>NC_133377.1:17290811-17435811 GCF_049309525.1 Garra rufa
CCCTAGCAACTGATCCCATAGACTGCCATTATAATTACCCATATGTATATCTCTGGATCAGAGTGTCATAGAGACATGGGGGCGGACTCCTTTGAGTCGGGGCAGCAAACGCCCAATCACCAATCAACATTGACACTCCCTAGCAACCAAACAGAGTACCCTAGCAACCCAAAGCCACACAGGCATATCTTCAGACCTGAATGTCACAGAGACATGGGGGTTGGTTTATATCACTCATACTGGCAACTACACTTTACAGTGTCGTCATTGGCCACTCCCTAGCAACCAAACAGAGTACCCTAGCAACCCAAAGCCACAAAGGCATATCTTCACACCTGAATATCACAGAGACATGGGGGTTGGTTTAAATCACTCATACTGGCAACTACACTTTACATTGTCGTTATTGGCCACTCCCTAGCAACCAAACAGAGTACCCTAGCAACCTAAAGCCACACAGGCATATCTTCTGACCTGAATGTCACAGAGACATGGGGGTTGGTTTATATCACTCATACTGGCAACTACACTTTACAGTGTCGTCATTGGCCACTCCCTAGCAACCAAACAGAATACCCTAGCAACCAATTAGCAAGACCTATATCTTTGTATCAGAATGTCGCATAGACATGGGAGTTGCTACTTTTGACTCATGCTAGCAAACTCTCAACATGCTACACATGGTAGCACTCAATGGCTGCATGCTAATAGCAATTAGCTAAGGGCTAATCAGGCAAAGACCTCTATAACACTCCATAGTAATGATCTTTGACAAATAGCAACTGCCTACCAATACCTTAGCAACGGCCCTAGCAACCACCCAAGTACCCTAGCAACCGCATAGAAACGGCCCTAGTAACCACCCAAGTACCCCAGCAATCACCCTGGGTACCCTAGCAACTGCCCTAGCAACCACTCCGAGTACCCTAGCAACCACATAGCAACACCCTAGCAACCACCCCAGGTACCCTAGCAACCACATAGCAACACCTTAGCAACCACCCCAAGTACCCTAGCAACCGCATAGCAACACCCTAGCAACCACCCCAAGTACCCTAGCAACCGCATAGCAACACCATAGCAACCACCCTGGGTGCCCTAGCAACGGCCTTAGCAACCACCCCAGGTACCCTAGCAACCGCATAGCAACACCTTAGCAACCACCCCGGGGACCCTAGTAACCGCATAGCAACACCCTAGCAACCACATAGCAACACCCTAGCAACCACCCCAAGTACCCTAGCAACCGCATAGCAACACCATAGCAACCACCCTGGGTGCCCTAGCAACGGCCTTAGCAACCACCCCAGGTACCCTAGCAACCGCATAGCAACACCTTATCAACCACCCCGGGGACCCTAGCAACCGCATAGCAAAACCCTAGCAACCACCCTGGTTACCCTAGCAACCGCATAGCAACACCCAAGCAACCACCCTGGGTACCCTAGCAACCGCATAGCAACACCTTAGCAACCAACCCGGGTACCCTAGCAACCATAATGGGTGCCATAGCAACTGCATATCAACACCCTAGCAACCAAGGGCCGAGTTTTGCTTTTACTGTTCTATTACTATTACTGTTCGCCCTGACAAAACTTTGGCGCGCCACTCCTCCCGCATCGTTTGCCATAGATCCATGAATGAGGTCTCAAATCGACCGGCTCATTGAGGAGAGGTGTGCTTTGACTTTTCTAAGCGATCGGACCTACGATGTTCACACAGCAAATAAAAAAGCGGGCTTAAAAATCCCATTGATTTACAATGGCAGAATGTCTGTGAATTTGAATCTCAACTGTCACTTTCTCACTCACACACACAGGCCCATAGGAACTTCGGTTCGTAATTTGTCCGGCACCGTATGCCGTAAACCCATGAATGAGGTGGCAAAAGTTGCGGCTTATTGAGGAGATGTGTGATATGACTTTTCGGAGCGATTTGAGCTACGATGTTCACACAGCGCACGAAAAAGTGGGCAAAAATATCCCATAGACTTTCATTGGCAGAATGTTCAAGCAGGCCCAAAGGAACTTCGGCGTGTAACTTGTCCCACACCGTTTGTCATAGACCCATGAATGACGTCTCAAATCGACCGGCTTATTGAGGAGAGGTGTACTATGACTTTTCTAAGCGTTCGGACCTACGATGTTCACACAGCGGAGGAAAAAGCGGGCTAAAAAATTCCATTGATTTACAATGGCAGAATGTCTGTGAATTTGAATCTCAACTGTCACTTTCTCACTCACACACACACAGGCCCATAGGAACTTCGGTTCGTAATTTGTCCGGCACCGTTTGCCGTTAACCCATGAATGAGGTGTCAAAAGTTGCGGCTTATTGAGGAGAGGTGTGATATGACTTTTCGGAGCGATTTGAGCTACGATGTTCACACAGCGCACGAAAAAGTGGGCAAAAATATCCCATAGACTTTCATTGGCAGAATGTTCAAGCAGGCCCAAAGGAACTTCGGCGTGTAACTTGTCCCACACCGTTTGTCATAGACCCATGAATGACGTCTCAAATCGACCGGCTTATTGAGGAGAGGTGTACTATGACTTTTCTAAGCGATCAGACCTACGATGTTCACACAGCGCACGAAAAAGCGGGCAAAAAAACCCCATTGATTTACAATCAGTATTACTATTACTGTTCGCCCTGACAAAACTTCGGCGCGCTACTCCTCCCACACCGGTTGTCGTAGATCCACCAATGAGGTGTCAAATTGACCGGCTCATTGAGGAGAGGTGTGCTATGACTTTTCTAAGCAATCGGACCTACGTTGTTCACACAGCGGAGGAAAAAGCGGGCCAAAAAATCCCATTGATTTACAATGGCAGAATGTCTGTGAATTTGAATCTCAACTGTCACTTTCTCACACACATACACAGGCCCATAGGAACTTTGGTGCGTAATTTGTCCGGCACCATTTGTCATAGACCCATGAATGACGTCTCAAATTGACCGGCTTATTGAGGAGAGGTGTGCTATGAATTTTTGAAGCAATCGGGCGAACGATTTTCGTAAAGTGGGTGAGAAATTTGGCCAAAATCTCCGATAGACTAACATTGCCATACAATTTGTGATATATCTTTGGATCAGAAATTCCTAGAGGTTTGTGGGTTTTGACTCGGCCTATAAGTAGTGACCTATGATCTTCATAGCCACACCCTAGCAACCAATTACATCACCCTAGCAACCGAGGGCCGAGTTTTGCCACTGCAAGCACCACTCACATTTTCTTCAGGAAATGTACATATCTAGTTAGTGGTGCTTGCCATAGGCAAAGCATCACTATTACTATTCGACATACTTATTATTCTTCTTCTTCTTCTTCTTACTTCTTCCGTACGTTTTTCGGCGCGTAACTAGTCCCGCAGTTTTTGTCGTAGACCCTCGAAACGAAGTCAAATCGTGTGTCCTATATAGACTCGGTGTGCTATGACTTTTATAAGGGATCGGGGGTACGATGATGTCACACGGGGCAAAAAACCACCCCAAAATTTACAACGACAATGCATTACGGCCAACTTTGACGGGACGTAGCGCAGACCAAGAATTTCGTAGAAACACGTGATTCACCACATTTGGAGAGACTGTCAAGCTGTGGGAGAACATATCTCGCAATGGGGTGTAAGTTGTACCCCTGGGGCGCAAATGCCCCTCTTTCGTTCAAATTTTGGCGCGTCCCTCGTCCCGCAATTTTTGTCGTAGACCCTCGAAATGGGCGTCAAATTGTGTGGACAATACGGGAATGTAAATCCCCGACTTTTATAAGCGATCAGGGGTACGATGATGTCACCTGGGGTAATAATTCGGCCCCAAAATCCCATAGACAACGCATTGGGACGAATTTTGACGGGACGTAGCGCCAAGCAAGAATTTCGTAGAAACACGCGATTCGCCACATCTGGAGAGGCTATCAAGCTGTGCGAGAAGACTCCTCGCAATGGGGTAAAAGTTGTACCCCTGGGGTGCAAAAGCTCTCCAAATTTGCCCCATTGACTTTCTATGGTAAGGGACGTCCCATGAAAACCCATTGTAATTTACATAGGGGTTTTGCATTGGGCATAACTCAGCATCACATTGGCCTAGAGACATGGAGGCGGGCTCATTTTACTCAGATGGCCAATCAGACTCTCCGGATCATCATGAAGGTGTCAAGCCACGCCCTAGCAACCATTTAGGGCACCCTAGCAACTGATCCCATAGACTTCCATTATAAGGGCCCAGATGCATATCTCTGGATCAGAATGTCATAGAGACATGGGGGCGGACTCCTTTGAGTCAGGGCAGCAAACGCCCAATCACCAATCAACATTGACACTCCCTAGCAACCAAACAGAGTACCCTAGCAACCCAAAGCCACACAGGCATATCTTCAGACCTGAATGTCACAGAGACATGGGGGTTGGTTTATATCACTCATACTGGCAACTACACTTTAGAGTGTCGTCATTGGCCACTCCCTAGCAACCAAACAGAGTACCCTAGCAACCCAAAGCCACACAGGCATATCTTCACACCTGAATGTTACAGAGACATGGGGGTTGGTTTAAATCACTCATACTGGCAACTACACTTTACAGTGTCATTATTGGCCACTCCCTAGCAACCAAACTGAGTACCCTAGCAACCAATTAGCAAGACCGATATCTTTGTATCAGAATGACGCATGGACATGGGAGTTGCTACTTTTGACTCATGCTAGTAAAAACTCTCAACATGCTACACATGCTAGCACTCAATGGCTGCATGCTAATAGCAATTAGCTAACACTCCATAGTAATGATCTTGGACAACTAGCAACTGCCTACCAATGCCCTAGCAACTACCCCAGGTACCTTAGCAACGGCCATAGCAACCACCCAAGTACCCTAGCAACAGCATAGCAACGGCCCTAGTAACCACCCGAGTACCCTAGCAACCACATAGCAACAACTTAGCAACCACCCTGGTTACCCTAGCAACCGCATAGCAACACCTTAGCAACCACCCTGGGTACCCTAGCAACGGCCCTAGCAACCACCCCAAGTACCCTAGCAACCGCATAGCAACACCCTAGCAACCACTCCGGGTACCCTAGCAACGGCCCTAGCAACCACCCAGGGTACCCTAGCAACGGCCCTAGCAACCACCCCGGGTACCATAGCTACCGCATAGCAACAACCTAGCAACCACTCCGGGTACCCTAGCAACCGCATAGCAACACCTTAGCAACCACCCCGGGTACCCTAGCAACGGCCCTAGCAACCACTCCGGGTACCATAGCAACCGCATAGCAACACCCTAGCAACCACCACGGGTACCCTAGCAACGGCCCTAGCAACCACCCCGGGTGCCCTAGCAACGGCCCTAGCAACCACCACGGATACCCTAGCAACCACCCCGGGTACCCTAGCAACGGCCCTAGCAACCACCCTGGTTACCTTAGCAACCGCATAGCAACACCCTACCAACCACCCTGGGTACCCTAGCAACGGCCCTAGCAACCACCCTGGTTACCTTAGCAACCGCATAGCAACACCCTACCAACCACCCTGGGTACCCTAGCAACGGCCCTAGCAACCACCCTGGGTACCCTAGCAACCACATAGCAACACCCTAGCAACCACCCCGGGTACCTTAGCAACCGCATAGCGAAACCCTAGCAACCACCCCGGGTACCTTACCAACGGCCTTAGCATCCATCCTGAGTGCCATAGCAACTGCATATCAACACCCTAGCAACCAAGGGCCGAGTTTTGCCAAAGCAAGCACCACTCACATTTTCTTCAGGAAATGTACATATCTAGTTAGTGGTGCTTGCCATAGGCAAAGCATCACTATTACTATTCGACATACTTATTATTCTTCTTCTTCTTCTTCTTCTTCTTCTTCTTCTTACTTCTTCCGTACGTTTTTCGGCGCGTAACTAGTCCCGCAGTTTTTGTCGTAGACCATCGAAACGGGCGTCAAATCGTGCGTCCTATATAGACTCGGTGTGCTATGACTTTTATAAGGGATCGGGGGTACGATGATGTCACACGGGGCAAAAAACCACCCCAAAATTTACAACGACAATGCATTACGGCCAACTTTAACGGGACGTAGCGCAGACCCAGAATTTCGTAGAAACACGTGATTCACCACAACTGGAGAGGCTGTTAAGCTGTGCGAGAACATATCTCGCAATGGGGTGTAGGTTGTACCCCTGGGGCGCAAATGCCCCTCTTTCATTCAAATTTTGGCGCGCCCCTCGTCCCGCAATTTTTGTCGTAGACCCTCGAAATGGGTGTCAAATTGTGCGGCCAATATGGGAATGTAGATCCCCGACTTTTATAAGCGATCAGGGGTACGATGATGTCACCTGGGGTAAAAATTCGGCCCCAAAATCCCATAGACAACGCATGTGGACGAATTTTGACGGAACGTAGCGCCAAGCAAGAATTTCGTAGAAACACGTGATTCGCCACATCTGGAGAGGCTATCAAGCTGTGCGAGAAGATTCCTCGCAATGGGGTAAAAGTTGTACCCCTGGGGTGCAAGAGCTCTCCAAATTTGCCCCATTGACTTTCTATGGTAAGGGACGTCCCATGAAAACCCATTGTAATTTACATAGGGGTTTTGCATTGGGCATAACTCAGCATCACATTGGCCTAGAGACATGGAGGCGGGCTCATTTTACTCAGATGGCCAATCAGACTCTCCGGATCATCATGAAGGTGTCAAGCCACGCCCTAGCAACCATTTAGGGCACCCTAGCAACTGATCCCATAGACTTCCATTATAAGGGCCCAGATGCATATCTCTGGATCAGAGTGTCATAGAGACATGGGGGCGGACTCCTTTGAGTCGGGGCAGCAAACGCCCAATCACCAATCAACATTGACACTCCCTAGCAACCAAACAGAGTACCCTAGCAACCCAAAGCCACACAGGCATATCTTCAGACCTGAATGTCACAGAGACATGGGGGTTGGTTTATATCACTCATACTGGCAACTACACTTTACAGTGTTGTCATTGGCCACTCCCTAGCAACCAAACAGAGTACCCTAGCAACCAATTAGCAAGACCTATATCTTTGTATCAGAATGTCGCATGGACATGGGAGTTGCTACTTTTGACTCATGCTAGCTAACTCTCGACATGCTACACATGCTAGCACTCAATGTCTACATGCTAATAGCAATTAGCTAAGGGCTAATCAGGCAAAGACCTCTATAACACTCCATAGTAATGATCTTTGACAACTAGCAACTGCCTACCAATGCCCTAGCAACTAGCCCGGGTACCTTAGCAACGGCCCTAGCAACCACCCGGGTACCCTAGCAACCGCATATAAACGGCCCTAGTAACCACTTAAGTACCCCAGCAACCACCCTGGGTACCCTAGCAACTGCCCTAGCAACCACTCCGAGTACCCTAGCAACCACATAGCAACACCCTAGCAACCACCCCAGGTACCCTAGCAACCACATAGCAACACCTTAGCAACCACCCTGGGTATCCTAGCAACGGCCCTAGCAACCACCCTGGGTACCCTAGCAACGGCCCTAGCAACCATCCAGATACCCTAGCAACCGCATAGCAACACCTTAGCAACCACCCTGGTTACCCTAGCAACCGCATAGCAACACCTTAGCAACCACCCTGGGTACCCTAGCAACGGCCCTAGCAACCACCCTGGGTACCCTAGCAACGGCCCTAGCAACCATCCAGATACCCTAGCAACCGCATAGCAACACCCTAGCAACCACCCTGGGTACCCTAGCAATTGCATAGCAACACCCTAGCAACCACCCTGGGTACCCTAGCAACCGCATAGCAACACCTTAGCAACCACCCTGGGTACCCTAGCAACGGCCCTAGCAACCAGTCCGGATACCATAGCAACCGCGTAGCAACACCCTAGCAACCGCCTCGGGTACCCTAGCAACGGCCCTAGCAACCACCCCGGGTACCCTAGCAACTGCATAGCAACCACCCTGGGTACCCTAGCAACCGCATAGCAACACCTTAGCAACCACCCTGGGTACCCTAGCAACTGCCTAGCAACCTACCTGGGTACCCTAGCAACGGCTACCCCTCCCACACCGTTTGTCGTAGATCCACCAATGAGGTGTCAAATCGACCGGCTCATTGAGGAGAGGTGTGCTATGACTTTTCTAAGCGATCGGACGTACGATGTTCACACAGCGGAGGAAAAACCGGGCTAAAAAATCCCATTGACTTACAATGGCAGAATGTCTGTGAATTTGAATCTCAACTGTCATTTTCTCACACACACACACACACACACACAGGCCCATAGGAACTTCGGTGCATAATTTGTCCGGCACCGTTTGCCGTAGACCCATGAATGAGGTGTCAAATGTTGCGGCTTATTGAGGAGAGGTGTGCTATGACTTTTCGGAGCGTTTGGAGCTACGATATTCAAACAACGCATGAAAAAGCGGGCAAAAATATCCCATAGACTTTCAATGGCAGAATGTTCATTCAGGCCCAAAGGTACTTCGGCTTGTAACTCGTCCCGCACCGTTTGTCGTAGACCCATGAATGAGGTCTCAAACCGTCCGGCTCAATGAGGAGAGGTGTGCTATGACTTTTCTAAGCGATCAGACCTACGATGTTCACACAGCGGAGGAAAAAGCGGGCTAAAAAATCCCATTGATTTACAATGGCAGAATGTCTGTGAATTTGAATCTCAACTGTCACTTTCTCTCTCTCACACACACACACACACACACAGGCCCATAGGAACTTCGGTGCGTAATTAGTTCGGCACCGTTTGCCGTAGACCCATCAATGAGGTGTCAAATGTTGCGGCTTATTGAGGAGAAGTGTGCTATGACTTTTCGGAGCGATTGGAGCTACGATGTTCAAACAGCGCACGAAAAAGCGGGCAAAAATATCCCATAGACTTTCATTGGCAGAATATTCATTCAGGCCCAAAGGTACTTCGGCGTGTAACTCGTCCAACACCGTTTGTCACAGACCCATGAATGACGTCTCAAATCGACCGGCTTATTGAGGAGAGGTGTGCTATGAATTTTTGAAGCGATCGGACTTACGATGTTCACACAGCGGATGATAAAGTGAGCAAAAAAATCCCATTGATTTACAATGGCAGAATGTCAGTGAATTTGAATCTCAACTGTCACTTTCTCACACACACACACACACACACAGGCCCATAGGAACTTCGGTGCGTAATTTGTCTGGCACCATTTGCCGTAGACCCATGAATGAGGTGTCAAATGTTGCGGCTTATTGAGGAGAGGTGTGCTATGACTTTTCGGAGCGATTGGAGCTACGATGTTCAAACAGCGCACGAAAAAGCGGGCAAAAATATCCCATAGACTTTCATTGGCAGAATGTTCATTCAGGCCCATAGGAACTTTGGCGTGTCGCTCGTCCCACACCGTTTGTCATAGACCCTTGAATGACGTCTCAAATCGACCGACTTATTGAGGAGAGGTGTGCTATGAATTTTTGAAGCGATCGGGCGTACGATTATCATAAAGCGGGTGAGAAATTTGGGCTAAATCTCCGATAGACTAACATTGCCATACAATTTGTGAGATCATATCTTTGGATCAGAAAGTCATAGAGGTTTGTGGGTTTGGACTCGGCCTATAAGTAGTGACCTATGATCTTCATAGCCACACCCTAGCAACCAATAACATCACCCTAGCAACCGAGGGCCGAGTTTTGCCACCGCAAGCACCACTCACATTTTCTTCAGGAAATGTACATATCTAGTGTTACTATTACTGTTCGCCCTGACAAAACTTCGGCGCGTAACTCCTCCCACACCTTTTGTCATAGACCCATGAATGAGGTGTCAAATCGACCGGCTCACTAAGGAGAGGTGTGCTATGACTTTTCTAAGCGATCGGACCTACGATGTTCACACAGCGGAGGAAAAAGCGGGCCAAAAAATCCCATTGATTTACAATGGCAGAATGTCTGTCAATTTGAATCTCAACTGTCACTTTCTCTCACACACACACACACACACAGGCCCATAGGAACTTCGATGGGTAATTTGTCCGGAACCGTTTGCCGTAGACCCATGAATGAGGTGTCAAATGTTGCGGCTTATTGAGGAGAGGTGTGCTATGACTTTTCGGAGCGATTGGAGGTACGATGTTCAAACAGCCCACAAAAAAGTGGGCAAAAATATCCCATAGACTTTCATTGCCAGAATGTTCATTCAGGCCCATATGAACTTGAGCGTGTGAATCGTCCGGCACCGTTTGTCGTAGACCCATCAATGACATCTCAAATCGACCGACTTATTGAGGAGAGGTGTGCTATGAATTTTTGAAGCGATCGGGCGTACAATTATCGTAAAGCGGGCAAGAAATCTGGGCAAAATCTCCGATAGACTAACATTGCCATACAATTTGTGATATCATATTTTTGGATCAGAAAGTCATAGAGGCTTGTGGGTTTTGACTCGGCCTATAAGTACTGACCTATGATCTTCATAGCCACACCCTAGCAACCAATTACATCACCCTAGCAACCGAGGGCCGAGTTTTTGCCACCGCAAGCACCACTCACATTTTCTTCAGGAAATGTACATATCTAGTATTACTATTACTGTTCGCCCTGACAAAACTTCGGCACGTAACTCGTCCCGCACCGTTTGGCGTAGACCCATGAACTAGGTCTCAAATCGACCGGCTCATTGAGGAAAGGTGTGCTATGACTTTTCTAAGCGATCGGACTTACGATGTTCACACAGCGGACGATAAAGCGAGCAAAGAAATCCCATTGATTTACAATGGTAGAATGTCTGTGAATTTGAATCTCAACTGTCACTTTCTCACACACACACATACAGGCCCATAGGAACTTCGGTGCGTAATTTGTCCGGCACCGTTTGCCGTAGACCCATGAATGAGGTGTCAAATGTTGCGGCTTATTGAGGAGAGGTGTGCTATGACTTTTTGGAGCGATTGGAGCTACGATGTTCAAACATCGCATGAAAAAGCTGGCAAAAATATCCCATAGACTTTCATTGGCAGAATGTTCATTCAGGCCCATAGGAACTTCGGTGTGTAACTCGTCCCACACCGTTTGTCATAGACCCATGAATGATGTCTCAAATCGACCGGCTTATTGAGGAGAGGTGTGCTATGAATTTTTGAAGCGATCGGGCGTACGATTATCGTAAAGCGGGTGAGAAATTTGGGCAAAATCTCTGATAGACTATCATTGCCATACAATTTGTGATATATCTTTGGATCAGAAAGTCATAGAGGTTTCTGGGTTTGGATTCAACTTATAAGTAGTGACCTATGTTCTTCATAGCCACACCCTAGCAACCAATTACATCACCCAAGCAACCGAGGGCCGAGTTTTGCCACCGCAAGCACCACTCACATTTTCTTCAGGAAATGTACATATCTAGTATTACTATTACTGTTCGCCCTGACAAAACTTCGGCGCGTAACTCCTCCCACACCGTTTGTCCTAGATCCATGAATGAGGTGTCAAATCGACAGGATTATTGAGGAGAGGTGTGCTATGACTTTTCTAAGCGATCGGACCTACGATGTTCACACAGCGGACGATAAAGCGGACACAAAAATCCTATTGATTTAAAATGGCAGAATGTCTGTGAATTTGAATCTCAACTGTCACTTTCTCACACACACACACACACACACACACAGGCCCATAGGAACTTCGGTCCGTAATTTGTCCGGCACCGTTTGCCGTAGACCCATGAATGAGGTGTCAAACGTTGCGGCTTATTGAGGAGAGGTGATCTATGACTTTTCGGAGCGATCGGAGCTACGATGTTCAAACAGTGCTCGAAAAAGCGGGCAAAAATATTCCATAGACTTTCATTGGCAGAATGTTCATGCAGGCCCATAGGAACTTCGGTGTGTAACTCGTCCCACATCGTTTGTCATAGACCCATGAATGACGTCTCAAATCGACCGGCTTATTGAGGAGAGGTGTGCTATGAATTTTTGAAGCGATCAGGCGTACAATTATCGTAAAGTGGGTGAGAAATTTGGGCAAAATCTCCGATAGACTAACATTGCCATACAATTTGTCAGATCATATCTTTGGATCAGAAAGTCATAGAGGCTTGTGGGTGGGCTCTTTTGACTCGGCCTATAAGTAGTGACCTTCATAGCCACACCCTAGCGACCAATTACATCACCCTAGCAACCGAGGGCCGAGTTTTGCCACTGCAAGCACCACTCACATTTTCTTCAGGAAATGTACATATCTAGTATTACTATTACTGTTCGCCCTGACAAAACTTCGGCGCGTAACTCGTCCTGCACCGTTTGGCGTAGACCCATGAATGAGGTGTCAAATCGACCGGCTCATTGAGGAGAGGTGTGCTATGACTTTTCTAAGCGATCGGACCTACGATGTTCACACAGCGCACGAAAAAGCGGGCAAAAAAATCCCATTGATTTACAATGGCAGAATGTCTGTGAATTTGAATCTCAACTGTCACTTTCTCACACACACACAAAGGCCCATAGGAACTTCGGTGCGTAATTTGTCCGGCACCGTCTGCCGTAGACCCTTGAATGAGGTGTCAAATGTTTCGGCTTATTGAGGAGAAGTGTGCTATGACTTTTTGAAGCGATCGGGCGTACGATTATCGTAAAGCGGGTGAGAAATTTGGGCAAAATCTCCGATAGACTAACATTGCCATACAATTTGTGAGATCATATCTTTGGATCAGAAAGTCATAGAGGGTTGTGGGTTTGGACTCGGCCTATAAGTAGTGACCTATGATCTTCATAGCCACACCCTAGCAACCAATTACATCACCCTAGCAACCGAGGGCCGAGTTTTGCCACTGCAAGCACCACTCACATTTTCTTCAGGAAATGTACATATCTAGTATTACTATTACTGTTCGCCCTGACAAAACTTCGGCGCGCTACTCCTCCCACACCGTTTGTCGTAGATCCATGAATGAGGTGTCAAATCGACCGGCTCATTGAGGAGAGGTGTGCTATGACTTTTCTAAGCAATCGGACATACGATGTTCACACAGCAGAGGAAAAAGCAGGCCAAAAAATCCCATTGATTTACAATGGCAGAATGTCTGTGAATTTGAATCTCAACTGTCACTTTCTCACACACACACACACAGGCCCATAGGATTTTCGGTGCGTAATTTGTCCGGCACCGTTTGCTGTAGACCCATGAATGAGGTGTCAAATGTTGCGGCTTATTGAGGAGAAGTGTGCTATGACTTTTCGGAGCGAATGGAGCTACGATGTTCAAACAGCGCACGAAAAAGCGGGCAAAAATATCCCATAGACTTTCATTGGCAGAATGTTCATTCAGGCCCATAAGAACTTCGGTGCATAATTTGTCCAGCACCGTTTGTCATAGACCCATGAATGACGTCTCAAATCGACCGGTTTATTGAGAAGAGGTGTGCTATGAATTTTTTAAGGGATCGGGTGTACGATTATCGTAAAGCGGGTGAGAAATTTGGGCAAAATCTCCAATAAACAATTGCCATACAATTTGTGAGATCATATCTTTGGATGAAAAAGTCATAGAGGTTTGTGGGTTTAGACTCGGCCTATAAGTAGTGACCTATGATCTTCATAGCCACACCCTAGCAACCAATTACATCACCCTAGCAACCGAGGGCCGAGTTTTGCCACTGCAAGCACCACTCACATTTTCTTCAGGAAATGTACATATCTAGTATTACTATTACTGTTCGCCCTGACAAAACTTCGGCGCGTAACTTGTCCCGCACCGTTTGGCGTAGTCCCATGAATGAGGTCTCAAATCGACCGGCTCATTGAGGAGAGGTGTGCTATGACTTTTCTAAGCGATCGGACCTATGATGTTCACACAGCGGAGGAAAAAGCGGGCAAAAAAATCCCATTGATTTACAATGGCAGAATGTCTGTGAATTTGAATCTCAACTGTCACTTTCTCACACAGACACACAGGCCCATAGGAACTTTGGTGCGTAATTTGTCCGGCACCGTTTGCCGTAGACCCATGAATGAGGTGTCAAACGTTGCGGCTTATTAAGGAGAGGTGATCTATGACTTTTCGGAGCGATCGGAGCTACGATGTTTAAACAGCGCATTAAAAAGCGGGCAAAAATATCCCATAGGCTTTCATTGGCAGAATGTTCATGGAGGCCCATAGGAACTTCGGGGTGGAACTCATCCCGAACCGTTTGTCATAGACCCATGAATGACGTCTCAAATCGACCGGCTTATTGAGGAGAGGTGATCTATGAATTTTTGAAGCGATTGGGTGTACGATTATCGTAAAGTGGGTGAGAAATTTGGGCAAAATCTCCGATAGACTAACATTGCCATACAATATGTGAGATCATATCTTTGTTTTAGGTTTTTGAGTTTGGACTCGGCCTATAAGTAGTGACCTATGATATTCATAGCCACACCCTAGCGACCAATTACATCACCCTAGCAACCGAGGGCCGAGTTTTGCCACCGCAAGCACCACTCACATTTTCTTCAGGAAATGTACATATCTAGTTAGTGGTGCTTGCCATAGGCAAAGCATCACTATTACTATCTCACATACTTATTATTATTCTTCTTCTTTTTATAGATTCCGTACAAATTTTGTCTCGTAACTCGTCCCGCAGTTTTTGTCACAGCCCCTCCAAACGGGCGTCAAATCGTGCGTCCTATATAGACTCGGTGTGCTATGACTTTTATAAGCGATCGGGGGTACGATGACATCACACGGGGGGCAAAAGCGGCCCTTAAAATCGTATTGACAATGCATTGCGGCAAACTTTGACGGGGCGTAGCGCAGAGCGAGAATTTCACAGAAACACGTGATTCGCCACATTTGGAGAGGCTATCAAGCTGTGCGAGAACACACCTCTCAATGGGGTATAAGTTGTACCCCAGGGGTGTTAGAGCCATCCAAATTTGCCCCATTGACTTACTATGGTGAGGGGCGGCCCATGAAACACATGCGTTTTACCTACTATGGTAATTTACATAGGGATTTTGCATTGAACATAACTCTGCATCACAGTGTCATAGAGACATGGGGGTGGGCTCATTTTACTCAGACAACCAATCAGACTCTCCGGATTACTGTGAAGCAGTCAAGCCACGCCCTAGCAACCATTTAGGGCACCCTAGCAACTGATCCCATAGACTTCCATTATAAGGGCCCAGATGCATATCTCTGGATCAGAGTATTATAGAGACATGGGGGCGGACTCATTTGAGTCGGGGCAGCAAACGCCCAATCACCAATCAACTTTGACACTCCCTAGCAACCAAACAGAGTACCCTAGCAACCCAAAGCCACACAGGCATATCTTCAGACCTGAATGTCACAGAGACATGGGGGTTGGTTTATATCACTCATACTGGCAACTATACTTTACAGTGTTGTCATTGGCCA
This sequence comes from Garra rufa, assembly GCF_049309525.1. NCBI lineage: Eukaryota > Metazoa > Chordata > Actinopteri > Cypriniformes > Cyprinidae > Garra > Garra rufa. The sequence goes on from NC_133377.1 coordinate 17,306,211, forward strand.
CTCCCTAGCAACCAAACAGAGTACCCTAGCAACCCAAAGCCACACAGGCATATCTTCAGACCTGAATGTCACAGAGACATGGGGGTTGGTTTAAATCACTCATACTGGCAACTACACTTTACAGTGTCGTTATTGGCCACTCCCTAGCAACCAAACTGAGTACCCTAGCAACCAATTAGCAAGACCGATATCTTTGTATCAGAATGTCACATAGACATGGGAGTTGCTACTTTTGACTCATGCTAGCAAACTCTCAACATGCTACACATGCTACCACTCAATGGCTACATGCTAATAGCAATTAGCTAAGGGCTAATCAGGCAAAGACCTCTATAACACTCCATAGTAATGATCTTTGACAAATAGCAACTGCCTACCAATGCCCTAGCAACTACCCCGGGTACCTTAGCAACGGCCCTAGCAACCACCCAAGTACCCTAGCAACTGCATAGCAACGACCCTAGTAACCACCTGAGTACCATAGCAACCGCATAGCAACACCCTAGCAACCACCCTGGATACCCTAGCAACGGCCCTAGCAACCACCCGAGTACCATAGCAACCGCATAGCAACACCCTAGCAACCACCCTGGGTACCCTAGCAACCGCATAGCGTCACCCTAGCAACCACCCTGGTTGCCCTAGCAACAGCCCTAGCAACCACATAGCATCACCCTAGCAACCACCCTGGGTACCCTAGCAACCGCATAGAGTCACCCTAGCAACCAAACTGGGTACCCTAGCAACGGCCCTAGCAACCACCCGAGTACCCTAGCAACCACATAGCAACACCCTAGCAACCACCCCGTGTACCCTAGCAACCGCATAGCAACACCCTAGCAACCACCGCGGGTACCATAGCAACGGCCCTAGCAACCATCATGGGTGCCATAGCAACTGCATATCAACACCCTAGCAACCGAGGGCCGAGTTTTGCCAACGCAAGCACCACTCACATTTTCTTCAGGAAATGTACATATCTAGTTAGTGGTGCTTGCCATAGGCAAAGCATCACTATTACTATCTCACATACTTATTATTATTCTTCTTCTTCTTCTTTTTATAGATTCCGTACAAATTTTGTCTCGTAACTCGTCCCGCAGTTTTTGTCACAGCCCCTCCAAACGGGCGTCAAATCGTGCGTCCTATATAGACTCGGTGTGCTATGACTTTTATAAGCGATCGGGGGTACGATGACATCACACGGGGGGCAAAAGCGGCCCTTAAAATCGTATTGACAATGCATTGCGGCAAACTTTGACGGGACGTAGCGCAGAGCGAGAATTTCACAGAAACACGTGATTCGCCACATTTGGAGAGGCTATCAAGCTGTGCGAGATCACACCTCTCAATGGGGTATAAGTTGTACCCCAGGGGTGTTAGAGCCATCCAAATTTGCCCCATTGACTTACCATGGTGAGGGGCGGCCCATGAAACACATGCGTTTTCCCTTCTATGGTAATTTACATAGGGATTTTGCATTGAACATAACTCTGCATCACAGTGTCATAGAGACATGGGGGTGGGCTCATTTTACTCAGACAACCAATCAGACTCTCCAGATCACTGTGAAGCAGTCAAGCCACGCCCTAACAACCATTTACAGCACCCTAGCAACTGATCCCATAGACTGCTATTGTAATTACCCATATAGATATCTTTGGATAACAGTGTCATAGAGACTTGGGGGTGGGCTCGTTTGATTCGGGCCAATCATGGCTCACCAATGACACATTCTAGCCACGCCCTAGCAACCATTATCAAGCACCCTAGCAACCCAAACCCACACAGGCATATCTTTACATCTGAATGAAATAGAGACATGGGGGTTGGTTTATATCATTCATACTGGCAAGGTGACTTTAAAGTATCATCATTGGCCACTCCCTAGCAACCAAACAGAGTACCCTAGCAACCAAAACCCACACAGGCATATCTTTAGATCTGAATGTCACAGAGACATGGGGGTTGGTTTATATCACTCATACTGGCAACTACACTTTACAGTGTTTTCATTGGCCACTCCCTAGCAACCAAACAGGGTACCCTAGCAACCAATTAGCAAGACCTATATCTTTGTATTAGAATGTCGCATAGACATGGGAGTTGCTACTTTTGACTCATGCTAGCAAACTCTCAACATGCTACACATGCTAGCACTCAATGGCTGCTCAAGGGCTAATCAATCAAAGACCTTTATAACACTCCATAGTAATGATCTTTGACATATAGCAACTGCCTACCAATGCCCTAGCAACTACCCCGGGTACCTTAGCAACGGCCCTAGCAACCACCCAAGCACCATAGCAACCGCATAGCAACACCTTAGCAAACACCCTGGTTACCCTAGCAACCACATAGCAACACCCTAGCAACCACCCTGGTTACCCTAGCAACCTCATAGCAACACCCTAGCAACCACCCTGGGTACCCTAGCAACCGCATAGCAACACCTTAGCAACCACCCTGGGTACCCTAGCAACGGCCCTAGCAACCACCCCAGGTACCATAGCAACCGCATAGCAACACCCTAGGAACCACCCTGGGTACCCTAGCAACGGCCCTAGCAACCACCCCAGGTACCATAGCAACCGCATAGCAACACCCTAGCAACCACCCTGGGTACCCTAGCAACCACATAGCAACACCCTAGCAACCACCCTGGTTACCCTAGCAACTGCATAGCAACACCCTAGCAACCACCCTGGGTACCCTAGCAACCGCATAGCAACACCCTAGCAACCACCCCTGGTACCCTAGCAACGGTCCTAGCAACCACCCCGGGTACCCTAGCAACCGCATCGCAACACCCTAGCAACCACCCTGGTTACCCTAGCAACCGCATAGCAACGCCCTAGCAACCACCCCGGGTACCCTAGCAACTGCATAGCAACACCTTAGCAACCACCCTGGGTACCCTAGCAACTGCCTAGCAACCTACCTGGGTATCCAAGCAACGGCCCTAGCAACCACCCCGGGTATCCTAGCAACCGCATAACAACACCCTAGCAACCAACCCGGGTACCCTAGCAACAGCATAGCAACACCCTAGTGGCGAGTTTTGCCACAGCAAGCACCACTCACATTTTCTTCAGGAAATGTACATATCTAGTATTACTATTACTGTTCGCTCTGACAAAACTTCGGCGCGCTACTCCTCCCACACCGTTTGTCGTAGATCCATGAATGAGGTGTCAGATCGACCGGCTCATTGAGGAGAGGTGTGCTATGACTTTTCTAAGCGATAGGACCTACGATGTTCACACAGTGGAGGAAAAAGTGGGCTAAAAATTCCATTGATTTACAATGGCAGAATGTCTGTGAATTTGAATCTCAACTGTCACTTTCTCACACACACAAAGGCCCATAGGAACTTCGGTGCGTAATTTGTCCGGCACCGTTTACCGTAGACCCATGAATGAGGTGTCAAATGTTGCGGCTTATTGAGGAGAGGTGTGCTATGACTTTTCGGAGCGATTGGAGCTACGATGTTCAAACAGCACACAAAAAAGTGGGCAAAAATGTCCCATAGACTTTCATTGGTAAAATGTTCATGCAGGCCCATAGGAACTTCGGCGTGTAACTCGTCCCAAACCGTTTGTCATAGACCCATGAATGACGTCTCAAATCGACCGGCTTATTGAGGAGAGGTGTGCTATGAATTTTTGAAGCGATCGGGCGTACGATTATCGTAAAGCGGGTGGGAAATTTGGGCAAAATCTCCGATAGACTAACATTGCCATACAATTTGTGAGATCATATCTGTGGATCAGAAAGTCATAGAGGTTTGTGGGTTTGGACTCGGCCTAAAAGTAGTGACCTGTGATCTTCATAGCCACACCCTAGCGACCAATTACATCACCCTAGTAACCGAGGGCCGAGTTTTGCCACCCCAAGCACCACTCACATTTTCTTCAGGAAATGTACATATCTAGTTAGTGGTGCTTGCCATAGGCAAAGCATCACTATTACTATCTCACATAACTATTATTATTATTATACTAGATTCCGTACACATTTCGGCGCGTAACTAGTCCCGCAGTTTTTGTCGTAGACCCTCGAAACGGGCGTCAAATCGTGCGTCCTATATAGACTCGGTGTGCTATGACTTTTATAAGAGATCGGGGGTACGATGATGTCACACGGGGCAAAAAAACACCCCAAAATTTACAACGACAATGCATTACGGACAACTTTAACGGGACGTAGCGCAGACCCAGAATTTCGTAGAAACACGTGATTCACCACAACTGGAGAGGCTGTCAAGCTGTGCAAGAACACATCTCGCAATGGGGTGTAAGTTGTACCCCTGGGGCGCAAATGCCCCTCTTTCGTTCAAATTTTGGCGCGCCCCTCGTCCCGCAATTTTTGTCGTAGACCCTCGAAATGTGCGTCAAATTGTGCGGCCAATACGGGAATGAAGATCCCCGACTTTTATAAGCGATCAGGGGTACGATGATGTCACAGCCAATTTTTATTCGGCCCCAAAATCCCATAGACGACGCATTGGGACGAATTTTGATGGGACGTAGCGCCAAGCAAGAATTTCGTAGAAACACGTGATTCGCCACATCTAGAGAGGCTATCAAGCTGTGTGAGACGACTCCTCGCAATGGGGTAAAAGTTGTACCCCTGGGGTGCAAGAGCTCTCCAAATTTGCCCCATTGACTTATAATGGTAAGGGACGTCCCATGAAAACCCATTGTAATTTACATAGGGATTTTGTATTGGGTATAACTCAGCATCACATTGGCCTAGAGACATGGAGGCGGGCTCATTTTACTCAGATGGCCAATCAGACTCTCCGGATCATCATGAAGGTGTCAAGCCACGCCCTAGCAACCATTTAGGGCACCCTAGCAACTGATCCCATAGACTTCCATTATAAGGGCCCAGATGCATATCTCTGGATCAGAGTGTCATAGAGACATGGGGGCGGACTCCTTTGAGTCGGGGCAGCAAACGCCCAATCACCAATCAACATTGACACTCCCTAGCAACCAAACAGAGTACCCTAGCAACCCAAAGCCACACAGGCATATCTTCGGACCTGAATGTCACAGAGACATGGGGGTTGGTTTATATCACTCATACTGGCAACTACACTTTACAGTGTCGTCATTGGCCACTCCCTAGCAACCAAACAGAGTACCCTAGCAACCCAAAGCCACACAGGCATATCTTCGGACCTGAATGTCACAGAGACATGGGGGTTGGTTTATATCACTCATACTGGCAACTACACTTTACAGTGTCGTTATTGGCCACTCCCTAGCAACCAAACAGAGTACCCTAGCAACCCAAAGCCACACAGGCATATCTTCACACCTGAATGTCACAGAGACATGGGGGTTGGTTTAAATCACTCATACTGGCAACTACACTTTACATTGTCAATATTGGCCACTCCCTAGCAACCAAACAGAGTACCCTAGCAACCTAAAGCCACACAGGCATATCTTCTGACCTGAATGTCACAGAGACATGGGGGTTGGTTTATATCACTCATACTGGCAACTACACTTTACAGTGTCGTCATTGGCCACTCCCTAGCAACCAAACAGAGTACCCTAGCAACCAATTAGCAAGACCTATATTTTTGTATCAGAATGTCGCATAGACATGGGAGTTGCTACTTTTGACTCATGCTAGCTAACTCTTGACATGCTACACATGATAGCACTCAATAGCTTCATGCTAATAGCAATTAGCTAAGGGCTAATAAGGCAAAGACCTCTATAACACTCCATAGTAATGATCTTTGACAACTAGCAACTGCATAGCAATGCCCTAGCAACCACCCGGGTACCCTAGCAACCACCCTGGGTACCCTAGCAACTGCCCTAGCAACCACTCCGAGTACCCTAGCAACCACATAGCAACACCCTAGCAACCACCCCAGGTACCCTAGCAACCACATAGCAACACCTTAGCAACCACCCTGGGTACCCTAGCAACGGCCCTAGCAACCACCCCGGGTACCCTAGCAACCGTATAGCAACACCCTAGCAACCACCCTGGGTACCCTAGCAACCGCCCTAGCAACCACCCCGGGTACCATAGCAACCGCATAGCAACACCTTAGCAACCACCCTGGGTACCCTAGCAACGGCCCTAGCAACCACCCCAGGTACCGTAGCAACACCCTAGCAACCACCCCGGGTACCCTAGCAACCACATAGCAACACCTTAGCAACACCCTGGGTACCCTAGCAACGGCCCTAGCAACCACCCCGGTTACCCTATAAACTGCATAGCAACACCCTAGCAACCACCATGGGTACCCTAGCAACCGCATAGCAACACCCTAGCAACCACCCCGGGTACCCTAGCAACGGCCCTAGCAACCACCCTGTGTACCCTAGCAACCGCATAGCAACACTGTTTGTCGTAGATCCACCAATGAGGTGTCAAAACGACCGGCTCATTGAGGAGAGGTGTGCTATGACTTTTCTAAGCGATCGGACTTACGATGTTCACACAGCGGAGGAAAAAGCGGGCTAAAAAATCCCATTGATTTACAATGGCAGAATGTCTGTGAATTTGAATCTCAACTGTCACTTTCTCACACACACACACACAGGCCCATAGGAACTTCGGTGCATAATTTGTCCGGCACCGTTAGCCGTAGACCCATGAATGAGGTGTCAAATGTTGCGGCTTATTGAGGAGAAGTGTGCTATGACTTTTCGGAGCGATTGGAGCTACGATGTTCAAACAGCGCACGAAAAAGTGGGCAAAAATATCCCATAGACTTTCATTGGCAGAATGTTCATTCAGGCCCAATGGTACTTCGACGTGTAACTCGTCCCACACCGTTTGTCATAGACCCATGAATGAGGTCTCAAATCGACCGGCTCATTGAGGAGAGGTGTGCTATGATTTTTCTAAGCAATCGGACCTACGATGTTCACACAGTGGAGGAAAAATCCGGCTACAAAATCCCATTGATTTACAATGGCAGAATGTCTGTGAATTTGAATCTCAACTGTCACTTTCTCACACACACACACACACACACACACACACACACACACACACACACACACACACACACACAGGCCCATAGGAACTTCGGTGCGTAAGTTGTCCGGCACCGTTTGCCGTAGACCCATGAATGAGGTGTCAAATGTTGCGGCTTATTGAGGAGAAGTGTGCTGTGACTTTTCGGAGCGATTGGAGCTACGATGTTCAAACAGCACACGAAAAAGTGGGCAAAAATATCCCATAGACTTTCATTGGCAGAATGTTCATTCAGGCCCAAAGGTACTTTGACGTGTAACTCGTCCCACACCATTTGTCATAGACCCATGAATGATGTCTCAAATCGACCAGCTTATTGAGGAGAGGTGTGCTATGACTTTTCTAAGCGATCGGACTTACGATGTTCACACAGCTCACGAAAAAGCGGGCAAATAAATCCCATTTATTTACAATCATTTACAATCATTTACAATCAGTATTACTATTACTGTTCACCCTGACAAAACTTCGGCGTGCTACTCCTCCCACACCGTTTGTCGTAGATCCACCAATGAGGTGTCAAATTGACCGGCTCATGGAGGAGAGGTGTGCTATGACTTTTCTAAGCAATCGGACTTACGAAGTTCACACAGCGGAGGAAAAAGCGGGCTAAAAAATCCCATTGATTTACAATGGCAGAATGTCTGTGAATTTGAATCTCAACTGTCACTTTCTCACACACACACACACACACACAGGCCCATAGGAACTTCGGTGCGTAATTTGTCCGGCACCGTTTGCCGTAGACCCATGAATGAGGTGTCAAATGTTGCGGCTTATTGAGGAGATGTGTGCTATGAAATTTCTAAGCGATCAGACTTACGATGTTCACACAGCGCACGAAAAAGCGGGCAAAAAATCCCATTGATTTACAATCAGTATTACTATTACTGTTCGCCCTGACAAAACTACGGTGCGCTACTCCTCCCACACCGTTTGTCATAGATCCACCAATGAGGTGTCAAATTGACCGGCTCATTGAGGAGAGGTGTGCTATGACTTTTCTAAGCGATCGGACTTACGATGTTCACACAGCAGAGGAAAAAGTGGGCTTAAAAATCCCATTGATTTACAATGGCAGAATGTCTGTGAATTTGAATCTCAACTGTCACTTTCTCACACACACACACAGGCCCATAGGAACTTCGGTGCTTAATTGGTCCGGTGCCGTTTGCCGTAGACCCATGAATGAGGTGTCAAATGTTGCGGCTTATTGAGGAGACGTGTGCTATGACTTTTCGGAGCGATTGGAGCTACGATGTTCAAACAGCGCACGGAAAAGTGGGTAAAAATATCCCATAGACTTTCATTGACAGAATGTTCATGCAGGCCCAAATGCACTTCGGCGTGTAACTCGTCCGTCACACTTTTTCATAGACCCACGAATGATGTCTCAAATGGACCGGCTTATTGAGGAGAAGTGTGCTATGAATTTTTGAAGCCATCGGGTGTACGATTATCGTAAAGCGGGTGAGAAATTTGGGCAAAATCTCCTATGGACTAACATTACCATACAATTTGTGAGATCATATCTTTGGATCAGAAAGTCATAGAGGTTTGTGGGTTTGGACTCGGCCTATAAGTAGTGACCTATGATCTTCATAGCCACACCCTAGCAACCAATTACATCACCCTAGCAACCGAGGGCCGAGTTTTGCCACCGCAAGCACCACTCACATTTTCTTCAGGAAATGTACATATCTAGTATTACTATTACTGTTCGCCATGACAATCCTTCGGCGCGTAACTCCTCCCACACTGTTTGTCGTAGATCCATGAATGAGGTGTCAAATCGACCGGCTCATTGAGGAGAGGTGTGCTATGACTTTTCTAAGCGATCGGACCTACGATGTTCACACAGCGGAGGAAAAAGCAGGCTAAAAAATCCCATTGATTTACAATGGCAGAATGTCTGTGAATTTGAATCTCAACTGTCACTTTCTCTCACACACACACAGGCCCATAGGAACTTCGGTGTGTAATTTGTCCGGCACCGTTTGCCGTAGACCCATGAATGAGGTGTCATATGTTGCGGCTTATTGAAGAGAAGTGTGCTATGACTTTTCGGAGCAATTGGAGCTACGATGTTCAAACAGCGCGCGAAAAAGTGGGCAAAAATATCCCATAGACTTTCATTGGCAGAATGTATATGCAGGCCCAAAGGTATTTCGTCGTGTAACTCGTCCGGCAACTTTTGTCATAGTCCCATGAATGACGTCTCAAATTAACCGGATTATTGAGGAGAAGTGGGCTATGAATTTTTGAAGCGATCGGGCGTACGATTATCGTAAAGCGGGTGAGAAATTTGGGCAAAATCTCCGATAGACTTACATTGCCATACAATTTGATATAAATCATAGTCATAGAGGTTTGTGGGTTTGGACTCGGCCTATAAGTAGTGACCTGTGATCTTCATAGCCACACCCTAGCGACCAATTACATCACCCTAGCAACCGAGGGCCGAGTTTTGCCACTGCAAGCACCACTCACATTTTCTTCAGGAAATGTACATATCTAGTATTACTATTACTGTTCGCCCTGACAAAGTTTCGGCGCGCTACTCCTCCCACACCGTTTGTCGTAGATCCATGAATGATGTGTCAAATCGACCGGCTCATTGAGGAGAGGTGTGCTATGACTTTTCTAAGCGATCGGACCTACGGTGTTCACACAGCGGAGGAAAGAGCGGGCTAAAAAATCCCATTGATTTACAATGGCAGAATGTCTGTGAATTTGAATCTCAACTGTCACTTTCTCACACACACACACACACACACACACACACACACAGGCCCATAGGAACTTCGGTGCGTAATTTGTCAGGCACCGTTTGCCGTAGACCCATGAATGAGGTGTCAAATGTTGCGGCTTATTGAGGAGAGGTGTGCTATGACTTTTCAGAGCGATTGGAGCTACGATGTTCAAACAGCGCACGAAAAAGTGGGCAAAAATATCCCATAGACTTTCATTGGCAGAATGTTCATTCAGGCCCAAAGGTACTTTGACGTGTAATTCGTCCCACACCGTTTGTCATAGACCCATGAATGAGGTCTCAAATCGACCGGCTTATTGAGGAGAGGTGCGCTATGAATTTTCTAAGCGATCGGACTTACGATGTTCACACAGCGCACGAAAAAGCGGGCAAAAAAATCCCATTGATTTACAATCAGTATTACAATTACTGTTCGCCCTCACAAAATTTCGGCGCGCTACTCCTCCCACACCGTTTGTCGTAGATCCACCAATGAGGTGTCAAATTGACCGGCTCATTGAGGAGAGGTGTGCTATGACTTTTCTAAGCGATCGGACTTACGATGTTCACACAGCAGAGGAAAAAGTGGGCTAAAAAATCCCATTGATTTACAATGGCAGAATGTCTGTGAATTTGAATCTCAACTGTCACTTTCTCACACACACACAAACAGGCCCATAGGAACTTCGGTGCGTTATTTGTCCGGCACCGTTTGCCGTAGAACCATGAATGAGGTGTCAAATGTTGCGGCTTATTGAGGAGAAGTGTGCTATGACTTTTCGGAGCGATTGGAGCTACGATGTTCAAAGAGCGCACGAAAAAGTTGGCAAAAATATCCCATAGACTTTCATTGGCAGAATGTTCATTCAGGCCCAAAGGTACTTCGACGTGTAACTCGTCCCACACCGTTTGTCATAGACCCATGAATGAGGTCTCAAATCGACCGGCTTATTGAGGAGAGGTGTGCTATGAATTTTTGAAGCGACCGGGCGTACGATTATTGTAAAGCGGGTGAGAAATTTGGGCAAAATCTCCCATAGACTAACATTGCCATAAAATTTGTGATATATCTTTGGATCAGAAAGTTATAGAGGTTTGTGGGTTTGGATTCAACTTATAAATAGTGACCTATGTTCTTCATAGCCACACGCTAGCAACCAATTACATCACCCTAGCAACCGAGGGCCGAGTTTTGCCACCACAAGCACCACTCACATTTTCTTCAGGAAATGTACATATCTAGTATTACTATTACTGTTCGCCCTGACAAAACTTCGGCGCGTAACTCGTCTCGCATTGTTTGTCGTAGATCCATGAATGAGGTGTCAAATCGACCGGCTCATTGAGGAGAGGTGTGCTATGACTTTTCTAAGCGATCGGACCTACGATGTTCACACAGCGGAGGAAAAAGCGGGCTAACAAATCCCATTGACTTACAATGGCAGAATGTCTGTGAATTTGAATCTCAACTGTCATTTTCTCACACACACACACAGGCCCATAGGAACTTCGGTGCGCAATTTGTCCGGCACCGTTTGCCGTAGACCCATGAATGAGGTGTCAAATGTTGCGGCTTATTGAGGAGAGGTGTGCTATGACTTTTCGGAGCGATTGGAGCTACGATGTTCAAACAGCGCACAAAAAAGTAGGCAAAAATATCCCATAGACTTTCATTGGCAGAATGTTCATTCAGGCCCAAAGGTACTTCGACATGTAACTCGTCCCACTTCGTTTGTCATAGTCCCATGAATGACGCCTCAAATCGACCGGCTTATTGAGGAGACGTGTGCTATGACTTTTCGGAGCGATTGGAGCTACGATGTTCAAACAGCCCACGAAAAAGTGGGCAAAAATATCCCATAGACTTTCATTGACAGAATGTTCATTCAGGCCCATAGGAACTTTGGCGTGTCACTCGTCCGGCACCGTTTGTCATAGACCCATGAATGACTTCTCAAAACGACCGGCTTATTGAGGAGAGGTGTGCTATGAATTTTTTAAGCAATCGGGTGTACGATTATCAAAAACGGGGTGAGGAATTTGGGCAAAATCTCCAATAGACTAACATTGCTATTAAATTTGTGAGATCATATCTTTGGATCAGAAAGTCATAGAGGCTTGTGGTTGGGCTCTTTTGATTCAGCCTATAAGTAGTGACCTTCATAGCCACACCCTAGCAACCAATTACATCACCCTAGCAACCGAGGGCCGAGTTTTGCCACCGCAAGCACCACTCACATTTTCTTCAGGAAATGTACATATCTAGTTATTATTATTATTATTCTTACTTCTTCCGTACGTTTTTCGGCGCGTAACTAGTCCCGCAGTTTTTGTCGTAGACCCTCCAAACGGGCGTCAAATCGTGCGTCCTATATAGACTCGGTGTGCTATGACTTTTATAAGGGATCGGGGGTATGATGATGTCACACGGGGCAAAAAACCACCCCAAAATTTACAACGACAATGCATTACGGCCAACTTTAACGGGACGTAGCGCAGACCCAAAATTTCGTAGAAACACGTGATTCACCACAACTGGAGAGGCTGTCAAGCTGTGCGAGAACACATCTCGCAATGGGGTGTAAGTTGTACCCCTGGGGCGCAAATGCCCCTCTTTCGTTCAAATTTTAGCGCGCCCCTCGTCCCGCAATTTTTGACGTAGACCCTCGAAATGGGTGTCAAATTGTGCGGCCAATACGGGAATGTAGATCCCCGACTTTCATAAGTGATCAGGGGTACGATGATGTCACAGCCAATTTTTATTCGGCCCCAAAATCCCATAGACAACGCATTGGGACGAATTTTGACGGGACGTAGCGCCAAGCAATAATTTTGTAGAAACACGTGATTGGCCACATCTGGAGAGGCTATCAAGCTGTGCGAGAAGACTTCTCGCAATGGGGTAAAAGTTGTACCCCTGGGGTGCAAGAGCTCTCCAAATTTGCCCCATTGACTTTCTATGGTAAGGGACGTCCCATGAAAACCCATTGTAATTTACATAGGGATTTTGCATTGGGCATAACTCAGCATCACATTGGCCTAGAGACATGGAGGCGGGCTCATTTTACTCAGATGGCCAATCAGACTCATCATGAAGGTGTCAAGCCACGCCCTAGCGACCATTTAGGGCACCCTAGCAACTGATCCCATAGACTTCCATTATAAGGGCCCAGATGCATATCTCTGGATCAGAGTGTCATAGAGACATGGGGGCGGACTCCTTTGAGTCGGGGCAGCAAACACCCAATCACCAATCAACATTGACACTTCCTAGCAACCAAACAGAGTACCCTAGCAACCCAAAGCCACACAGGCATATCTTCAGACCTGAATGTCACAGAGACATGGGGATTGGTTTATATCACTCATACTGGCAACTACACTTTACAGTGTCGTCATTGGCCACTCCCTAGCAACCAAACAGAGTACCCTAGCAACCCAAAGCCACACAGGCATATCTTAACACCTGAATGTCACAGAGACATGGGGGTTGGTTTAAATCACTCATACTGGCAACTACACTTTACATTGTCGTCATTGGCCACTCCCTAGCAACCAAACAGAGTACCCTAGCAACCTAAAGCCACACAGGCATATCTTCTGACCTGAATGTCACAGAGACATGGGGGTTGGTTTATATCACTCATACTGGCAACTACACTTTACAGTGTCGTCATTGGCCACTCCCTAGCAACCAAACAGAGTACCCTAGCAACCCAAACCCACACAGGCATATCTTCAGACCTGAATGTCACAGAGACATGGGGATTGGTTTATATCACTCATACTGGCAACTACACTTTACAGTGTCGTCATTGGCCACTCCCTAGCAACCAAACAGAGTACCCTAGCAACCCAAAGCCACACAGGCATATCTTCACACCTGAATGTCACAGAGACATGGGGGTTGGTTTAAATCACTCATACTGGCAACTACACTTTACATTGTCGTCATTGGCCACTCCCTAGCAACCAAACAGAATACCCTAGCAACCTAAAGCCACACAGGCATATCTTCTGACCTGAATGTCACAGAGACATGGGGGTTGGTTTATATCACTCATACTGGCAACTACACTTTACAGTGTCGTCATTGGCCACTCCCTAGCAACCAAACAGAGTACCCTAGCAACCAATTAGCAAGACCTATATTTTTGTATCAGAATGTCGCATAGACATGGGAGTTGCTACTTTTGACTCATGCTAGCACTCAATAGCTTCATGCTAATAGCAATTAGCTAAGGGCTAATCAGGCAAAGACCTCTATAACACTCCATAGTAATGATCTTTGACAAGTAGCAACTGCATACCAACGCCATAGCAACTAGCCCGGTTACCTTAGCAACGGCCCTACCAACCACCCAAGTACCCTATCAACCGCATAGCAACTGCCCTAGTAACCACCCGAGTACCATAGCAACCGCATAGCAACACATTAGCAACCACCCCGGGTACCATAGCAACGGCCGTAGCAACCATCCCGGGTACCATAGCAACTGCATAGCAACACCCTAGCAACCACCCCGGGTACCCTAGCAACGGCCCTAGCAACCACCCCGGATACCCTAGCAACCGCATAGCAACACCCTAGCAACCACCCCGGGTACCCTAGCAACCACATAGCAACACCCTAGCAACCACCCTGTGTACCCTAGCAACGGCCCTAGCAACCACGCCGGGTACCCTAGCAACCACATAGCAACACCCTAGCAACCACCCCGGGTACCCTAGCAACCACCCCGAGTACCCTAGCAACGGCCATAGCAACCACCCCAGGTACCTTAGAAACCGCATAGCAACACCCTAGTAACCACCCCGTGTACCCTAGCAACCGCATAGCAACACCCTAGCAACCACCCCGGGTACCCTAGCAACCACCCCGAGTACCCTAGCAACGGCCATAGCAACCACCCCAGGTACATTAGAAACCGCATAGCAACACCCTAGCAACCACCCCGTGTACCCTAGCAACCGCATAGCAACACCCTAGACAACCACCCCGGGTACCATAGCAACGGCCCTAGCAACCATCATGGGTGCCATAGCAACTGCATATCAACACCCTAGCAACCGAGGGCCGAGTTTTGCCACCGCAAGCACCACTCACATTTTCTTCAGGAAATGTACATATCTAGTATTACTATTACTGTTCGCCCTGACAAAACTTTGGCGCACTTCTCCTCCCGCATCGTTTGCTGTAGATCCATGAATGAGGTGTCAAATCGACCGGCCCATTGAGGAGAGGTTTGCTATGACTTTTCTAAGCAATCGGACCTACGATGTTCACACAGCGGAGGAAAAAGCGAGCTACCAAATCACATTGATTTACAATGGCAGAATGTCTGTGAATTTGAATCTCAACTGTCACTTTCTCACACACACATACAGGCCTATAGGAACTTAGTTGTGTAATTTGTCCTGCACCGTTTGGCGTAGACCCATGAATGAGGTGTCAAATGTTGCGGCTTATTGAGGAGAGGTGTGCTATGACTTTTCGGAGTGATTGTACGTACGATGTTCAAACAGTGCACGAAATTGCGGGCAAAAATATCACATAGACTTTCATTGGCACAATGTCCATGCAGGCCCATAGGAAATTCGGTGCGTATTTTGACCGGCACCGTTTGCGGTAGAACCGTGAATGAGGTGTCAAATGTTGCGGCTTATTGAGGAGAGGTGTGATATGAATTTTTGAAGAGATCGAGCATACGATTATTGTAAAGCGGACGAGAAATTTGGCCAAAATCTCCCATAGGCCTAACATTGCCATACAATTTGTGAGAACATATCTTTGGATCAGAAAGTCATAGAGGTTTGTGGGTTTGAACTCGGCCTATAAGTAGTGACCTATGATCTTCATAGCCACACTCTAGCGACCAATTACATCACCCTAGCAACCGAGGGCCGAGTTTTGCCACTGCAAGCACCACTCACATTTTCTTCAGGAAATGTACATATCTAGTTAGTGGTGCTTGCCATAGGCAAAGCATCACTATTACTGTTGTGCGTGCTTATTATTATTATTATTATTATAGATTCCGTACAGATTTTCGGCGCGCTACTCCTCCCGCAGTTTTTGTCGTAGACCCTCGAAACGGGTGTCAAATCGTGCGGCCTATATAGACTCGGTGTGCTATGACTTTTATAAGCGATCGGGGGTACGATGACATCACACGGGGCGAAAAAGCGCCCCAAAAACGTCCCATAGACAATGCATTGTGGAAACGTTTTAGGGGACGTAGCGCCGAGCGACAATTTCGCAGAAACACGTCATTCGCCACATTTGGAGAGGCTATCAAGCTGTGCGAGAACACATCTCGCAATGGGGTGTAAGTTGTACCCCTGGGGCGCAAATGCCCCTCTTTCGTTCAAATTTTGGCGCGCCCCTTGTCCCGCAATTTTTGACGTAGACCCTCGAAATGGGTGTCAAATTGTGCGGCCAACACGGGAATGTAGATCCCCGACTTTCATAAGTGATCAGGGGTACGATGATGTCACAGCCAATTTTTATTCGGCCCCAAAATACCATAGACAACGCATTGGGACGAATTTTGACGGGACGTAGCGCCAAGCAATAATTTCGTAGAAACACGTGATTCGCCACATCTGGAGAAGCTATCAAGCTGTGCGAGAAGACTTCTCGCAATGGGGTAAAAGTTGTACCCCTGGGGTGCAAGAGCTCTCCAAATTTGCCCCATTGACTTTCTATGGTAAGGGACGTCCCATGAAAACCCATTGTAATTTACATAGGGATTTTGCATTGGGCATAACTCAGCATCACATTGGCCTAGAGACATGGAGGCGGGCTCATTTTACTCAGATGGCCAATCAGACTCTCCGGATCATCATGAAGGTGTCAAGCCACGCCCTAGCGACCATTTAGGGCACCCTAGCAACTGATCCCATAGACTTCCATTATAAGGGCCCAGATGCATATCTCTGGATCAGAGTGTCATAGAGACATGGGGGCGGACTCCTTTGAGTCGGGGCAGCAAACGCCCAATCACCAATCAACATTGACACTCCCTAGCAACCAAACAGAGTACCCTAGCAACCCAAAGCCACACAGGCATATCTTCACACCTGAATGTCACAGAGACATGGGGGTTGGTTTATATAACTCATACTGGCAACTACACTTTACAGTGTCGTCATTGGCCACTCCCTAGCAACCAAACAGAGTACCCTAGCAACCTAAAGCCACACAGGCATATCTTCAGACCTGAATGTCACAGAGACATGGGGGTTGGTTTATATAACTCATACTGGCAACTACACTTTACAGTGTCGTCATTGGCCACTCCCTAGCAACCAAACAGAGTACCCTAGCAACCCGAAGCCACACAGGCATATCTTCAGACCTGAATGTCACAGAGACATGGGGGTTGGTTTATATCAGTCATACTGGCAACTACACTTTACAGTGTCGTCATTGGCCACTCCCTAGCAACCAAACAGAGTACCCTAGCAACCCAAACCCACACAGGCATATCTTCAGACCTGAATATCACAGAGACATGGGGGTTGGTTTATATCACTCATACAGGCAATTACACTTTACAGTGTCGTCATTGGCCACTCCCTAGCAACCAAAGAGAGTACCCTAGCAACCCGAAGCCACACAGGCATATCTTCAGACCTGAATGTCACAGAGACATGGGGGTTGGTTTAAATCACTCATACTGGCAACTACACTTTACAGTGTCGTTATTGGTCACTCCCTAGCAACCAAACTGAGTACCCTAGCAACCAATTAGCAAGACCGATATCTTTGTATCAGAATGACGCATGGACATGGGAGTTGCTACTTTTGACTCATGCTAGCTAACTCTTGACATGCTACACATGCTAGCACTCAATGGCTACATGCTCATAGCAATTAGCTAAGGGCTAATCAGGCAAAGACCTCTATAACACTCCATAGTAATGATCTTTGACAACTAGCAACTGCCTACCAATGCCCTAGCAACTAGCCCGGGTACCTTAGCAACGGCCCTAGCAACCACCCGGGTACCCTAGCAACCGCATAGAAATGGCCCTAGTAACCACCCAAGTACCCCAGCAACCACCCTGGGTACCCTAGCAACGGCCCTAGCAACCACCCCGGGTACCCTAGCAACCACATAGCAACACCCTAGCAACCACCCTGGGTACCTTAGCAACCACCCCGAGTACCCTAGCAACGGCCATAGCAACCACCCCAGGTACCTTAGCAACCGCATAGCAACACCCTATCAACCACCCCGGGTACCCTAGCAACGGCCCTAGCAACCATCATGGGTGCCATAGCAACTGCATATCAACACCCTAACAACCGGGGTCCAAGTTTTGCCCCCGCAAGCACCACTCACATTTTCTTCAGGAAATGTACATATCTAGTTAGTGGTGCTTGCCATAGGCAAAGCATCACTATTACTATTCGACATACTTATTATTATTCTTCTTCTTATTATTCTTCTTTGCGAAATTTCGGCGCGTAACTAGTCCCGCAGTTTTTGACGTAGACCCTCGAAACAGGTGTCAAATCGTGCGGCCTATATAGACTCGGTGTGCTATGACTTTTATAAGGGATCGGGGGTACGATGACATCACACGGGGCGAAAAAGCGCCCCAAAAACGTCCCATAGACAATGCATTGTGGCAAACTTTGACGGGACGTAGTGCCGAGCGACAATTTCGCAGAAACACGTGATTCGCCACATTTGGAGAGGCTATCAAGCAGTGCGAGAACACACCACTCAATGGGGTATAAGTTGCACCCCTGGGGCGCAAAAGCGCCCCAAAGTGGCCCCATTGACTTACTATGGTGAGGGACGGCCCATGAAACACATGCGTTTTTCCTACTATGGTAATTTACATAGGGATTTTGCATTGGGAATAACTCAGCATCACATTGGCCTAGAGACATGGAGGCGGCCTCATTTTACTCAGATGGCCAATCAGACTCTCCGGATCATCATGAAGGTGTCAAGCCACGCCCTAGCAACCATTTAGGGCACCCTAGCAACTGATCCCATAGACTTCCATTATAAGGGCCCAGATGCATATCTCTGGATCAGAGTGTCATAGAGACATGGGGGCGGACTCCTTTGAGTCGGGGCAGCAAACGCCCAATCACCAATCAACATTGACATACCCTAGCAACCAAACAGAGTACCCTAGCAACCCAAAGCCACACAGGCATATCTTCAGACCTGAATGTCACAGAGACATGGGGGTTGGTTTATATCACTCATACTGGCAACTACACTTTACATTGTCGTCATTGGCCACTCCCTAGCAACCAAACAGAGTACCCTAGCAACCCAAAGCCACACAGGCATATCTTCAGACCTGAATGTCACAGAGACATGGGGGTTGGTTTATATCACTCATACTGGCAACTACACTTTACAGTGTCATCATTGGCCACTCCCTAGCAACCAAACAGAGTACCCTAGCAACCCAAAGCCACACAGGCATATCTTCACACCTGAATGTCACAGAGACATGGGGGTTGGTTTAAATCACTCATACTGGAAACTACACTTTACATTGTCGTTATTGGCCACTCCCTAGCAACCAAACAGAGTACCCTAGCAACCTAAAGCCACACAGGCATATCTTCTGACCTGAATGTCACAGAGACATGGGGGTTGGTTTATATCACTCATGCTGGCAACTACACTTTACAGTGTCGTCATTGGCCACTCCCTAGCAACCAAACAGAGTACCCTAGCAACCAATTAGCAAGACCTATATTTTTGTATCAGAATGTCGCATAGACATGGGAGTTGCTACTTTTGACTCATGCTAGCAAACTCTCAACATGCTACACATGCTAGCGCTCAATAGCTTCATGCTAATAGCAATTAGCTAAGGGTTAATCAGGCAAAGACCTCTATAACACTCCATAGTAATGATCTTTGACAAGTAGCAACTGCATACCAACGCCATAGCAACTAGCCCGGTTACCTTAGCAACGGCCCTAGCAACCACCCAAGTACCCTAGCAACCGCATAGCAACTGCCCTAGTAACCACCCGAGTACCATAGCAACCGCATACCAACACCTTAGCAACCACCCTGGGTACCCTAGCAACGGCCCTAGCAACCACCCCGGGTACCCTAGAAACCGCATAGCAACACCCTAGCAACCACCCCGGGTACCATAGCAACGGCCCTAGCAACCATCCCGGGTACCATAGCAACTGCATAGCAACACCCTAGCAACCACCCCGGGTACCCTAGCAACGGCCCTAGCAACCACCCCGGATACCCTAGCAACCGCATAGCAACACCCTAGCAGCCACCCCGGGTACCCTAGCAACCACATAGCAACACCCTAGCAACCACCCTGGGTACCCTAGCAACGGCCCTAGCAACCACCCCGGGTACCCTAGCAACCACATAGCAACACCCTAGCAACCACCCCGGGTACCCTAGCAACCACCCCGAGTACCCTAGCAACGGCCATAGCAACCACCCCAGGTACCTTAGAAACCACATAGCAACACCCTAGCAACCACCCCGTGTACCCTAGCAACCGCATAGCAACACCCTAGCAACCACCTCGGGTACCCTAGCAACGGCCATAGCAACCACCCCAGGTACCTTAGAAACCGCATAGCAACACCCTAGCAACCACCCCGGGTACCATAGCAACGGCCCTAGCAACCATCATGGGAGCCATAGCAACTGCATATCAACACCCTAGCAACCGAGGGCCGAGTTTTGCCACCGCAAGCACCACTCACATTTTCTTCAGGAAATGTACATATCTAGTATTACTATTACTGTTCGCCCTGACAAAACTTCGGCGCGTAACTCGTCCCGCACCGTTTGGCGTAGACCCATGAATGAGGTGTCAAATCGACCGGCTCATTGAGGAGAGGTGTGCTATGACTTTTCTAAGCGATCGGACCTACGATGTTCACACAGCAGAGTAAAAAGCGGGGCTAAAAAATCCCATTGATTTACAATGGCAGAATGTCTGTGAATTTGAATCTCAACTGTCACTTTCTCACACACACACACACACACACACACACACACACACACAGGCCCATAGGAACTTCGGTGCGTAATTTATCCGGCACCGTTTGCCGTAGACCCATGAATGAGGTATCAAATGTTGCGGCTTATTGTGGAGAGGTGTGCTATGCCTTTTCGGAGCGATTGGAGGTACGATGTTCAAACAGCGCACGAAAAAGCAGCGAAAAATATCCCATAGACTTTCATTGGCAGAAAGTTCAAACAGGCCCATAGAAACTTCGGAGTGTAACTCGTCCTGCACCGTTTGTCATAGACCCATGAATGACGTCTCAAATCGACCGGCTTATTGAGGAGAGGTGTCCTATGACTTTTTGAATCGATCGAGCATACGATTATCGTAAAGTGGCCGAGAAATTTGGGCAAAATCTCCGATAGACTAACATTGCCATACAATTTGTGATATATCTTTGTATCAGAAAGTCATAGAGGTTTGTGGGTTTGGACTCGGCCTATAAGTGGTGACCTTCATAGCCACACCCTAGCAACCAATTACATCACCTTAGCAACCGTGGGCCGAGTTTTGCCACTGCAAGCACCACTCACATTTTCTTCAGGAAATGTACATATCTAGTTAGTGGTGCTTGCCATAGGCAAAGCATCACTATTACTATTCGACATACTTATTAGTGGTGCTTGCCATAGGCAAAGCATCACTATTACTATTCGACATACTTATTCTTCTTCTTACTTCTTCCGTACGTTTTTCGGCGCGTAACTAGTCCCGCAGTTTTTGTCATAGACCCTCGAAACAGGCATCAAATCTTGCGTCCTATATACATTCGGTGTGCTATGACTTTTATAAGGGATCGGGGGTACGATGATGTCACACGGGCCAAAAAACCACCCCAAAATTTACAACAACAATGCATTACGGCCAACTTTGACGGGACGTAGCGCAGACCCAGAATTTCGTAGAAACACGTGATTCACCACATTTGGAGAGACTGTCAAGCTGTGCGAGAACATATCTCGCAATGGGGTGTAAGTTGTACCCCTGGGGCGCAAATGCCCCTCTTTCGTTCAAATTTTGGCGCGTCCCTCGTCCCGCAATTTTTGTCGTAGACCTTCGAAATGGGCGTCAAATTGTGCGGCCAATACGGGACTGTAAATCCCCGACTTTTATAAGTGATCAGGAGTACAATGATGTCACCTGGGGTAATAATTCGGCCCCAAAATCCCATAGACAACGCATTGGGACGAATTTTGACGGGACGTAGCTCCAAGCAAGAATTTCGTAGAAACACGTGATTCGCCACATCTGGAGAGGCTATCAAGCTGTGCAAGAAGACTCCTCGCAATGGGGTAAAAGTTGTACCCCTGGGATGCAAGAGCTCTCCAATTTGCCCCATTGACTTTCTATGGTAAGGGACGTCCCATGAAAACCCATTGTAATTTACATAGGGATTTTGCATTGGGCATAACTCAGAACCACATTGGCCTAGAGACATGGAGGCGGGCTCATTTTACTCAGATGGCCAATCAGACTCTACGGATCATCATGAAGATGTCAAGCCACGCCCTAGCAACCATTTAGGGCACCCTAGCAACTGATCCCATAGACTTCCATTATAAGGGCACAGATGCATATCTCTGGATCAGAGTATCATAGAGACATGGGGGCGGACTCCTTTGAGTCGGGGCAGCAAATGCCCAATCACCAATCAACATTGACACTCCCTAGCAACCAAACAGAGTACCCTAGCAACCCAAAGCCACACAGGCATATCTTTAGACCTGAATGTCACAGAGACATGGGGGTTGGTTTAAATCACTCATACTGGCAACTACACTTTACAGTGTCGTCATCGGCCACTCCCTAGCAACCAAACAGAGTACCCTAGCAACCCAAAGCCACACAGGCATATCTTCACACCTGAATATCACAGAGACATGGGGGTTGGTTTAAATCACTCATACTGGCAACTACACTTTACATTGTCGTTATTGGCCACTCCCTAGCAACCAAACAGAGTACCCTAGCAACCCAAAGCCGCACAGGCATATCTTCACACCTGAATGTCACAGAGACATGGGGGTTGGTTTAAATCACTCATACTGGCAACTACACTTTACATTGTCGTTATTGGCCACTCCCTAGCAACCAAACAGAGTACCCTAGCAACCTAAAGCCACACAGGCATATCTTCTGACCTGAATGTCACAGAGATATGGGGGTTGGTTTATATCACTCATACTGGCAACTACACTTTACAGTGTCGTCATTGGCCACTCCCTAGCAACCAAACAGAGTACCCTAGCAACCAATTAGCAAGACCTATATTTTTGTATCAGAATGTCGCATATACATGGGGGTTGTTACTTTTGACTCATGCTAGCAAACTCTCAACATGCTACACATGGTAGCACTCAATAGCTTCATGCTAATAGCAATTAGCTAAGGGCTAATCAGGCAAAGACCTCTATAACACTCCATAGTAATGATCTTTGACAAGTAGCAACTGCAAACCAACGCTATAGCAACTAGCCCGGTTACCTTAGCAACGGCCCTAGCAACCACCCAAGTACCCTAGCAACCGCATAGCAACGGCCCTAGTAACCACCCGAGTACCATAGTAACCGCATAGAAACACCTTAGCAACCACCCTGGGTACCCTAGCAACGGCCCTAGCAACCACCCCGGGTACCATAGCAACCGCATAGCAACACCCTAGCAACCACCCGGTTACGCTAGCAACGGCCCTAGCAACCACCCCAGATACCCTAGCAACCGCATAGCAACACCCTAGCAACCACCCTGGTTACCCTAGCAACCGCATAGCAACACCTTAGCAACCACCCTGGGTACCCTAGCAACGGCCCTAGCAACCACCACGGGTACCCTAGCAACGGCCCTAGCAACCACTCCGGGTACCATAGCAACCGCATAGCAACACCCTAGCAACCACCCCGGGTACCCTAGCAACCGCATAGCAACACCCTAGCAACCACCCCGGGTACCCTAGCAACGGCCCTAGCAACCATCATGGGTGCCATAGCAACTGCATATCAACACCCTAGCAACCGAGGGCCGAGTTTTGCCACTGCAAGCACCACTCACATTTTCTTCAGGAAATGTACATATCTAGTTATTATTATTATTATTATTATTCTTACTTCTTCCGTACGTTTTTCGGCGCGTAACTAGTCCCGCAGTTTTTGTCATAGACCCTCGAAACGGGCGTCAAATCGTGCGTCCTATATAGATTCGGTGTGCTATGACTTTTATAAGCGATCGGGGGTACGATGACATCACACGGGGGGCAAAAGCGGCCCTAAATTTACAACAACAATGCATTACGGCCAACTTTAACGGGACGTAGCGCAGACCCAGAATTTCGTAGAAACACGTGATTCACCACAACTGGAGAGGCTGTCAAGCTGTGCGAAAACACATCTCGCAATGGGGTGTAAGTTGTACCCCTGGGGCGCAAATGCCCCTCTTTTTTTCAAATTTTGGCGCGCCCCTCGTCCCGCAATTTTTGACGTAGACCCTCGAAATGGGCGTCAAATTGTGCGGCCAATACGGGAATGTAGATCCCCGACTTATATAAGCGATCAGGGGTACGATGATGTCACAGCCAATTTTTATTCGGCCCCAAAATCCCATAGACAACGCATTGGGACGAATTTTGACGGGACGTAGCGCCAAGCAAGAATTTCGTAGAAACACGTGATTCGCCACATCTGGAGAGGCTATCAAGCTGTGCGAGAAGACTTCTCGCAATGGGGTAAAAGTTGTACCCCTGGGGTGCAAGAGCTCTCCAAATTTGCCCCATTGACTTTCTATGGTAAGGGACGTCCCATGAAAACCCATGGTAATTTACATAGGGATTTTGTATTGGGTATAACTCAGAATCACATTGGCCTAGAGACATGGAGGCGGGCTCATTTTACTCAGATGGCCAATCAGACTCTCCGGATCATCATGAAGGTGTCAAGCCACGCCCTAGCAACCATTTAGGGCACCCTAGCAACTGATCCCATAGACTTCCATTATAAGGGCCCAGATGCATATCTCTGGATCAGAGTGTCATAGAGACATGGGGGCGGACTCCTTTGAGTCGGGGCAGCAAACGCCCAATCACCAATCAACATTGACACTCCCTAGCAACCAAACAGAGTACCCTAGCAACCCAAAGCCACACAGGCATATCTTCACACCTGAATGTCACAGAGACATGGGGGTTGGTTTATATCACTCATACTGGCAACTACACTTTACAGTGTCGTCATTGGCCACTCCCTAGCAACCAAACAGAGTACCCTAGCAACCCAAAGCCACACAGGCATATCTTCACACCTGAATGTCACAGAGACATGGGGGTTGGTTTATATCACTCATACTGGCAACTACAATTTACAGTGTCGTCATTGGCCACTCCCTAGCAACCAAACAGAGTACCCTAGCAACCCGAAGCCACACAGGCATATCTTCGGACCTGAATGTCACAGAGACATGGGGGTTGGTTTAAATCACTCATACTGGCAACTACACTTTACAGTGTCATCATTGGCCACTCCCTAGCAACCAAACAGAGTACCCTAGCAACCTAAAGCCACAAAAGCATATCTTCTGACCTGAATGTCACAGAGATATGGGGGTTGGTTTATATCACTCATACTGGCAACTACACTTTACAGTGTCGTCATTGGCCACTCCCTAGCAACCAAACAGAGTACCCTAGCAACCAATTAGCAAGACCTATATCTTTGTATCAGAATGTCGTATAGACATGGGAGTTGCTACTTTTGACTCATGCTAGCAAACTCTCAACATGCTACACATGCTAGCACTCAATGGCTGCATGCTAATAGCAATTAGCTAAAGGTTAATCAGGCAAAGACCTCTATAACACTCCATAGTAATAATCTTTGACAAATAGCAACTGCCTACCAATGCCATAGCAACTACCCCGGGTACCTTAGCAACGGCCCTAGCAACCACCCAAGTACCCTAGCAACCGCATAGCAACGGCCCTAGTAACCACCCGAGTACCATAGCAACCGCATAGCAACACCTTAGCAACCACCCTGGTTACCCTGGCAACCGCATATCAACACCTTAGCAACCATATAGCAACACCCTAGCAACCACCCTGGGTACCCTAGCAACAGCATAGCAGCACCCTAGCAACCACCCTGGGTACCTTAGCAACCGCATAGCAACACCCTAGAAACCACCCTGGGTACCCTAGCAACGGCCCTAGCAACCACCCAGGTACCCTAGCAACCGCATAGCAACACCTTAGCAACGGGCCTAGCAACCACCCCGGGTATCCTAGCAACCGCATAGCAACACCCTAGCAACCACCCTGGGTACCCTAGCAACGGCCCTAGCAACCATCCTGGGTGCCATAGCAACTGCATATCACCACCCTAGCAACCGAGGGCCGAGTTTTGCCACAGCAAGCACCACTCACATTTTCTTCAGGAAATGTACATATCTAGTTAGTGGTGCTTGCCATAGGCAAAGCATCACTATTACTATTCGACATACTTATTCTTCTTCTTCTTACTTCTTCCGTACGTTTTTCGGCGCGTAACTAGTCCCGCAGTTTTTGTCGTAGACCCTCGAAACGAAGTCAAATCGTGTGTCCTATATAGACTCGGTGTGCTATGACTTTTATAAGGGATCGGGGGTACGATGATGTCACACGGGGCAAAAAACCACCCCAAAATTTACAACGACAATGCATTACGGCCAACTTTGACGGGACGTAGCGCAGACCAAGAATTTCGTAGAAACACGTGATTCACCACAACTGGAGAGGCTGTCAAGCTGTGCGAGAACACATTTCGCAATGGGGTGTAAGTTGTACCCCTGGGGCGCAAATGCCCCTCTTTCGTTCAAATTTTGGCGCGCCCCTCGTCCCGCAATTTTTGTGGTAGACCCTCGAAATGTGCGTCAAATTGTGCGGCCAATACGGGAATGTAAATCCCCGACTTTTATAAGCGATCAGGGGTACGATGATGTCACCTGGGGTAATAATTCGGCCCCAAAATCCCATAGACGACGCATTGGGACGAATTTTGACGGGACGTAGCTTCAAGCAAGAATTTCGTAGAAACACGTGATTCGCCACATCTGGAGAGGCTATCAAGCTGTGCGAGAATACTCTTCGCAATGGGGTAAAAGTTGTACCCCTGGGGTGCAAGAGCTCTCCAAATTTGCCCCATTGACTTTCTATGGTAAGGGACGTCCCATGAAAACCCATGGCAATTGACATAGGGATTTTGTATTGGGTATATCTCAGCGTCACATTGGCCTAGAGACATGGAGGCGGGCTCATTTTACTCAGATGGCCAATCAGACTCTCCGAATCATCATGAAGGTGTCAAGCCACGCCCTAGCAACCATTTAGGGCACCCTAGCAACTGATCCCATAGACTTCCGTTATAAGGGCACAGATGCATATCTCTGGATCAGAGCATCATAGAGACATGGGGGCGGACTCCTTTGGGTCGGGGCAGCAAACGCCAAATCACCAATCAACATTGACACTCCCTAGCAACCAAACAGAGTACCCTAGCAACCCAAAGCCACACAGGCATATCTTCAGACCTGAATGTCACAGAGACATGGGAGTTGGTTTATATCACTCATACTGGCAACTACACTTTACAGTGTCGTCATTGGCCACTCCCTAGCAACCAAAGAGAGTACCCTAGCAACCCAAAGCCACACAGGCATATCTTCAGACCTGAATGTCACAGAGACATGGGGGTTGGTTTAAATCACTCATACTGGCAACTACACTTTACATTGTCGTTATTGGCCACTCCCTAGCAACCAAACAGAGTACCCTAGCAACCTAAAGCCACACAGGCATATCTTCTGACCTGAATGTCACAGAGACATGGGGGTTGGTTTATATCACTCATACTGGCAACTACACTTTACAGTGTCGTCATTGGCCACTCCCTAGCAACCAAACAGAGTACCCTAGCAACCAATTAGCAAGACCTATATTTTTGTATCAGAATGTCGCATAGACATGGGAGTTGCTACTTTTGACTCATGCTAGCAAACTCTCAACATGCTACACATGCTAGCACTCAATAGCGTCATGCTAATAGCAATTAGCTAAGGGCTAATCAGGCAAAGACCTCTATAACACTCCATAGTAATGATCTTTGACAAGTAGCAACTGCATACCAACGCCATAGCAACTAGCCCGGTTACCTTAGCAACGGCCCTAGCAACCACCCAAGTACCCTGGCAACCGCATAGCAACTGCCCTAGTAACCACCCGAGTACCATAGCAACCGCATAGCAACACCCTAGCAACCACCCCGGGTACCCTAGCAATGGCCCTAGCAACCACCCCGGATACCCTAGCAACCGCATAGCAACACCCTAGCAACCACCCCGGGTACCCTAGCAACCACATAGCAACACCCTAGCAACCACCCTGGGTACCCTAGCAACGGCCCTAGCAACCACCCCGGGTACCCTAGCAACCACATAGCAACACCCTAGCAACCAACCCGGGTACCCTAGCAACCACCCCGAGTACCCTAGCAACGGCCATAGCAACCACCCCAGGTACCTTAGAAACCGCATAGCAACACCCTAGCAACCACCCCCGTGTACCCTAGCAACCGCATAGCAACACCCTAGCAACCACCCCGGGTACCCTAGCAACCACCCCGAGTACCCTAGCAACGGCCATAGCAATCACCCCAGGTACCTTAGAAACCGCATAGCAGCACCCTAGCAACCACCCCGTGTACCCTAGCAACCGCATAGCAACACCCTAGCAACCACCCCGGGTACCATAGCAACGGCCCTAGCAACCATCATGGGTGCCATAGCAACTGCATATCAACACCCTAGCAACCGAGGGCCGAGTTTTGCCACCGCAAGCACCACTCACATTTTCTTCAGGAAATGTACATATCTAGTTAGTGGTGCTTGCCATAGGCAAAGCATCACTATTACTATTCGACATACTTATTATTCTTCTTCTTCTTCTTCTTACTTCTTCCGTACGTTTTTCGGCGCGTAACTAGTCCCGCAGTTTTTGTCGTAGACCCTCGAAACGAAGTCAAATCGTGTGTCCTATATAGACTCGGTGTGCTATGACTTTTATAATGGATCGGGGGTACGATGATGTCACACGGGGCAAAAAACCACCCCAAAATTTACAACGACAATGCATTACGGCCAACTTTGACGGGACGTAGCGCAGACCAAGAATTTCGTAGAAACACGTGATTCACCACATTTGGAGAGACTGTCAAGCTGTGGGAGAACATATCTCGCAATGGGGTGTAAGTTGTACCCCTGGGGCGCAAATGCCCCTCTTTCGTTCAAATTTTGGCGCGTCCCTCGTCCCACAATTTTTGTCGTAGACCCTCGAAATGGGCGTCAAATTGTGCGGCCAATACGGGACTGTAAATCCCCGACTTTTATAAGCGATCAGGGGTACAATGATGTCACCTGGGGTAATAATTCGGCCCCAAAATCCCATAGATAACGCATTGGGACGAATTTTGACGGGACGTAGCGCCAAGCAAGAATTTCGTAGAAACACGTGATTCGCTACATCTGGAGAGGCTATCAAGCTGTGCGAGAAGACTCCTCGCAATGGGGTAAAAGTTTTACCCCTGGGGTGCAAGAGCTCTCCAAATTTGCCCCATTGACTTTCTATGGTAAGGGACGTCCCATGAAAACCCATTGTAATTTACATAGGGATTTTGCATTGGGCATAACTCAGCATCACATTGGCCTAGAGACATGGAGGCGGGTTCATTTTACTCAGATGGCCAATCAGACTCTCCGGATTATCATGAAGGTGTCAAGCCACGCCCTAGCAACCATTTAGGGCACCCTAGCAACTGATCCCATAGACTTCCATTATAAGGGCCCAGATGCATATCTCTGGATCAGAGTGTCATAGAGACATGGGGGCGGACTCCTTTGAGTCGGGGCAGCAAACGGCCAATCACCAATCAACATTGACACTCCCTAGCAACCAAACAGAGTACCCTAGCAACCCAAACCCACACAGGCATATCTTTAGACCTGAATGTCACAGAGACATGGGGGTTGGTTTAAATCACTCATACTGGCAACTACACTTTACAGTGTCGTCATTGGCCACTCCCTAGCAACCAAACAGAGTACCCTAGCAACCCAAAGCCACACAGGCATATCTTCACACCTGAATGTCACAGAGACATGGGGGTTGGTTTAAATCACTCACACTGGCAACTACACTTTACATTGTCGTTATTGGCCACTCCCTAGCAACCAAACAGAGTACCCTAGCAACCCAAAGCCACACAGGCATATCTTCACACCCGAATGTCACAGAGACATGGGGGTTGGTTTAAATCACTCATACTGGCAACTACACTTTACATTATCGTTATTGGCCACTCCCTAGCAACCAAACAGAGTACCCTAGCAACCTAAAGCCACACAGGCATATCTTCTGACCTGAATGTCACAGAGACATGGGGGTTGGTTTATATCACTCATACTGGCAACTACACTTTACAGTGTCGTCATTGGCCACTCCCTAGCAACCAAACAGAGTACCCTAGCAACCTAAAGCCACACAGGCATATCTTCTGACCTGAATGTCACAGAGACATGGGGGTTGGTTTATATCACTCATACTGGCAACTACACTTTACAGTGTCGTCATTGGCCACTCCCTAGCAACCAAACAGAGTACCCTAGCAACTGTTTAAGAAGGCCTATATCTTTGTATCAGAATGTCGCATAGACATGGGAGTTGCTACTTTTGACTCATGCTAGCAAACTCTCAACATGCTACACATGCTAGCACTCAATGGCTACATGCTAATAGTAATTAGCTAAGGGCTAATCAGGCAAAGACCTCTATAACACTCCATAGTAATGATCTTTGACAAATAGCAACTGCCAACCAATGCCCTAGCAACTACCCCGGGTACCTTAGCAACGGCCCTAGCAACCACCCAAGTACCCTAGCAACCGCATAGCAACTGCCCTAGTAACCACCCGAGTACCATAGCAACCGCATACCAACACCTTAGCAACCACCCTGGGTACCCTAGCAACGGCCCTAGCAACCACCCCGGGTACCCTAGAAACCGCATAGCAACACCCTAGCAACCACCCCGGGTACCATAGCAACGGCCCTAGCAACCATCCCGGGCACCATAGCAACTGCATAGCAACACCCTAGCAACCACCCCGGGTACCCTAGCAACGGCCCTAGCAACCACCCCGGATACCCTAGCAACCGCATAGCAACACCCTAGCAACCACCCTGGGTACCCTAGCAACGGCCCTAGCAACCACCCCAGGTACCCTAGCAACCACATAGCAACACCCTAGCAACCACCCCGGGTACCTTAGCAACCACCCCGAGTACCCTAGCAACGGCCATAGCAACCACCCCAGGTACCTTAGAAACCGCATAGCAACACCCTAGCAACCACCCCGTGTACCCTAGCAACCGCATAGCAACACCCTAGCAACCACCTCGGGTACCCTAGCAAAGGCCATAGCAACCATCATGGGAGCCATAGCAACTGCATATCAACACCCTAGCAACCGAGGGCCGAGTTTTGCCACCGCAAGCACCACTCACATTTTCTTCAGGAAATGTACATATCTAGTTATTATTATTATTCTTACTTCTTCCGTACGTTTTTCGGCGCGTAACTAGTCCCGCAGTTTTTGTCGTAGACCCTCGAAACGTCATCAAATCGTGCGTCCTATATAAATTCGGTGTGCTATGACTTTTATAAGGGATCGGGGGTACGATGATGTCACACGGGGCAAAAAACCACCCGTAAATTTACAACGACAATGCATTACGGCCAACTTTGACGGGACGTAGCGCAGACCAAGAATTTCGTAGAAACACGTGATTCACCACATTTGGAGAGAGTGTCAAGCTGTGCGAGAACATATCTCGCAATGGGGTGTAAGTTGTACCCCTGGGGTGTAAATGCCCCTCTTTCGTTCAAATTTTGGCGTGTCCCTCGTCCCACAATTTTTGTCGTAGACCCTCGAAATGGGCGTCAAATTGTGCGGCCAATATGGGAATATAAATCCCCGACTTTTATAAGCGATCAGGGGTACGATGATGTCACCTGGGGTAATAATTTGGCCCCAAAATCCCATAGACGACGCATTGGGACGAATTTTGACGGGACGTAGCTTCAAGCAAGAATTTCGTAGAAACACGTGATTCGCCACATCTGGAGAGGCTATCAAGCTGTGCGAGAAGACTCTTCGCAATGGGGTAAAAGTTGTACCCCTGGGGTGCAAGAGCTCTCCAAATTTGCCCCATTGACTTTCTATGGTAAGGGACGTCCCATGAAAACCCATTGTAATTTACATAGGGATTTTGCATTGGGCATAACTCAGCATCACATTGGCCTAGAGACATGGAGGCGGGCTCATTTTACTCAGATGGCCAATCAGACTCTCCGGATCATCATGAAGGTGTCAAGCCACGCCCTAGCAACCATTTAGGGCACCCTAGCAACTGATCCCATAGACTTCCATTATAAGGGCCCAGATGCATATCTCTGGATCAGAGTGTCATAGAGACATGGGGGCGGACTCCTTTGAGTCGGGGCAGCAAACGCCCAATCACCAATCAACATTGACACTCCCTAGCAACCAAACAGAGTACCCTAGCAACCCAAAGCCACACAGGCATATCTATAGACCTGAATGTCACAGAGACATGGGGGTTGGTTTATATCACTCATACTGGCAACTACAATTTACAGTGTCGTCATTGGCCACTCCCTAGCAACCAAACAGAGTACCCTAGCAACCCGAAGCCACACAGGCATATCTTCAGACCTGAATGTCACAGAGACATGGGGGTCGGTTTATATCACTCATACTGGCAACTACACTTTACAGTTTTGTCATTGGCCACTCCCTAGCAACCAAACAGGGTACCCTAGCAACCAATTAGCAAGACCTATATCTTTGTATCAGATTGTCGCATAGATATGGGAATTGCTGCTTTTGACTCATGCTAGCAAACTCTCAACATGCTACACATGCTAGCACTCAATGGCTACATGCTAATAGCAATTAGCTAAGGGCTAATCAGGCAAAGACCTCTATAACACTCCATAGTAATGATCTTTGACAAATAGCAACTGCCTACCAATGCCCTAGCAACCAACCTGGGTACCCTAGCAACGGCCCTAGCAACCACCCCGGGTACCCTAGCAACCGCATAGCAACACCATAGCAACCACCACGGATACCCTAGCAACCGCATAGCAACACCCTAGCAACCACCCCGGGTACCCTAGCAACCACATAGCAACACCCTAGCAACCACTCCAGGTACCCTAGCAACGGCCCTAGCAACCACCCCGGATACCCTAGCAACCGCATAGCAACACCCTAGCAACCACCTCGGATACCCTAGCAACCACATAGCAACACCCTAGCAACCACCCCGGAT
Source organism: Garra rufa (assembly GCF_049309525.1). Classification (NCBI taxonomy): domain Eukaryota; kingdom Metazoa; phylum Chordata; class Actinopteri; order Cypriniformes; family Cyprinidae; genus Garra; species Garra rufa. Next base: position 17,339,462 of record NC_133377.1, read on the forward strand.
ACCCTAGCAACCGCATAGCAACACCCTAGCAACCACCCCGGGTACCCTGGCAACCACATAGCAACACCCTAGCAACCACCCCAGGTACCCTAGCAACGACCCTAGCAACCACCCTGGGGACCTTAGCAACGGCCCTAGCAACCACCCCGTGTACTCTAGCAACGGCCCTAGCAACCACTCAGGGTACCTAGCAACGGCCCTAGCAACCACCCCGGGTACCCTGGCAACCACATAGCAACACCCTAGCAACCACCCCAGGTACCCTAGCAACGGCCCTAGCAACCACCCCGGGTACCCTAGCAACCACCCCATGTACCCTAGCAACGGCCCTAGCAACCACCCCGGGGACCCTAGCAACCACCCCGTGTACCCTAGCAACGGCCCTAGCAACCACCCCGGGGACCTTAGCAACGGCCCTAGCAACCACTCTGGGTACCTAGCAACGGCCTTAGCAACCACCCAGGGTACCCTAACAACCGCATAGCAACCACCCCATGTACCCTAGCAACCACATAGCAACCACCCCGGGTATTACTATTACTGTTCGCCCTGACAAAGTTTCGGCGCGCTACTCCTCCCACACCGTTTGTCGTAGATTAATGAATGAGGTGTCAATTCGACCGACTCATTGAGGAGAGGTGTGCTATGACTTTTCTAAGCGATCGGACCTACGGTGTTCACACAGCGTAGGAAAGAGCGGGCTAAAAAATCCCATTGATTTACAATGGCAGAATGTCTGTGAATTTGAATCTCAACTGTCACTTTCTCACACACACACACACACACACACACACACACACACACACACAGGCCCATAGGAACTTTGGTGCATAATTTGTCCGGCACCGTTTGCCATAGACCCATGAATGAGGTGTCAAATGTTGCGGCTTATTGAGGAGAGGTGTGCTATGACTTTTCTAAGCGATCGGACTTATGATGTTCACACAGCGGAGGAAAAAGCGGGCTAAAAAATCCCATTGATTTACAATGGCAGAATGTCTGTGAATTTGAATCTCAACTGTCACTTTCTCACTCACACACACAGGCCCATAGGAACTTCGGTGCCTAATTTGTCCGGCACCGTTTGCCGTAGACCCATGAATGAGGTGTCAAATGTTGCGGCTTGTTAAGGAGAGGTGTGCTATGACTTTACGGAGGGATTGGACGAACGATATTCAAAAAGCACACGAAAAAGCAGGCAAAAATATCCCATAGACTTTCATTGGCAGAATATTCATGCAGGCCATTATGAACTTCGGCGTGTAACTAGTCCCACACCGTTTGTCATAGACCCATGAATGACGTCTCAAATCGACCGGCTTATTGAAGAGAGGTGTGCTATGCATTTTTTAAGCGATCGAGCGTACGATTATCGTAAAGCAGGCGAGAAATTTGGGCAAAATCTCAGATACACTAATATTGCCATACAATTTGTGAGATCATATCTTTGGATCAGAAAGTCATAGAGGTTTGTGGGTTTTGACTCGGCCTATAAGTAGTGACCTATGATCTTCACAGCCACATCCTAGTAACCAATTACATCACCCTAGCAACCGAGGGCCGAGTTTTGCCACCGCAAGCACCACTCACATTTTCTTCAGGAAATGTACATATCTAGTTAGTGGTGCTTGCCATAGGCAAAGCATCACTATTATTATCTCACATACTTATTATTATTATTATAATTATTATTATACTAGATTCCGTACACATTTCGGCGCGTAACTAGTCCCGCAGTTTTTGTCGTAGACCCTCGAAACGGGCGTCAAATCGTGCGTCCTATATAGACTCGGTGTGCTATGACTTTTATAAGGGATCGGGGGTACGATGATGTCACACGGGGCAAAATACCACCCCTAAATTTACAACGACAATGCATTACGGCCAACTTTAACGGGACGTAGCGCAGACCCAGAATTTCGTAGAAACACGTGATTCACCACAACTGGAGAGGCTGTCAAGCTGTGCAAGAACACATTTCGCAATGGGGTGTAAGTTGTACCCCTGGGGCGCAAATGCCCCTCTTTTGTTCAAATTTTGGCGCGCCCCTCGTCCCGCAATTTTTGTCGTAGACCCTCGAAATGGGCGTCAAATTGTGTGGACAATACGGGAATGTAGATCCCCGACTTTTATAAGCGATCAGGGGTACGATGATGTCACAGCCAATTTTTATTCGGCCCCAAAATCCCATAGACAACGCATTGGGACGAATTTTGACGGGACGTAGCACCAAGCAAGAATTTCGTAGAAACACGTGATTCGCCACATCTGGAGAGGCTATCAAGCTGTGCGAGAAGACTCCTCGCAATGGGGTAAAAGTTGTACCCCAGGGGTGCAAGAGCTCTCCAAATTTGCCCCATTGACTTATAATGGTAAGGGACGTCCCATGAAAACCCATGGTAATTTACATAGGGATTTTGTATTGGGTATAACTCAGCATCACATTGGCCTAGAGACATGGAGGCGGGCTCATTTTACTCAGATGGCCAATCAGACTCTCTGGATCATCATGAAGGTGTCAAGCCACGCCCTAGCAACCATTTAGGGCACCCTAGCAACTGATCCCATAGACTTCCATTATAAGGGCCCAGATGCATATCTCTGGATCAGAGTGTCATAGAGACATGGGGGCGGACTCCTTTGAGTCGGGGCAGCAAACGCCCAATCACCAATCAACATTGACACTCCCTAGCAACCAAACAGGGTACCCTAGCAACCCAAAGCCACACAGGCATATCTTCAGACCTGAATGTCACAGAGACATGGGGGTTGGTTTATATCACTCATACTGGCAACTACACTATACAGTGTCGTCACTGGCCACTCCCTAGCAACCAAACAGAGTACCCTAGCAACCCAAAGCCACACAGGCATATCTTCACACCTGAATGTCACAGAGACATGGGGGTTGGTTTAAATAACTCATACTGGCAACTACACTTTACATTGGCGTTATTGGCCACTCCCTAGCAACCAAACAGAGTACCCTAGCAACCTAAAGCCACACAGGCATTTCTTCTGACCTGAATGTCACAGAGACATGGGGGTTGGTTTATATCACTCATACTGGCAAATACACTTTACAGTGTCGTCATTGGCCACTCCCTAGCAACCAAACAGAGTAACCTAGCAACCAATTAGCAAGACCTATATTTTTGTATCAGAATGTCGCATAGACATGGGAGTTGCTACTTTTGACTCATGCTAGCAAACTCTCAACATGCTACACATGCTAGCACTCAATGGCTTCATGCTAATAACAATTAGCTAAGGGCTAATCAGGCAAAGACCTCTATAACACTCCATAGTAATGATCTTTGACAAGTAGCAACTGCATACCAACGCCATAGCAACTAGCCTGGTTACCTTAGCAACGGCCCTAGCAACCAACCAAGTACCCTAGCAACCGCATAGCATTGGCCCTAGTAACCACCCGAGTACCCTAGCAACCACCCTGGGTACCCTAGCAACTGCCCTAGCAACCACTCCAATTACCCTAGCAACCAAATAGCAACACCCTAGCAACCATCCCAGGTACCCTAGCAACCACATAGCAACACCTTAGCAACCACACTGGGTACCCTAGCAACGGCCCTAGCAACCACCCCGGGTACCCTAGCAACCGCATAGCAACACCCTAGCAACCAACCCCGGATACCCTAGCAACCGCATAGCAACACCCTATCAACCACCCCGGATACCCTAGCAACCGCATAGCAACATCTTAGCAACCACCCTGGGTACCCTAGCAACGGCCCTAGCAACCACCCCGGGTACCTTAGCAACCACCCCGTGTACCCTAGCAACGGCCCTAGCAACCACCCCGGGGACCTTAGCAACCGCATAGCAACACCCTATCAACCACCATGGGTACCCTAGCAACGGCCCTAGCAACCACTCTGGGTACCTAGCAACGGCCCTAGCAACCACCCAGGGTACCCTAAAAACAGCATAGCAACCACCCCATGTACCCTAGCAACCACATAGCAACACCCTAGCAACCACCCCGGATATTACTATTACTGTTCGCCCTGACAAAGTTTCGGCGCGCTACTCCTCCCACACCGTTTGTCGTAGATTAATGAATGCGGTGTCAAATCGACCGGCTCATTGAGGAGAGGTGTGCTCTGAATTTTCTAAGCGATCGGACTTACGGTGTTCACACAGCGGAGGAAAGAGCGGGCTAAAAAATCCCATTGATTTACAATGGCAGAATGTCTGTGAATTTGAATCTCAACTGTCACTTTCTCACACACACACACACACACACACACACACACACACACACACACACACACAGGCCCATAGGAACTTCGGTGCGTACTTTGTCCGGCACCGTTTGCCGTAGACCCATGAATGAGGTGTCAAATGTTGCGGCTTATTGAGGAGAGGTGTGCTATGACTTTTCGGAGCGATTGGAGCTACGATGTTCAAACAGCGCACGAAAAAGTGGGCAAAAATATCCCATAGACTTTCATTGGCAGAATGTTCATTCAGGCCTAAAGGTACTACGACGTGTAACTCGTCCCACACCGTTTGTAATAGACCCATGAATGAGGTCTCAAATCGACCGGCTTATTGAGGAGAGGTGTGCTTTCAATTTTTGAAGCGATCGGACTTACGATGTTCACACAGCGCACGAAAAAGCGGGCAAAAAAATCCCATTGATTCACAATCAGTATTACAATTACTGTTCGCCCTGACAAAACTTCGGCGCGCTACTCCTCCCACACCGTTTGTCGTAGATCCACCAATGAGGTGTCAAATTGACTGGCTCATTGAGGAGAGGTGTGCTATGACTTTTCTAAGCAATCGGACTTACGATGTTCACACAGCAGAGGAAAAAGTGGGCTAAAAAATCCCATTGATTTACAATGGCAGAATGTCTGTGAATTTGAATCTCAACTGTCACTTTCTCAAACACACACACACAGGCCCATAGGAACTTCGGTGCGTAATTTGTCCGGCACCGTTTGCCGTAGACACATGAATGAGGTGTCAAATGTTGCGGCTTATTGAGGAGAGGTGTGCTATGACTTTTCGGAGCAATTGGACTTACGATATTCAAACAGTGCACAAAAAAGTGGCCAAAAATATCCCATAGACTTTCATTGGAAGAATGATCATGCAGGCCCATAGGAACTTCGGCGTGTAACTCGTCCCGCACCGTTTGTCATAGACCCATGAATGACATCTCAAATCGACCGGTTTATTGAGGAGAGCTGTGCTATGAATTTTTGAAGCGATCAGGCGTACGATTATCGTAAAGCGGGCGAGAAATTTGGGCAAAAATCTCAGATAGACTAACATTGCCATACAATTTGTGATATCATATCTTTGGATCAAAAAGTCATAGAGGCTTGTGGGTGGGCTCTTTTGACTTGGCATATAAGTAGTGACCTTCATAGCCACACCCTAGCAACCAATTACATCACCCTAGCAACCGAGGGCCGAGTTTTGCCACTGCAAGCACCACTCACATTTTCTTCAGGAAATGTACATATCTAGTATTACTATTACTGTCCGCTCTGACAAAACTTCGGCGCGTAACTCGTCCCGTACCGTTTGGCGTAGACCCATGAATGAGGTGTCAAATCGACCGGCTCATTGAGGAGAGGTGTGCTATGACTTTTCTAAGCGATCGGACTTACGATGTTCACACAGCGGACGATAAAGCGGGCCAAAAAATCCCATTGATTTACAATGGCAGAATGTCTGTGAATTTGAATCTCAACTGTCACTTTCTCACACACACACACAGGCCCATAGGAACTTCGGTCCGTAATTTGTCCGGCACCGTTTGCCGTAGACCCATGAATGAGGTGTCAAATGTTGCGGCTTATTGAGGAGAGGTGTGCTATGACTTTTCAGAGTGATTGGAGCTACGATGTTCAAACAGCGCACGAAAAAATGGGCAAAAATATACCATAGACTTTCATTGGCAGAATGTTAATTCAGGCCCAAAGGTACTTCGGCGTGTTATTAGTCCGGCACCGTTTGTCATAGACCCATGAATGACGTCTCAAATCGACCGGCTTATTGAGGAGAGGTGTACTATGAATTTTTTAAGCGATCGGGCGTACGATTATCGTAAAGCGGGTGAGAAATTTCGGCAAAATCTCCGATAGACTAACATTGCCATACAGTTTGTGATATATCTTTGCATTACAAAGTCATAGAGGTTTGTGGGTTTGGACTCGGCCTATAAGTAGTGACCTATGATCTTCATAGCCACACCCTAGTGACCAATTACATCACCCTAGCAACCGAGGGCCGAGTTTTGCCACTGCAAGCACCACTCACATTTTCTTCAGGAAATGTACATATCTAGTTATTAGTGGTGCTTGCCATAGGCAAAGCATCACTATTACTATTCGACATACTTATTATTAGTGGTGCTTGCCATAGGCAAAGCATCACTATTACTATCTCACATACTTATTATTCTTCTTCTTCTTCCGTGCAAATTTCGGCGCGTAACTTGTCCCGCAGTTTTTGTCTTAGACCCACGAAACGGGCGTCAAATCGTGCGGCCTATTCGGGAATAGTGTGCTATGACTTTTATAAGCGATCGGGGGTACGATGACATCACACGGGGGGCAAAAGCGGCCGAAAACGTCCCATAGACAACGCATTGCGGCCAACTTTGACGGGATGTAGCGCCGAGCAAGAATTTCGTAGAAACATGTAATTCGCCACATTTGGAGAGGCTATCAAGCTGTGCGAGAACACACCACTCAATGGGGTATAAGTTGTACCCCTGGGGCGCAAGGGTTCGCCAAAATCGCCCCATTGACTTACTATGGTGAGGGAAGGCCCATGAAACACATGCGTTTTTCCTACTATGGTAATTTACATAGGGATTTTGCATTGGGCATAACTCAGCATCACATTGGCCTAGAGACATGGAGGCGGGCTCATTTTACTCAGATGGCCAATCAGACTCTCCGGATCATCATGAAGGTGTCAAGCCACGCCCTAGCAACCATTTAGGGCACCCTAGCAACTGATCCCATAGACTTCCATTATAAGGGCCCAGATGCATATCTCTGGATCAGAGTGTCATAGAGACATGGGGGCGGACTCCTTTGAGTCGGGGCAGCAAACGCCCAATCACCAATCAACATTGACACTCCCTAGCAACCAAACAGAGTACCCTAGCAACCCAAAGCCACACAGGCATATCTTCAGACCTGAATGTCACAGAGACATGGGGGTTGGTTTATATCACTCATACTGGCAACTACACTTTACAGTGTCGTCATTGGCCACTCCCTAGCAACCAAACAGAGTACCCTAGCAACCCAAAGCCACACAGGCATATCTTCACACCTGAATGTGACAGAGACATGGGGGTTGGTTTAAATCACTCATACTGGCAACTACACTTTACATTGTCGTTATTGGCCACTCCCTAGCAACCAAACAGAGTACCCTAGCAACCTAAAGCCACACAGGCATATCTTCTGACCTGAATGTCACAAAGACATGGGGGTTGGTTTATATCACTCATACAGGCAACTACACTTTACAGTGTCGTCATTGGCCACTCCCTAGCAACCAAACAGAGTACCCTAGCAACCAATTAGCAAGACCTATATTTTTGTATCAGAATGTCGCATAGACATGGGAGTTGCTACTTTTGACTCATGCTAGCAAACTCTCAACAAGCTACACATGCTAGCACTCAATAGCTTCATGCTAATAGCAATTAGCTAAGGGCTAATCAGGAAAAGACCTCTATAACACTCCATAGTAATGATCTTTGACAAGTAGCAACTGCATACCAATGCCATAGCAACTAGCCCGGTTACCTTAGCAACGGCCCTAGCAAGCACCCAAGTACCCTAGCAACCGCATAGCAACGGCCCTAGTAACCACCCGAGTACCATAGCAACCGCATAGCAACACCTTAGCAACCACCCTGGGTACCCTAGCAACGGCCCTAGCAACCACCCCGGGTACCATAGAAACCGCATAGCAACACCCTAGCAACCACCCCGGGTACCATAGCAACGGCCCTAGCAACCACCCCGGGTACCATAGCAACCGCATAGCAACACCCTAGCAACCACCCCGGGTACCCTAGCAACGGCCCTAGCAACCGCCCCGGATACCCTAGCAACCGCATAACAACACCCTAGCAACCACCCCGGGTACCCTAGCAACCACATAGCAACACCTTAGCAACCACCCTGGGTACCCTAGCAACGGCCCTAGCAACCACCCTGGGTACCCTAGCAACTGCATAGCAACACCCTAGCAACCGCATAGCAACGCCTTAGCAACGGCCCCAGCAACCACCCTGTGTACCCTAGCAACCGCATAGCAACACCTTAGCAACCAGCTCAGGTGCCATAGCAACGGCTCTAGCAACCATCATGGGTGCCATAGCAACTGCATATCAATACCCTAGCAACCGAGGGCCGAGTTTTGCCACTGCAAGCACCACTCACATTTTCTTCAGGAAATGTACATATCTAGTTATTATTATTATTATTCTTACTTCTTCCGTACGTTTTTCGGCGCGTAACTAGTCCCGCAGTTTTTGTCGTAGACCCTCCAAACGGGCGTCAAATCGTGCGTCCTATATAGACTCGGTGTGCTATGACTTTTATAAGGGATCGGGGGTATGATGATGTCACACGGGGCAAAAAACCACCCCAAAATTTACAACGACAATGCATTACGGCCAACTTTAACGGGACGTAGCGCAGACCCAAAATTTCGTAGAAACACGTGATTCACCACAACTGGAGAGGCTGTCAAGCTGTGCGAGAACACATCTCGCAATGGGGTGTAAGTTGTACCCCTGGGGCGCAAATGCCCCTCTTTCGTTCAAATTTTAGCGCGCCCCTCGTCCCGCAATTTTTGACGTAGACCCTCGAAATGGGTGTCAAATTGTGCGGCCAATACGGGAATGTAGATCCCCGACTTTCATAAGTGATCAGGGGTACGATGATGTCACAGCCAATTTTTATTCGGCCCCAAAATCCCATAGACAACGCATTGGGACGAATTTTGACGGGACGTAGCGCCAAGCAATAATTTTGTAGAAACACGTGATTGGCCACATCTGGAGAGGCTATCAAGCTGTGCGAGAAGACTTCTCGCAATGGGGTAAAAGTTGTACCCCTGGGGTGCAAGAGCTCTCCAAATTTGCCCCATTGACTTTCTATGGTAAGGGACGTCCCATGAAAACCCATTGTAATTTACATAGGGATTTTGCATTGGGCATAACTCAGCATCACATTGGCCTAGAGACATGGAGGCGGGCTCATTTTACTCAGATGGCCAATCAGACTCATCATGAAGGTGTCAAGCCACGCCCTAGCGACCATTTAGGGCACCCTAGCAACTGATCCCATAGACTTCCATTATAAGGGCCCAGATGCATATCTCTGGATCAGAGTGTCATAGAGACATGGGGGCGGACTCCTTTGAGTCGGGGCAGCAAACACCCAATCACCAATCAACATTGACACTTCCTAGCAACCAAACAGAGTACCCTAGCAACCCAAAGCCACACAGGCATATCTTCAGACCTGAATGTCACAGAGACATGGGGATTGGTTTATATCACTCATACTGGCAACTACACTTTACAGTGTCGTCATTGGCCACTCCCTAGCAACCAAACAGAGTACCCTAGCAACCCAAAGCCACACAGGCATATCTTAACACCTGAATGTCACAGAGACATGGGGGTTGGTTTAAATCACTCATACTGGCAACTACACTTTACATTGTCGTCATTGGCCACTCCCTAGCAACCAAACAGAGTACCCTAGCAACCTAAAGCCACACAGGCATATCTTCTGACCTGAATGTCACAGAGACATGGGGGTTGGTTTATATCACTCATACTGGCAACTACACTTTACAGTGTCGTCATTGGCCACTCCCTAGCAACCAAACAGAGTACCCTAGCAACCCAAACCCACACAGGCATATCTTCAGACCTGAATGTCACAGAGACATGGGGATTGGTTTATATCACTCATACTGGCAACTACACTTTACAGTGTCGTCATTGGCCACTCCCTAGCAACCAAACAGAGTACCCTAGCAACCCAAAGCCACACAGGCATATCTTCACACCTGAATGTCACAGAGACATGGGGGTTGGTTTAAATCACTCATACTGGCAACTACACTTTACATTGTCGTCATTGGCCACTCCCTAGCAACCAAACAGAATACCCTAGCAACCTAAAGCCACACAGGCATATCTTCTGACCTGAATGTCACAGAGACATGGGGGTTGGTTTATATCACTCATACTGGCAACTACACTTTACAGTGTCGTCATTGGCCACTCCCTAGCAACCAAACAGAGTACCCTAGCAACCAATTAGCAAGACCTATATTTTTGTATCAGAATGTCGCATAGACATGGGAGTTGCTACTTTTGACTCATGCTAGCACTCAATAGCTTCATGCTAATAGCAATTAGCTAAGGGCTAATCAGGCAAAGACCTCTATAACACTCCATAGTAATGATCTTTGACAAGTAGCAACTGCATACCAACGCCATAGCAACTAGCCCGGTTACCTTAGCAACGGCCCTACCAACCACCCAAGTACCCTATCAACCGCATAGCAACTGCCCTAGTAACCACCCGAGTACCATAGCAACCGCATAGCAACACATTAGCAACCACCCCGGGTACCATAGCAACGGCCGTAGCAACCATCCCGGGTACCATAGCAACTGCATAGCAACACCCTAGCAACCACCCCGGGTACCCTAGCAACGGCCCTAGCAACCACCCCGGATACCCTAGCAACCGCATAGCAACACCCTAGCAACCACCCCGGGTACCCTAGCAACCACATAGCAACACCCTAGCAACCACCCTGTGTACCCTAGCAACGGCCCTAGCAACCACGCCGGGTACCCTAGCAACCACATAGCAACACCCTAGCAACCACCCCGGGTACCCTAGCAACCACCCCGAGTACCCTAGCAACGGCCATAGCAACCACCCCAGGTACCTTAGAAACCGCATAGCAACACCCTAGTAACCACCCCGTGTACCCTAGCAACCGCATAGCAACACCCTAGCAACCACCCCGGGTACCCTAGCAACCACCCCGAGTACCCTAGCAACGGCCATAGCAACCACCCCAGGTACATTAGAAACCGCATAGCAACACCCTAGCAACCACCCCGTGTACCCTAGCAACCGCATAGCAACACCCTAGACAACCACCCCGGGTACCATAGCAACGGCCCTAGCAACCATCATGGGTGCCATAGCAACTGCATATCAACACCCTAGCAACCGAGGGCCGAGTTTTGCCACCGCAAGCACCACTCACATTTTCTTCAGGAAATGTACATATCTAGTATTACTATTACTGTTCGCCCTGACAAAACTTTGGCGCACTTCTCCTCCCGCATCGTTTGCTGTAGATCCATGAATGAGGTGTCAAATCGACCGGCCCATTGAGGAGAGGTTTGCTATGACTTTTCTAAGCAATCGGACCTACGATGTTCACACAGCGGAGGAAAAAGCGAGCTACCAAATCACATTGATTTACAATGGCAGAATGTCTGTGAATTTGAATCTCAACTGTCACTTTCTCACACACACATACAGGCCTATAGGAACTTAGTTGTGTAATTTGTCCTGCACCGTTTGGCGTAGACCCATGAATGAGGTGTCAAATGTTGCGGCTTATTGAGGAGAGGTGTGCTATGACTTTTCGGAGTGATTGTACGTACGATGTTCAAACAGTGCACGAAATTGCGGGCAAAAATATCACATAGACTTTCATTGGCACAATGTCCATGCAGGCCCATAGGAAATTCGGTGCGTATTTTGACCGGCACCGTTTGCGGTAGAACCGTGAATGAGGTGTCAAATGTTGCGGCTTATTGAGGAGAGGTGTGATATGAATTTTTGAAGAGATCGAGCATACGATTATTGTAAAGCGGACGAGAAATTTGGCCAAAATCTCCCATAGGCCTAACATTGCCATACAATTTGTGAGAACATATCTTTGGATCAGAAAGTCATAGAGGTTTGTGGGTTTGAACTCGGCCTATAAGTAGTGACCTATGATCTTCATAGCCACACTCTAGCGACCAATTACATCACCCTAGCAACCGAGGGCCGAGTTTTGCCACTGCAAGCACCACTCACATTTTCTTCAGGAAATGTACATATCTAGTTAGTGGTGCTTGCCATAGGCAAAGCATCACTATTACTGTTGTGCGTGCTTATTATTATTATTATTATTATAGATTCCGTACAGATTTTCGGCGCGCTACTCCTCCCGCAGTTTTTGTCGTAGACCCTCGAAACGGGTGTCAAATCGTGCGGCCTATATAGACTCGGTGTGCTATGACTTTTATAAGCGATCGGGGGTACGATGACATCACACGGGGCGAAAAAGCGCCCCAAAAACGTCCCATAGACAATGCATTGTGGAAACGTTTTAGGGGACGTAGCGCCGAGCGACAATTTCGCAGAAACACGTCATTCGCCACATTTGGAGAGGCTATCAAGCTGTGCGAGAACACATCTCGCAATGGGGTGTAAGTTGTACCCCTGGGGCGCAAATGCCCCTCTTTCGTTCAAATTTTGGCGCGCCCCTTGTCCCGCAATTTTTGACGTAGACCCTCGAAATGGGTGTCAAATTGTGCGGCCAACACGGGAATGTAGATCCCCGACTTTCATAAGTGATCAGGGGTACGATGATGTCACAGCCAATTTTTATTCGGCCCCAAAATACCATAGACAACGCATTGGGACGAATTTTGACGGGACGTAGCGCCAAGCAATAATTTCGTAGAAACACGTGATTCGCCACATCTGGAGAAGCTATCAAGCTGTGCGAGAAGACTTCTCGCAATGGGGTAAAAGTTGTACCCCTGGGGTGCAAGAGCTCTCCAAATTTGCCCCATTGACTTTCTATGGTAAGGGACGTCCCATGAAAACCCATTGTAATTTACATAGGGATTTTGCATTGGGCATAACTCAGCATCACATTGGCCTAGAGACATGGAGGCGGGCTCATTTTACTCAGATGGCCAATCAGACTCTCCGGATCATCATGAAGGTGTCAAGCCACGCCCTAGCGACCATTTAGGGCACCCTAGCAACTGATCCCATAGACTTCCATTATAAGGGCCCAGATGCATATCTCTGGATCAGAGTGTCATAGAGACATGGGGGCGGACTCCTTTGAGTCGGGGCAGCAAACGCCCAATCACCAATCAACATTGACACTCCCTAGCAACCAAACAGAGTACCCTAGCAACCCAAAGCCACACAGGCATATCTTCACACCTGAATGTCACAGAGACATGGGGGTTGGTTTATATAACTCATACTGGCAACTACACTTTACAGTGTCGTCATTGGCCACTCCCTAGCAACCAAACAGAGTACCCTAGCAACCTAAAGCCACACAGGCATATCTTCAGACCTGAATGTCACAGAGACATGGGGGTTGGTTTATATAACTCATACTGGCAACTACACTTTACAGTGTCGTCATTGGCCACTCCCTAGCAACCAAACAGAGTACCCTAGCAACCCGAAGCCACACAGGCATATCTTCAGACCTGAATGTCACAGAGACATGGGGGTTGGTTTATATCAGTCATACTGGCAACTACACTTTACAGTGTCGTCATTGGCCACTCCCTAGCAACCAAACAGAGTACCCTAGCAACCCAAACCCACACAGGCATATCTTCAGACCTGAATATCACAGAGACATGGGGGTTGGTTTATATCACTCATACAGGCAATTACACTTTACAGTGTCGTCATTGGCCACTCCCTAGCAACCAAAGAGAGTACCCTAGCAACCCGAAGCCACACAGGCATATCTTCAGACCTGAATGTCACAGAGACATGGGGGTTGGTTTAAATCACTCATACTGGCAACTACACTTTACAGTGTCGTTATTGGTCACTCCCTAGCAACCAAACTGAGTACCCTAGCAACCAATTAGCAAGACCGATATCTTTGTATCAGAATGACGCATGGACATGGGAGTTGCTACTTTTGACTCATGCTAGCTAACTCTTGACATGCTACACATGCTAGCACTCAATGGCTACATGCTCATAGCAATTAGCTAAGGGCTAATCAGGCAAAGACCTCTATAACACTCCATAGTAATGATCTTTGACAACTAGCAACTGCCTACCAATGCCCTAGCAACTAGCCCGGGTACCTTAGCAACGGCCCTAGCAACCACCCGGGTACCCTAGCAACCGCATAGAAATGGCCCTAGTAACCACCCAAGTACCCCAGCAACCACCCTGGGTACCCTAGCAACGGCCCTAGCAACCACCCCGGGTACCCTAGCAACCACATAGCAACACCCTAGCAACCACCCTGGGTACCTTAGCAACCACCCCGAGTACCCTAGCAACGGCCATAGCAACCACCCCAGGTACCTTAGCAACCGCATAGCAACACCCTATCAACCACCCCGGGTACCCTAGCAACGGCCCTAGCAACCATCATGGGTGCCATAGCAACTGCATATCAACACCCTAACAACCGGGGTCCAAGTTTTGCCCCCGCAAGCACCACTCACATTTTCTTCAGGAAATGTACATATCTAGTATTACTATTACTGTTCGCCCTGACAAAACTTCGGCGCGTAACTCGTCCCGCACCGTTTGGCGTAGACCCATGAATGAGGTGTCAAATCGACCGGCTCATTGAGGAGAGGTGTGCTATGACTTTTCTAAGCGATCGGACCTACGATGTTCACACAGCAGAGTAAAAAGCGGGGCTAAAAAATCCCATTGATTTACAATGGCAGAATGTCTGTGAATTTGAATCTCAACTGTCACTTTCTCACACACACACACACACACACACACACACACACACACACAGGCCCATAGGAACTTCGGTGCGTAATTTATCCGGCACCGTTTGCCGTAGACCCATGAATGAGGTATCAAATGTTGCGGCTTATTGTGGAGAGGTGTGCTATGCCTTTTCGGAGCGATTGGAGGTACGATGTTCAAACAGCGCACGAAAAAGCAGCGAAAAATATCCCATAGACTTTCATTGGCAGAAAGTTCAAACAGGCCCATAGAAACTTCGGAGTGTAACTCGTCCTGCACCGTTTGTCATAGACCCATGAATGACGTCTCAAATCGACCGGCTTATTGAGGAGAGGTGTCCTATGACTTTTTGAATCGATCGAGCATACGATTATCGTAAAGTGGCCGAGAAATTTGGGCAAAATCTCCGATAGACTAACATTGCCATACAATTTGTGATATATCTTTGTATCAGAAAGTCATAGAGGTTTGTGGGTTTGGACTCGGCCTATAAGTGGTGACCTTCATAGCCACACCCTAGCAACCAATTACATCACCTTAGCAACCGTGGGCCGAGTTTTGCCACTGCAAGCACCACTCACATTTTCTTCAGGAAATGTACATATCTAGTTAGTGGTGCTTGCCATAGGCAAAGCATCACTATTACTATTCGACATACTTATTAGTGGTGCTTGCCATAGGCAAAGCATCACTATTACTATTCGACATACTTATTCTTCTTCTTACTTCTTCCGTACGTTTTTCGGCGCGTAACTAGTCCCGCAGTTTTTGTCATAGACCCTCGAAACAGGCATCAAATCTTGCGTCCTATATACATTCGGTGTGCTATGACTTTTATAAGGGATCGGGGGTACGATGATGTCACACGGGGCAAAAAACCACCCCAAAATTTACAACGACAATGCATTACGGCCAACTTTAACGGGACGTAGCGCAGACCCAAAATTTCGTAGAAACACGTGATTCACCACAACTGGAGAGGCTGTCAAGCTGTGCGAGAACACATCTCGCAATGGGGTGTAAGTTGTACCCCTGGGGCGCAAATGCCCCTCTTTCGTTCAAATTTTAGCGCGCCCCTCGTCCCGCAATTTTTGACGTAGACCCTCGAAATGGGTGTCAAATTGTGCGGCCAATACGGGAATGTAGATCCCCGACTTTCATAAGTGATCAGGGGTACGATGATGTCACAGCCAATTTTTATTCGGCCCCAAAATCCCATAGACAACGCATTGGGACGAATTTTGACGGGACGTAGCGCCAAGCAATAATTTTGTAGAAACACGTGATTGGCCACATCTGGAGAGGCTATCAAGCTGTGCGAGAAGACTTCTCGCAATGGGGTAAAAGTTGTACCCCTGGGGTGCAAGAGCTCTCCAAATTTGCCCCATTGACTTTCTATGGTAAGGGACGTCCCATGAAAACCCATTGTAATTTACATAGGGATTTTGCATTGGGCATAACTCAGCATCACATTGGCCTAGAGACATGGAGGCGGGCTCATTTTACTCAGATGGCCAATCAGACTCATCATGAAGGTGTCAAGCCACGCCCTAGCGACCATTTAGGGCACCCTAGCAACTGATCCCATAGACTTCCATTATAAGGGCCCAGATGCATATCTCTGGATCAGAGTGTCATAGAGACATGGGGGCGGACTCCTTTGAGTCGGGGCAGCAAACACCCAATCACCAATCAACATTGACACTTCCTAGCAACCAAACAGAGTACCCTAGCAACCCAAAGCCACACAGGCATATCTTCAGACCTGAATGTCACAGAGACATGGGGATTGGTTTATATCACTCATACTGGCAACTACACTTTACAGTGTCGTCATTGGCCACTCCCTAGCAACCAAACAGAGTACCCTAGCAACCCAAAGCCACACAGGCATATCTTAACACCTGAATGTCACAGAGACATGGGGGTTGGTTTAAATCACTCATACTGGCAACTACACTTTACATTGTCGTCATTGGCCACTCCCTAGCAACCAAACAGAGTACCCTAGCAACCTAAAGCCACACAGGCATATCTTCTGACCTGAATGTCACAGAGACATGGGGGTTGGTTTATATCACTCATACTGGCAACTACACTTTACAGTGTCGTCATTGGCCACTCCCTAGCAACCAAACAGAGTACCCTAGCAACCCAAACCCACACAGGCATATCTTCAGACCTGAATGTCACAGAGACATGGGGATTGGTTTATATCACTCATACTGGCAACTACACTTTACAGTGTCGTCATTGGCCACTCCCTAGCAACCAAACAGAGTACCCTAGCAACCCAAAGCCACACAGGCATATCTTCACACCTGAATGTCACAGAGACATGGGGGTTGGTTTAAATCACTCATACTGGCAACTACACTTTACATTGTCGTCATTGGCCACTCCCTAGCAACCAAACAGAATACCCTAGCAACCTAAAGCCACACAGGCATATCTTCTGACCTGAATGTCACAGAGACATGGGGGTTGGTTTATATCACTCATACTGGCAACTACACTTTACAGTGTCGTCATTGGCCACTCCCTAGCAACCAAACAGAGTACCCTAGCAACCAATTAGCAAGACCTATATTTTTGTATCAGAATGTCGCATAGACATGGGAGTTGCTACTTTTGACTCATGCTAGCACTCAATAGCTTCATGCTAATAGCAATTAGCTAAGGGCTAATCAGGCAAAGACCTCTATAACACTCCATAGTAATGATCTTTGACAAGTAGCAACTGCATACCAACGCCATAGCAACTAGCCCGGTTACCTTAGCAACGGCCCTACCAACCACCCAAGTACCCTATCAACCGCATAGCAACTGCCCTAGTAACCACCCGAGTACCATAGCAACCGCATAGCAACACATTAGCAACCACCCCGGGTACCATAGCAACGGCCGTAGCAACCATCCCGGGTACCATAGCAACTGCATAGCAACACCCTAGCAACCACCCCGGGTACCCTAGCAACGGCCCTAGCAACCACCCCGGATACCCTAGCAACCGCATAGCAACACCCTAGCAACCACCCCGGGTACCCTAGCAACCACATAGCAACACCCTAGCAACCACCCTGTGTACCCTAGCAACGGCCCTAGCAACCACGCCGGGTACCCTAGCAACCACATAGCAACACCCTAGCAACCACCCCGGGTACCCTAGCAACCACCCCGAGTACCCTAGCAACGGCCATAGCAACCACCCCAGGTACCTTAGAAACCGCATAGCAACACCCTAGTAACCACCCCGTGTACCCTAGCAACCGCATAGCAACACCCTAGCAACCACCCCGGGTACCCTAGCAACCACCCCGAGTACCCTAGCAACGGCCATAGCAACCACCCCAGGTACATTAGAAACCGCATAGCAACACCCTAGCAACCACCCCGTGTACCCTAGCAACCGCATAGCAACACCCTAGACAACCACCCCGGGTACCATAGCAACGGCCCTAGCAACCATCATGGGTGCCATAGCAACTGCATATCAACACCCTAGCAACCGAGGGCCGAGTTTTGCCACCGCAAGCACCACTCACATTTTCTTCAGGAAATGTACATATCTAGTATTACTATTACTGTTCGCCCTGACAAAACTTTGGCGCACTTCTCCTCCCGCATCGTTTGCTGTAGATCCATGAATGAGGTGTCAAATCGACCGGCCCATTGAGGAGAGGTTTGCTATGACTTTTCTAAGCAATCGGACCTACGATGTTCACACAGCGGAGGAAAAAGCGAGCTACCAAATCACATTGATTTACAATGGCAGAATGTCTGTGAATTTGAATCTCAACTGTCACTTTCTCACACACACATACAGGCCTATAGGAACTTAGTTGTGTAATTTGTCCTGCACCGTTTGGCGTAGACCCATGAATGAGGTGTCAAATGTTGCGGCTTATTGAGGAGAGGTGTGCTATGACTTTTCGGAGTGATTGTACGTACGATGTTCAAACAGTGCACGAAATTGCGGGCAAAAATATCACATAGACTTTCATTGGCACAATGTCCATGCAGGCCCATAGGAAATTCGGTGCGTATTTTGACCGGCACCGTTTGCGGTAGAACCGTGAATGAGGTGTCAAATGTTGCGGCTTATTGAGGAGAGGTGTGATATGAATTTTTGAAGAGATCGAGCATACGATTATTGTAAAGCGGACGAGAAATTTGGCCAAAATCTCCCATAGGCCTAACATTGCCATACAATTTGTGAGAACATATCTTTGGATCAGAAAGTCATAGAGGTTTGTGGGTTTGAACTCGGCCTATAAGTAGTGACCTATGATCTTCATAGCCACACTCTAGCGACCAATTACATCACCCTAGCAACCGAGGGCCGAGTTTTGCCACTGCAAGCACCACTCACATTTTCTTCAGGAAATGTACATATCTAGTTAGTGGTGCTTGCCATAGGCAAAGCATCACTATTACTGTTGTGCGTGCTTATTATTATTATTATTATTATAGATTCCGTACAGATTTTCGGCGCGCTACTCCTCCCGCAGTTTTTGTCGTAGACCCTCGAAACGGGTGTCAAATCGTGCGGCCTATATAGACTCGGTGTGCTATGACTTTTATAAGCGATCGGGGGTACGATGACATCACACGGGGCGAAAAAGCGCCCCAAAAACGTCCCATAGACAATGCATTGTGGAAACGTTTTAGGGGACGTAGCGCCGAGCGACAATTTCGCAGAAACACGTCATTCGCCACATTTGGAGAGGCTATCAAGCTGTGCGAGAACACATCTCGCAATGGGGTGTAAGTTGTACCCCTGGGGCGCAAATGCCCCTCTTTCGTTCAAATTTTGGCGCGCCCCTTGTCCCGCAATTTTTGACGTAGACCCTCGAAATGGGTGTCAAATTGTGCGGCCAACACGGGAATGTAGATCCCCGACTTTCATAAGTGATCAGGGGTACGATGATGTCACAGCCAATTTTTATTCGGCCCCAAAATACCATAGACAACGCATTGGGACGAATTTTGACGGGACGTAGCGCCAAGCAATAATTTCGTAGAAACACGTGATTCGCCACATCTGGAGAAGCTATCAAGCTGTGCGAGAAGACTTCTCGCAATGGGGTAAAAGTTGTACCCCTGGGGTGCAAGAGCTCTCCAAATTTGCCCCATTGACTTTCTATGGTAAGGGACGTCCCATGAAAACCCATTGTAATTTACATAGGGATTTTGCATTGGGCATAACTCAGCATCACATTGGCCTAGAGACATGGAGGCGGGCTCATTTTACTCAGATGGCCAATCAGACTCTCCGGATCATCATGAAGGTGTCAAGCCACGCCCTAGCGACCATTTAGGGCACCCTAGCAACTGATCCCATAGACTTCCATTATAAGGGCCCAGATGCATATCTCTGGATCAGAGTGTCATAGAGACATGGGGGCGGACTCCTTTGAGTCGGGGCAGCAAACGCCCAATCACCAATCAACATTGACACTCCCTAGCAACCAAACAGAGTACCCTAGCAACCCAAAGCCACACAGGCATATCTTCACACCTGAATGTCACAGAGACATGGGGGTTGGTTTATATAACTCATACTGGCAACTACACTTTACAGTGTCGTCATTGGCCACTCCCTAGCAACCAAACAGAGTACCCTAGCAACCTAAAGCCACACAGGCATATCTTCAGACCTGAATGTCACAGAGACATGGGGGTTGGTTTATATAACTCATACTGGCAACTACACTTTACAGTGTCGTCATTGGCCACTCCCTAGCAACCAAACAGAGTACCCTAGCAACCCGAAGCCACACAGGCATATCTTCAGACCTGAATGTCACAGAGACATGGGGGTTGGTTTATATCAGTCATACTGGCAACTACACTTTACAGTGTCGTCATTGGCCACTCCCTAGCAACCAAACAGAGTACCCTAGCAACCCAAACCCACACAGGCATATCTTCAGACCTGAATATCACAGAGACATGGGGGTTGGTTTATATCACTCATACAGGCAATTACACTTTACAGTGTCGTCATTGGCCACTCCCTAGCAACCAAAGAGAGTACCCTAGCAACCCGAAGCCACACAGGCATATCTTCAGACCTGAATGTCACAGAGACATGGGGGTTGGTTTAAATCACTCATACTGGCAACTACACTTTACAGTGTCGTTATTGGTCACTCCCTAGCAACCAAACTGAGTACCCTAGCAACCAATTAGCAAGACCGATATCTTTGTATCAGAATGACGCATGGACATGGGAGTTGCTACTTTTGACTCATGCTAGCTAACTCTTGACATGCTACACATGCTAGCACTCAATGGCTACATGCTCATAGCAATTAGCTAAGGGCTAATCAGGCAAAGACCTCTATAACACTCCATAGTAATGATCTTTGACAACTAGCAACTGCCTACCAATGCCCTAGCAACTAGCCCGGGTACCTTAGCAACGGCCCTAGCAACCACCCGGGTACCCTAGCAACCGCATAGAAATGGCCCTAGTAACCACCCAAGTACCCCAGCAACCACCCTGGGTACCCTAGCAACGGCCCTAGCAACCACCCCGGGTACCCTAGCAACCACATAGCAACACCCTAGCAACCACCCTGGGTACCTTAGCAACCACCCCGAGTACCCTAGCAACGGCCATAGCAACCACCCCAGGTACCTTAGCAACCGCATAGCAACACCCTATCAACCACCCCGGGTACCCTAGCAACGGCCCTAGCAACCATCATGGGTGCCATAGCAACTGCATATCAACACCCTAACAACCGGGGTCCAAGTTTTGCCCCCGCAAGCACCACTCACATTTTCTTCAGGAAATGTACATATCTAGTTATGTTGGCTTGGAGAAGCCAACATATTGTTATGCTATTTAAACTTATTATTATTATTATTATTATTATTAAAATTCTTCTGAGACTAAAATTCTATACGCTACTCCTCCTAGAGCTTTAAGGCTACAAGCCCCAAACTCGGCGGAGCCCTGGGCCCTGGTCACCAAAGTGTTGCTATATCTTTTTGGAATGATCAGACTTACAGTTGATTTAATATTAATTTTTTTACATGAAAAATTTCTATGGGATTTCAATGGGCTGAGAAAAAATGCGCCATCTAAAGGCGCAATACCTCTCGACTGAAGAGGCGGGACTCAAACCTCTTACTTACAGTCACTCTGAAATCGGTGGAAATACAAATAAATACCGCCTTAAAAATTCAAATATTACAGCGATTTAACTCTAAATACCCATTAGAACATATCAACAGCTAAATTCAGTGGTTTGTAAGTAGTTCTTGTAAGAGAAAAGCTCGCACCCTTCAGCGCTTATACAAGCCGTCAGCACTAGGCTTCTCTCTCTCGACATGTGCTCACAAACAACATAAATTGCACGAATTAGAACGCCTTTAAAGTAAATATATTTCAGCGATTTGTTTGTAAATACCCATTAGAACACATCAACAAATCAGCCTTTTGAGATCTGTTTTATTTCAAAGTTAAAGCACTGTCTTCAGCAAATGTGTTATACAGACGAGCTTTCACGGATCGGAGCTAACCTGACTGAGAATTATACATGACTGCACGTCTTTTAAAAGCATTTAATTAAAAACACTCCAGCGATCCAACACAATAAATATAGAAGAATATTTTAAAGAACTACATTAGCTGCAAATGAGCTGTTCAATAGGTTTCACTAACGAACATGTTACCGAGCTGAGACTTACTTTCACTTTGAACTCGGTGGAAAATGCATATAAATAACGCCTTTAAAATTACAATATTCCAGCCATTTAATACTAAATACCCATTAGAAACACATCAAGACCTGAATTCAGCTGTTTGAGCGAATTTATTGAAACCCCAAAGCATTTCCTTCACCGCGTACAGATTGCTTTCAACGAGTTTACATGGATACGAACGACAAAATTTGCACAAATTTGACCGCCTTTAAAATTACAATATTGCAGCGATTTAATTCAGTCCACCCATTAGAAAATATCAACAGCTAAATGCAGTTGTTTGTGAGCATTTTGCTTTCATACAGAGAGTGCTGCGTTCAGCCGTGTGTTAGACATGAGCTCCGAGATGTCCGACTGAGAATTATACATGACTGCACGTCTTTTAAAGGCATTTAAATAAAAACACTCCAGCGATTCAACACAATAAATATAGAAGAATATTTTAAAGACCTGCATTGGGTGCAAATGACGTTTTTCATAGGCTTAACTAACATGAGATGCACTGCTGCATTTATGTGTCTGTTAACAAAGACATCATTTGCACGTCTTTTAAAGGTATTTTAATACAAACACTCCGGCGATTCAACACAATAATAGTTCAGTCATATAATAAAAAGTTTAAATGCTTGCTTATTTCTGCTTTTCGGCTCAACCGCACGGCAACGCAACGCGGCTTTGAAGAAGGCATCACTTATTCCAGTATGGCAAGCCGTTTTAACCTAAAATACACATATTAATCCAATATGGTGTTCTGGGCTAGCCCTTTTGCCCGAAGCCTGCCCGGTTTGCTTCTCCAAGCCAACATTTAAAGTTTGTCATCGAACTTTAGCTTCTAGTTATTATTATTATTATTATAGATTCCGTACAGATTTTCGGCGCGCTACTCCTCCCGCAGTTTTTGTCGTAGACCCTCGAAACGGGTGTCAAATCGTGCGGCCTATGTAGACTCGGTGTGCTATGACTTTTATAAGCGATCGGGGGTACGATGACATCACACGGGGCGAAAAAGCGCCCCAAAAACGTCCCATTGACAATGCATTGTGGCAAACTTTGACGGGACGTAGCGCCGAGCGACAATTTTGCAGAAACATGTCATTCGCCACATTTGGAGAGGCTATCAAGCTGTGCGAGAACACATCTCGCAATGGGGTGTAAGTTGTACCCCTGGGGCGCAAATGCCCCTCTTTCGTTCAAATTTTGGCGCGCCCCTCGTCCCGCAATTTTTGACGTAGACCCTCGAAATGGGTGTCAAATTGTGCGGCCAACACGGGAATGTAGATCCCCGACTTTCATAAGTGATCAGGGGTACGATGATGTCACAGCCAATTTTTATTCGGCCCCAAAATACCATAGACAACGCATTGGGACGAATTTTGACGGGACGTAGTGCCAAGCAATAATTTCGTAGAAACACGTGATTCGCCACATCTGGAGAGGCTATCAAGCTGTGCGAGAAGACTTCTCGCAATGGGGTAAAAGTTTTACCCCTGGGGTGCAAGAGCTCTCCAAATTTGCCCCATTGACTTTCTATGGTAAGGGACGTCCCATGAAAACCCATTGTAATTTACATAGGGATTTTGTATTGGGCATAACTCAGCATCACATTGGCCTAGAGACATGGAGGCGGGCTCATTTTACTCAGATGGCCAAACAGACTCTCCGGATCATCATGAAGGTGTCAAGCCACGCCCTAGCGACCATTTAGGGCACCCTAGCAACTGATCCCATAGACTTCCATTATAAGGGCCCAGATGCATATCTCTGGATCAGAGTGTCATAGAGACATGGGGGCGGACTCCTTTGAGTTGGGGCAGCAAACGCCCAATCACCAATCAACATTGACACTCCCTAGCAACCAAACAGAGTACCCTAGCAACCCAAAGCCACACAGGCATATCTTCACACCTGAATGTCACAGAGACATGGGGGTTGGTTTATATCACTCAAACTGGCAACTACACTTTTCAGTGTCGTCATTGGCCACTCCCTAGCAACCAAACAGAGTACCCTAGCAACCCAAAGCCACACAGGCATATCTTCACACCTGAATGTCACAGAGACATGGGGGTTGGTTTAAATCACTCATACTGGCAACTACACTTTACATTGTCGTTATTGGCCACTCCCTAGCAACCAAACAGAGTACCCTAGCAACCTAAAGACACACAGGTATATCTTCTGACCTGAATGTCACAGAGACATGGGGGTTGGTTTATATCACTCATACTGGCAACTACACTTTACAGTGTCATCATTGGCCACTCCCTAGCAACCAAACAGAGTACCCTAGCAACCCAAAGCCACACAGGCATATCTTCACACCTGAATGTCACAGAGACATGGGGGTTGGTTTAAATCACTCATACTGGCAACTACACTTTACAGTGTCATCATTGGCCACTCCCTAGCAACCAAACAGAGTACCCTAGCAACCTAAAGCCACACAGGCATATCTTCTGACCTGAATGTCACAGAGACATGGGGGTTGGTTTATATCACTCATACTGGCAATTACACTTTAAAGTGTCGTCATTGGCCACTCCCTAGCAACCAAACAGAGTACCCTAGCAACCAATTAGCAAGATCTATATTTTTGTATCAGAATCATCACTGCAAGCACCACTCACATTTTCTTCAGGAAATGTACATATCTAGTTATTATTATTATAATTATACTAGATTCCGTACACATTTCGGCGCGTAACTAGTCCCGCAGTTTTTGTCGTAGACCCTCGAAACGGGCATCAAATCGTGCGTCCTATATAGACTCGGTGTGCTATGACTTTTATAAGGGATCGGGGGTACGATGATGTCACACGGGGCAAAAAACCACCCCAAAATTTACAACGACAATGCATTACGGCCAACTTTAACGGGACGTAGCGCAGACCCAGAATTTCGTAGAAACACGTGATTCACCACAACTGGAGAGGCTGTCAAGCTGTGCGAGAACACATTTCGCAATGGGGTGTAAGTTTTACCCCTGGGGCGCAAATGCCCCTCTTTCGTTCAAATTTTGGCGCGCCCCTCGTCCCGCAATTTTTGTCGTAGACCCTCGAAATGGGCGTCAAATTGTGCGGCCAATACGGGAATGTAGATCCCCGACTTTTATAAGCGATCAGGGGTACGATGATGTCACCTGGGGTAATAATTCGGCCCCAAAATCCCATAGACAACGCATTGGGACGAATTTTGATGGGACGTAGCGCCAAGCAAGAATTTCGTAGAAACACGTGATTCGCCACATCTGGAGAGGCTATCAAGCTGTGCGAGAACACTCCTCGCAATGGGGTAAAAGTTGTACCCCTGGGGTGCAAGAGCTCTCCAAATTTGCCCCATTGACTTTCTATCGTAAGGGACGTCCCATGAAAACCCATTGTAATTTACATAGGGATTTTGCATTGGGCATAACTCAGCATCACATTGGCCTAGAGACATGGGGGCGGGCTCATTTTACTCAGACAACCAATCAGACTCTCTGGATCACTGTGAAGCAGTCAAGCCACGCCCTAGCAACCATTTAGAGCACCCTAGCAACTGATCCCATAGACTGCCATTATAATTACCCATATGTATATCTCTGGATCAGAGTGTCATAGAGACATGGGGGCGGACTCCTTTGAGTCGGGGCAGCAAACGCCCAATCACCAATCAACATTGACACTCCCTAGCAACCAAACAGAGTACCCTAGCAACCCAAAGCCACACAGGCATATCTTCAGACCTGAATGTCACAGAGACATGGGGGTTGGTTTATATCACTCATACTGGCAACTACACTTTACAGTGTCGTCATTGGCCACTCCCTAGCAACCAAACAGAGTACCCTAGCAACCCAAAGCCACAAAGGCATATCTTCACACCTGAATATCACAGAGACATGGGGGTTGGTTTAAATCACTCATACTGGCAACTACACTTTACATTGTCGTTATTGGCCACTCCCTAGCAACCAAACAGAGTACCCTAGCAACCTAAAGCCACACAGGCATATCTTCTGACCTGAATGTCACAGAGACATGGGGGTTGGTTTATATCACTCATACTGGCAACTACACTTTACAGTGTCGTCATTGGCCACTCCCTAGCAACCAAACAGAGTACCCTAGCAACCTAAAGCCACACAGGCATATCTTCTGACCTGAATGTCACAGAGACATGGGGGTTGGTTTATATCACTCATACTGGCAACTACACTTTACAGTGTCGTCATTGGCCACTCCCTAGCAACCAAACAGAGTACCCTAGCAACCAATTAGCAAGACCTATATTTTTGTATCAGAATGTCGCATAGACATGGGAGTTGCTACTTTTGACTAATGCTAGCAAACTCTCAACATGCTACACATGCTAGCACTCAATGGCTGCATGCTAATAGCAATTAGCTAAGGGCTAATCAGGCAAAGACCTCTATAACACTCCATAGTAATGATCTTTGACAAGTAGCAACTGCATACCAACGCCATAGCAACTAGCCCGGGTACCTTAGCAACGGCCCTAGCAACCACCCAAATACCATAGCAACTGCATAGCAACGGCCCTAGTAACCACCTGAGTACCCTAGCAACCGCATAGCAACACCCTAGCAACACCCCGAGTACCCTAGCAACGGCCCTAGCAACCACCCCGGGTACCCTAGCAACCGCATAGCAACACCCTAGCAACCACCCCGGGTACCCTAGCAACGGCCCTAGCAACCACCCTGGATACCCTAGCAACTGCATAGCAACACCCTAGCAACCACCCCGGGTACCCTAGCAACCGCATAGCAACACCTTAGCAACCACCCTGGGTACCCTAGCAACGGCTATAGCAACCACCCCAGGTACCCTAGCAACCGCATAGCAACACCCTAGCAACCACCCTGGTGACCCTAGCAACCGCATAGCAACACCTTAGCAACCACCCTGGGTACCCTAGCAACCGCATAGCAACACCCTAGCAACCACCCAGGGTACCCTAGCAACGGCCCTAATAACCACTCCGAGTACCCTAGCAACCGCATAGCAACACCTTAGCAACCACCCTGGGTACCCTAGCAACGGCCCTAGCAACCACCCCGTGTACCCTAGCAACCGCATAGCAATACCCTTGCAACCACCCCGTGTACCCTAGCAACCGCATAGCAGCACCCTAGCAACCACCCCGTGTACCCTAACAACCGCATAGCAACACCCTAGCAACCACCCCATGTACCATAGCAACGGCCCTAGCAACCATCATGGGTGCCATAGCAACTGCATATCAACACCCTAGCAACCGAGGGCCGAGTTTTGCCACCGCAAGCACCACTCACATTTTCTTCAGGAAATGTACATATCTAGTTCTTATTATTCTTCCGTGCCAAATTTCGGTGCGTAACTAGTCCCGCAGTTTTTGTCATAGACCCTCGAAACGGGCGTCAAATCGTGCGGCCTATATAGACTCGGTGTGCTATGACTTTTATAAGCGATCGGGGGTACGATGGCGTCACACGGGGCGAAAAAGCGCCCCAAAAACGTCCCATAGACAATGCATTGTGGCAAACTTTGACGGGACGTAGCGCAGAGCGACAATTTCGCAGAAACATGTGATTCGCCACATTTGGAGAGGCTATCAAGCTGTGCGAGAACACACCACTCAATGGGGTATAAGTTGCACCCCTGGGGCGCGAAAGCGCCCCAAAGTCGCCCCATTGACTTACTATGGTGAGGGGCGGCCCATGAAACACATGCGTTTTTCCTACTATGGTAATTTACATAGGGATTTTGCATTGAACATAACTCTGCATCACAGTGTCATAGAGACATGGGGGCGGGCTCATTTTACTCAGACAACCAATCAGACTCTCCTTATCACTGTGAAGCTGTCAAGCCACGCCCTAGCAACCATTTAGAGCACCCTAGCAACTGATCCCATAGACTGCCATTATAATGACCCATATGTATATCTTTGGATCACAGTGTCATAGAGAGATGAGGGTGGGCTCGTTTGATTCGGGGCCAATTATGAATCACCAATTAAACTATCTAGCCACGCCTTAGCAACCATTATCAAGCACCCTAGCAACCAAAACCCACACAGGCATATCTTTAGATCTGAATGTCACAGAGACATGGGGGTTGGTTTATATCACTCATACTGGCAACTACACTTTACAGTGTCGTCATTGGCCACTCCCTAGCAACCAAACAGAGTACCCTAGCAACCCGAATCCACACAGGCATATCTTCAGACCTGAATGTCACAGAGACATGGGGCTTGGTTTATATCACTCATACTGGCAACTACAATTTACAATGTTGTCATTGGCCACTCCCTAGCAACCAAACAGAGTACCCTAGCAACCCAAAGCCACACAGGCATATCTTCAGACCTGAATGTCACAGAGACATGGGGGTTGGTTTATATCACTCATACTGGCAACTACACTTTACAGTGTCGTCATTGGCCACTCCCTAGCAACCAAACAGAGTACCCTAGCAACCCAAAGCCACACAGGCATATCTTCACACCTGAATGTCACAGAGACATGGGGGTTGGTTTAAATCACTCATACTGGCAACTACACTTTACATTGTCGTTATTGGCCACTCCCTAGCAACCAAAAAGAGTACCCTAGCAACCTAAAGCCACACAGGCATATCTTCTGACCTGAATGTCACAGAGACATGGGGGTTGGTTTAAATCACTCATACTGGCAACTACACTTTACAGTGTCGTCATTGGCCACTCCCTAGCAACCAAACAGAGTACCCTAGCAACCCAAAGCCACACAGGCATATCTTCAGACCTGAATGTCACAGAGACATGGGGGTTGGTTTATATCACTCATACTGGCAACTACACTTTACAGTGTCGTCATTGGCCACTCCCTAGCAACCAAACAGAGTACCCTAGCAACCCAAAGCCACACAGGCATATCTTTAGATCTGAATGTCACAGAGACATGGGGGTTGGTTTATATCACTCATACTGGCAACTACACTTTACAGTTTCGTCATTGGCCACTCCCTAGCAACCAAACAGAGTACCCTAGCAACCCGAATCCACACAGGCATATCTTCAGACCTGAATGTCACAGAGACATGGGGCTTGGTTTATATCACTCATACTGGCAACTACAATTTACAATGTTGTCATTGGCCACTCCCTAGCAACCAAACAGAGTACCCTAGCAACCCAAAGCCACACAGGCATATCTTCAGACCTGAATGTCACAGAGACATGGGGGTTGGTTTATATCACTCATACTGGCAACTACACTTTACATTGTCGTTATTGGCCACTCCCTAGCAACCAAACAGAGTACCCTAGCAACCCAAAGCCACACAGGCATATCTTCAGACCTGAATGTCACAGAGACATGGGGGTTGGTTTATATCACTCATACTGGCAACTACACTTTACAGTGTCGTCATTGGCCACTCCCTAGCAACCAAACAGAGTACCCTAGCAACCCAAAGCCACACAGGCATATCTTCACACCTGAATGTCACAGAGACATGGGGGTTGGTTTAAATCACTCATACTGGCAACTACACTTTACATTGTCGTTATTGGCCACTCCCTAGCAACCAAAAAGAGTACCCTAGCAACCTAAAGCCACACAGGCATATCTTCTGACCTGAATGTCACAGAGACATGGGGGTTGGTTTAAATCACTCATACTGGCAACTACACTTTACAGTGTCGTCATTGGCCACTCCCTAGCAACCAAACAGAGTACCCTAGCAACCCAAAGCCACACAGGCATATCTTCAGACCTGAATGTCACAGAGACATGGGGGTTGGTTTATATCACTCATACTGGCAACTACACTTTACAGTGTCGTCATTGGCCACTCCCTAGCAACCAAACAGAGTACCCTAGCAACCCAAAGCCACACAGGCATATCTTTAGATCTGAATGTCACAGAGACATGGGGGTTGGTTTATATCACTCATACTGGCAACTACACTTTACAGTGTCGTCATTGGCCACTCCCTAGCAACCAATCATAGTACCCTAGCAACCAATTAGCAAGACCTATATTTTTGTATCAGAATGTCGCATACACATGGGAGTTGTTACTTTTGACTCATGCTTGCAAACTCTAAACATGTTAAACATGCTAGCACTCAATAGCTTCATGCTAATAGCAATTAGCTAAGGGCTAATCATGCAAATACCTCTATAACACTCCATAGTAATGATCTTTGACAAGTAGCAACTGCATACCAACGCCATAACAACTAGCCCGGTTAGCTTAGCAACGGCCCTAGCAACCACCCAAGTACCCTAGCAACCGCATAGCAACACCCTAGCAACCACCACGGGTACCATAGCAACGGCCCTAGCAACCACCCCTGGTACCATAGCAACCACATAGCAACACCCTAGCAACCACCCCGGGTACCCTAGCAACGGCCCTAGCAACCACCCCGGGTACTCTAGCAACCGCATAGCAACACCCTAGCAACCACTCCAGGTACCCTAGCAACCACATAGCAACACCTTAGCAACCACTCCAGGTACCCTAGCAACGGCCCTAGCAACCACCCCCGGTACCCTAGCAACTGCATAGCAACACCCTAGCAACGGCCCTGGGTACCCTGACAACGGCCCTAGCAACCACCCTGGGTACCTTAGCAACCACATAGCAACACCCTAGCAACCACCCTGACTACCATAGCAACACCCTAGCAACCACCCTGGGTACCCTAGCAACCGCATAGCAACACCTTAGCAACCACCCCGGGTACCATAGCAACTGCATAGCAACACCCTAGCAACCACCCCGGGTACCCTAGCAACGGCCTTAGCAACCACCCCGGATACCCTAGCAACCTCATAGCAACACCCTAACAACCACCCTGGGTACCCTAGCAACCGCATAGCAACACCTTAGCAACCACCCCGGGTACCCTAGCAACGGCCCTAGCAACCACCCCGGATACCCTAGCAACCGCTTAGCAACACCCTAGCAACCACCCCGGGTACCCTAGCAACCGCATAGCAACACCCTAGCAACCACCCGGGGTACCATGGCAACGGCCCTAGCAACCATCATGGGTGCCATAGAAACTGCATGTCAACACCCTAGCAACCAAGGGCCGAGTTTTGCCACCGCAAGCACCACTCACATTTTCTTCAGGAAATGTACATATCTAGTTAGTGGTGCTTGCCATAGGCAAAGCATCACTATTACTATCTCACATACTTATTATTATTATACTAGATTCCGTACAAATTTCGGCGCGTAACTTGTCCCGCAGTTTTTGTCACAGACCCTCGAAACGGGCGTCAAATCGTGCGTCCTATATAGACTCGGTGTGCTATGACTTTTATAAGAGATCGGGGGTACGATGACATCACACGGGGCGAAAAAGCGCCCCAAAAACGACCCATAGACAATGCATTGTGGCAAACTTTGACGGGACGTAGAGCCGAGCGACAATTTCGCAGAAACACGTCATTCGCCACATTTGGAGAGGCTATCAAGCTGTGCGAGAACACACCACTCAATGGGGTATAAGTTGTACCCCTGGGGCGCGAAAGCGCCCCAAATTCGCCCCATTGACTTACTATGGTGAGGCGCGGCCCATGAAACACATGCGTTTTTCCTACTATGGTAATTTACATAGGGATTTTGCATTGAACATAACTCTGCATCACAGTGTCATAGAGACATGGGGGCGGGCTCATTTTACTCAGACAACCAATCAGACTCTCCGGATCACTGTGAAGCAGTCAAGCCACGCCCTAACAACCATTTACAGCACCCTAGCAACTGATCCCATATACTGCTATTATAATGACCCATATGGATATCTTTGGACCACAGTGTCATAGAGACTTGGGGGTGGGCTCGTTTGATTCGGGCCAATGGTGAATCACCAATGACACTTCCTATCCACGCCCTAGCAACCATTATCAAGCACCCTAGCAACCAAAACCCACACAGGCATATCTTTAGATCTGAATGTCACAGAGACATGGGGGTTGGTTTATATCACTCATACTGGCAACTACACTTTTCAGTGTCGTCATTAACCACTCCCTAGCAACCAAACAGAGTATCCTAGCAACCCAAAGCCACACACGCATATCTTCACACCTGAATGTCACAGAGACATGGGGGTTGGTTTAAATCACTCATACTGGCAACTACACTTTACATTGTCGTTATTGGCCACTCCCTAGCAACCAAACAGAGTACCCTAGCAACCCAATGCCACACAGGCATATTTTCAGACCTGAATGTCACAGAGACATGGGGGTTGGTTTATATCAATCATACTGGCAACTACACTTTACAGTGTCGTCATCGGCCACTCCCTAGCAACCAAACAGAGTACCCTAGCAACCTAAAGCCACACAAGCATATCTTCAGACCTGAATGTCACAGAGACATGGGGGTTGGTTTATATCACTCATTCTGGCAACTAGACTTTACAGTGTCGTCATTGGCCACTCCCTAGCAACCAAACAGAGTACCCTAGCAACCCAAAGCCACACAGGCATATCTTCAGATCTGAATGTCACAGAGACATGGGGGTTGGTTTATATCACTCATACTGGCAACTACACTTTACAGTGTCGTCATTGGCCACTCCCTAGCAACCAAACAGAGTACCCTAGCAACCCAAAGCCACACAGGCATATCTTCGCACCTGAATGTCACAGAGACATGGGGGTTGGTTTAAATCACTCATACTGGCAACTAGACTTTACAGTGTCGTTATTGGCCACTCCCGAGCAACCAAACAGAGTACCCTAGCAACCTAAAGCCACACAGGCATATCTTCAGACCTGAATGTCACAGAGAGATGGGGGTTGGTTTAAATCACTCATACTGGCAACTACACTTTCCAGTGTCATCATTGGCCACTCCCTAGCAACCAAACAGAGTACCCTAGCAACCTAAAGCCACACAGGCATATCTTCTGACCTGAATGTCACAGAGACATGGGGGTTGGTTTATATCACTCATACTGGCAACTACACTTTAAAGTGTCGTCATTGGCCACTCCCTAGCAACCAAACAGAGTACCCTAGCAACCAATTAGCAAGACCTATATTTTTGTATCAGAATGTCGCATAGACATGGGAGTTGCTACTTTTAACTCATGCTAGCAAACTCTCAACATGCTACACATGCTAGCACGCAATAGCTTCATGCTAATAGCAATTAGCTAAGGGCTAATCAGGCAAAGACCTCTATAACACTCCATAGTAATGATCTTTGACAAGTAGCAACTGCATACCAATGCCATAGCAACTAGCCCGGTTACCTTAGCAACGGCCCTAGCAACTACCCAAGTACCCTAGCAACCGCATAGCAACTGCCCTAGTAATCACCCGAGTACCATAGCAACCGCATAGCAACACCTTAGCAACCACCCTGGGTACACTAGCAATGGCCCTAGCAACCACCCCGGGTACCCTAGAAACCGCATAGCAACACCCTAGCAACCACCCCGGGTACCATAGCAACCGAATAGCAACACCTTAGCAACCACCACGGGTACCCTAGCAACGACCCTAGCAACCACCCTGGGTACCCTAGCAACCGCATAGCAACACCCTAGCAACCACCCAGGGTACCATAGCAACGGCCCTAGCAACCATCATGGATGCCATAGCAACTGCATAACAACACCCTAGCAACCGAGGGCCGAGTTTTGCCACTGCAAGCACCACTCACATTTTCTTCAGGAAATGTACATATCTAGTTAGTGGTGCTTGCCATAGGCAAAGCATCACTATTATTATCTCACATAACTATTATTATTATTATAATAATTATTATTATACTAGATTCCGTACACATTTCGGCGCGTAACTAGTCCCGCAGTTTTTGTCGTAGACCCTCGAAACGGGCGTCAAATCGTGCGTCCTATATAGACTCGGTGTGCTATGACTTTTATAAGGGATCGGGGGTACGATGATGTCACACGGGGCAAAAAACCACCCCTAAATTTACAACGACAATGCATTACGGCCAACTTTGACGGGACGTAGCGCAGACCAAGAATTTCGTAGAAACACGTGATTCACCACAACTGGAGAGGCTGTCAAGCTGTGCGAGAACATATCTCGCAATGGGGTGTAAGTTGTACCCCTGGGGTGCAAATGCCCCTCTTTCGTTCAAATTTTGGCGTGTCCCTCGTCCCACAATTTTTGTCGTAGACCCTCGAAATGGGCGTCAAATTGTGCGGCCAATATGGGAATATAAATCCCCGACTTTTATAAGCGATCAGGGGTACGATGATGTCACCTGGGGTAATAATTTGGCCCCAAAATCCCATAGACGACGCATTGGGACGAATTTTGATGGGACGTAGCTTCAAGCAAGAATTTCGTAGAAACACGTGATTCGCCACATCTGGAGAGGCTATCAAGCTGTGCGAGAAGACTCCTCGCAATGGGGTAAAAGTTGTACCCCTGGGGTGCA
The DNA here is from genome assembly GCF_049309525.1 of Garra rufa. Lineage (NCBI taxonomy): Eukaryota > Metazoa > Chordata > Actinopteri > Cypriniformes > Cyprinidae > Garra > Garra rufa. The sequence continues at coordinate 17,374,431 of NC_133377.1, forward strand.
AGAGCTCTCCAAATTTGCCCCATTGACTTTCTATGGTAAGGGACGTCCCATGAAAACCCATTGTAATTTACATAGGGGTTTTGCATTGGGCATAACTCAGCATCACATTGGCCTAGAGACATGGAGGCGGGCTCATTTTACTCAGATGGCCAATCAGACTCTCCGGATCATCATGAAGGTGTCAAGCCACGCCCTAGCAACCATTTAGGGCACCCTAGCAACTGATCCCATAGACTTCCATTATAAGGGCCCAGATGCATATCTCTGGATCAGAATGTCATAGAGACATGGGGGCGGACTCCTTTGAGTCAGGGCAGCAAACGCCCAATCACCAATCAACATTGACACTCCCTAGCAACCAAACAGAGTACCCTAGCAACCCAAAGCCACACAGGCATATCTTCAGACCTGAATGTCACAGAGACATGGGGGTTGGTTTATATCACTCATACTGGCAACTACACTTTAGAGTGTCGTCATTGGCCACTCCCTAGCAACCAAACAGAGTACCCTAGCAACCCAAAGCCACACAGGCATATCTTCACACCTGAATGTTACAGAGACATGGGGGTTGGTTTAAATCACTCATACTGGCAACTACACTTTACAGTGTCATTATTGGCCACTCCCTAGCAACCAAACTGAGTACCCTAGCAACCAATTAGCAAGACCGATATCTTTGTATCAGAATGACGCATGGACATGGGAGTTGCTACTTTTGACTCATGCTAGTAAAAACTCTCAACATGCTACACATGCTAGCACTCAATGGCTGCATGCTAATAGCAATTAGCTAACACTCCATAGTAATGATCTTGGACAACTAGCAACTGCCTACCAATGCCCTAGCAACTACCCCAGGTACCTTAGCAACGGCCATAGCAACCACCCAAGTACCCTAGCAACAGCATAGCAACGGCCCTAGTAACCACCCAAGTACCCTAGCAACCACATAGCAACAACTTAGCAACCACCCTGGTTACCCTAGCAACCGCATAGCAACACCTTAGCAACCACCCTGGGTACCCTAGCAACGGCCCTAGCAACCACCCCAAGTACCCAAGCAACCGCATAGCAACACCCTAGCAACCACTCCGGGTACCCTAGCAACGGCCCTAGCAACCACCCCGGGTACCCTAGCAACGGCCCTAGCAACCACCCCGGGTACCATAGCAACCGCATAGCAACAACCTAGCAACCACTCCGGGTACCCTAGCAACCGCATAGCAACACCTTAGCAACCACCCCGGGTACCCTAGCAACGGCCCTAGCAACCACTCCGGGTACCATAGCAACCGCATAGCAACACCCTAGCAACCACCACGGGTACCCTAGCAACGGCCCTAGCAACCACCCCGGGTGCCCTAGCAACGGCCCTAGCAACCACCACGGATACCCTAGCAACCACCCCGGGTACCCTAGCAACGGCCCTAGCAACCACCCTGGTTACCTTAGCAACCGCATAGCAACACCCTACCAACCACCCTGGGTACCCTAGCAACGGCCCTAGCAACCACCCTGGTTACCTTAGCAACCGCATAGCAACACCCTACCAACCACCCTGGGTACCCTAGCAACGGCCCTAGCAACCACCCTGGGTACCCTAGCAACCACATAGCAACACCCTAGCAACCACCCCGGGTACCTTAGCAACCGCATAGCGAAACCCTAGCAACCACCCCGGGTACCTTACCAACGGCCTTAGCATCCATCCTGAGTGCCATAGCAACTGCATATCAACACCCTAGCAACCAAGGGCCGAGTTTTGCCAAAGCAAGCACCACTCACATTTTCTTCAGGAAATGTACATATCTAGTTAGTGGTGCTTGCCATAGGCAAAGCATCACTATTACTGTTGTGCGTGCTTATTATTATTCTTCTTCTTTTTATTCTTCCGTACACATTTCGGCGCGTAACTAGTCCCGCAGTTTTTGTCGTAGACCCTCGAAACGGGCGTCAAATCGTGCGTCCTATATAGACTCGGTGTGCTATGACTTTTATAAGGGATCGGGGGTACGATGATGTCACACGGGGCAATAAACCACCCCAAAATTTACAACGACAATGCATTACGGCCAACTTTGACGGGACGTAGCGCAGACCCAGAATTTCGTAGAAACACGTGATTCACCACAACTGGAGAGGCTGTCAAGCTGTGCAAGAACACATCTCGCAATGGGGTATAAGTTGTACCCCTGGGGCGTAAATGCCCCTCTTTCATTCAAATTTTGGCGCGCCCCTCGTCCTGCAATTTTTGTCGTAGACCCTCGAAATGGGCGTCAAATTGTGCGGCCAATATGGGAATGTAGATCCCCGACTTTTATAAGCGATCAGGGGTACGATGATGTCACCTGGGGTAAAAATTCGGCCCCAAAATCCCATAGACAACGCATGGGGATGAATTTTGACGGAACGTAGCGCCAAGCAAGAATTTCGTAGAAACACGTGATTCGCCACATCTGGAGAGGCTATCAAGCTGTGCGAGAAGACTCCTCGCAATGGGGTAAAAGTTGTACCCCTGGGGTGCAAGAGCTCTCCAAATTTGCCCCATTGACTTTCTATGGTAAGGGACGTCCCATGAAAACCCATTGTAATTTACATAGGGGTTTTGCATTGGGCATAACTCAGCATCACATTGGCCTAGAGACATGGAGGCGGGCTCATTTTACTCAGATGGCCAATCAGACTCTCCGGATCATCATGAAGGTGTCAAGCCACGCCCTAGCAACCATTTAGGGCACCCTAGCAACTGATCCCATAGACTTCCATTATAAGGGCCCAGATGCATATCTCTGGATCAGAGTGTCGTAGAGACATGGGGGCGGACTCCTTTGAGTCGGGGCAGCAAACGCCCAATCACCAATCAACATTGACACTCCCTAGCAACCAAACAGAGTACCCTAGCAACCCAAAGCCACACAGGCATATCTTCAGACCTGAATGTCACAGAGACATGGGGTTTGGTTTATATCACTCATACTGGCAACTTCACTTTACAGTGTCATCATTGGCCACTCCCTAGCAACCAAACAGAGTACCCTAGCAACCTAAAGCCACACAGGCATATCTTCTGACCTGAATGTCACAGAGACATGGGGCTTGGTTTATATCATTCATATTGGCAACTACACTTTACAGTGTCGTCATTGGCCACTCCCTAGCAACCAAACAGAGTACCCTAGCAACCAATTAGCAAGACCTATATTTTTGTATCAGAATGTCGCATAGACATGGGAGTTGCTACTTTTGACTCATGCTAGCAAATTCTCAACATGCTACATGCTAGCACTCAATGGCTGCATGCTAATAGCAATTAGCTAAGGGCTAATCAGGCAAAGACCTCTATAACACTCCATAGTAATGATCTTTGACAACTAGCAACTGCCTACCAATGCCTTAGCAACTAGCCCGGGTACCTTAGCAACGGCCCTAGCAACCGCATAGAAACGGCCCTAGTAACCACCCAAGTACCCCAGCAACCACCCTGGGTACCCTAGCAACTGCCCTAGCAACCACTCCGAGTACCCTAGCAACCACATAGCAACACCCTAGCAACCACCCCAGGTACCCTAGCAACCACATAGCAACACCCTAGCAACCACTCCGAGAACCCTAGCAACCACATAGCAACACCCTAGCAACCACCCCAGGTACCCTAGCAACCGCATAGCAACACCCTAGCAACCACCCCGGGTACCCTAGCAACCACATAGCAACACCCTAGCAACCACTCCAGGTACCCTAGCAACGGCCCTAGCAACCACCCCGGATACCCTAGCAACCGCATAGCAACACCCTAGCAACCACCTCGGATACCCTAGCAACCACATAGCAACACCCTAGCAACCACCCCAGGTACCCTAGCAACGACCCTAGCAACCACCCCGGATACCCTAGCAACCGCATAGCAACACCCAAGCAACCACCCCGGATACCCTAGCAACCGCATAGCAACACCCTAGCAACCACCCCGGATACCCTAGCAACCACCCCGTGTACCCTAGCAACGGCCCTAGCAACCACCCCGGGGACCTTAGCAACGGCCCTAGCAACCACCCCGTGTACCCTAGCAACGGCCCTAGCAACCACTCTGGGTACCTAGCAACGGCCCTAGCAACCACCCAGGGTACCCTAGCAACGGCCCTAGCAACCACCCCGGGAACCCTAGCAACCACCCCGTGTACCCTAGCAACGGCCCTAGCAACCACCCCTGGGACCTTAGCAACGGCCCTAGCAACCACTCTGGGTACCTAGCAACGGCCTTAGCAACCACCCAGGGTACCCTAACAACCGCATAGCAACCACCCCATGTACCCTAGCAACCACATAGCAACACCCTAGCAACCGCCCCGGGTATTACTATTACTGTTCGCCCTGACAAAGTTTTGGCGCGCTACTCCTCCCACACCGTTTGTCGTAGATTAATGAATGAGGTGTCAAATCGACCGACTCATTGAGGAGAGGTGTGCTATGACTTTTCTAAGCGATCGGACCTACGGTGTTCACACAGCGTAGGAAAGAGCGGGCTAAAAAATCCCATTGATTTACAATGGCAGAATGTCTGTGAATTTGAATCTCAACTGTCACTTTCTCACACACACACACACACACACAGGCCCATAGGAACTTCGGTGCGTAATTTGTCCGGCACCGTTTGCCGTAGACCCATGAATGAGGTGTCAAATGTTGCGGCTTATTGAGGAGAGGTGTGCTATGACTTTTCGGAGCGATTGGAGCTACGATGTTCAAACAGCGCACGAAAAAGTGGGCAAAAATATCCCATAGACTATCATTGGCAGAATGTTCATTCAGGCCCAAAGGTACTTCGACGTGTAACTCGCCGGTCACCGTTTGTCATAGACCCATGAATGACGTCTCAAATCGACCGGCTTATTGAGGAGAGGTGTGCTATTAATTTTTGAAACGATCGGGCGTACGATTATCGAAAATTGGGTGAGAATTTTGGGCAAAATCTCAGATAGACTAACATTGCTATACAATTTGTGAGATCATATCTTTGGATCAGAAAGTCATAGAGGGTTGTGGGTTTGGACTCGGCCTATAAGTAGTGACCTGTGACATATAGCCACACCTCAATTACATCACCCTAGCAACCGGGGGCCGAGTTTTGCCACTGCAAGCACCACTCACATTTTCTTCAGGAAATGTACATATCTAGTATTACTATTACTGTTCGCCCTGACAAAACTTTGGCGCGTAACTCCTCCCACCCCGTTCGGTGTAGATCCATGAATGAGGTGTCAAATCGACCGGCTTATTGAGGAGAGGTGTGCTATGACTTTTCTAAGCGATCGGACCTAAGATGTTCACACAGCGGAGCAAAAAGCGGGCTAAAAAATCCCATTGATTTACAATGGCAGAATGTCTGTGAATTTGAATCTCAACTGTCACTTTCTCTCACACACACAGTTCCATAGGAACTTCCATGCGTAATTTGTCCGGCACCGTTTGCCGTAGACCCATGAATGAGGTGTCAAATGTTGCGGCTTATTGAGGAGAGGTGTGCTATTACTTTTCGGAGTGATTGGAGCTACGATGTTCAAACAGCGCACAAAAAAGTGGGCAAAAATATCCCATAGACTTTCATTGGCAGAATTTTCATGTAGGCCCAAAGGTACTTCAACGTGTAACTCATCCCACACCGTTTGTCGTAGACCCATGAATGACGTCTCAAATCGACCGGCTTAATGAGGAGAGGTATGCTATGACTTTTCTAAGCAATCGGACCTACGATGTTCACACAGCAGAGGAAAAAGCGGGCTAAAAAATCCCATTGATTTACAATGGCAGAATGTCTGTGAATTTGAATCTCAACTGTCACTTTCTCACACACACACACAGGCCCATAGGAACTTCAGTGCGTAATTTGTCCGACACCGTTTGCCGTAGACCCATGAATGAGGTGTCAAAAGTTGCGGCTTATTGAGGAGAGGTGTGCTATGACTTTTCGGAGTGATTGGAGCTACCATGTTCAAACAGCGCACGAAAAAGTGGGCAAAAATATCCCATACACTTTCATTGGCAGAATGTTCATGCAGGCCCAAAGGTACTTCGACGTGTAACTTTTCCCTAATCCGTTTGTCATAGACCCATGAATGACATCTCAAATCGACCGGCTTATTGAGGAGAGGTGTGCTATGAATTTTTGAAGCGATCGGGCGTACGATTATCGTAAAGCGGGCGAGAAATTTGGGCAAAATCTCTGATAGACTAACATTGCCATACAATTTGTGATATATCTTTGGATCAGAAAGTCATAGAGGTTTGTGGGTTTGGACTTGGCCTATAAGTAGTGACCTATGATCTTCATAGCCACACCCTAGCAACCAATTACATCACCCTAGCCACCGAGGGCCGAGTTTTGCCACCGCAAGCACCACTCACATTTTCTTCAGGAAATGTACATATCTAGTTATGTTGGCTTGGAGAAGCCAACATATTGTTATGCTATTTAAACTTATTATTATTCAACCTTCTTCTGAGACTAATTTTCTATACGCTACTCCTCCTAGAGCTTTAAGGCTACAAGCCCCAAACCTGGCTGAGCCCTGGGCCCTGGTCACCAAAGTGTTGCTATATCTTTTTGGAATGATCAGACTTACAGTTGATTTAATATTAATTTTTTTACATGAAAAATTTCTATAGGATTTCAATGGGCTGAGAAAAAATGCGCCATCTAGAGGCGCAATACCTCTCCACTGAAGAGGCGGGACTCAAGCCTCTTGCTTACAGTCACTCTGAAATCGGTGGAAATACAAATAAATACGGCTTTTTAAAATGTAAATATTACAGCGATTTAACTCTAAATACCCATTAGAACACATCAACAGCTTAATTCAGTGGTTTGTGAGCAGTTCTTGTAAAAGAAAAGCTTGCACCCTTCAGCGAGTACAAGCCGTCAGCACGAACTCTCTCTGTATGTGCTCATAAACAACATAACTTGCACGAATTAGAACGCCTTTAAAATTAATATATTTCAGCGATTTATTTGTAAATACCCATTAGAACACATCAACAAATCAGCCTTTTGTGATCTGTTTTATTTCAAAGTTAAGTTAGCTCCGAGCCGTGAAGCTCATCTGTATAACACACATTTGCTGAAGACTGCTTTAACGTTACCCGACTGAGAATTATACATGACTGCACGTCTTTTAAAAGCATTTAAATAAAAACACTCCAGCGATCCAACACAATAAATATACAAGAATATTTTAAAGAACAACATTAGCTGCAAATGAGCTATTCAATAGGTTTCACTAACGAACATGTTCCCAAGCTGTGACCCACACTTTCAATTTGACTTCGGTGGAAAATGCATATAAATAACGCCTTTAAAATTACAATATTCCAGCCATTTAATTTTAAATACCCATTAGAACACATCAAGACCTGAATTCAGCTGTTTGAGCGAATTTATTCAAAACCCTAAGCATTTCCTTCACCGCGTACAGATTGCTTTCAACGAGTATAAATGGAGACGAACGATATAATTTGGACGAATTAGAATGCCTTTAAAATTACAATATTGCAGCGATTTAATTCATTCCACCCATTAGAAAATATCAACAGCTAAATGCAGTTGTTTGTGAGTATTTTTTTTTCCATACAGAGAGCGCTGTGTTCAGCAGTGTAGACATGAGCTCCGAGATGTCTGTCTGAGAATTATACATGACTGAACGTCTTTTAAAGGCATGTAAATACAAACACTCCAGCGATTGCACACAATACATATAGAAGAATATTTTAAAGACCTGCATTGGGTGCAAATGACTTTTTTCATAGGCTTAACTAACAGGAGATGCACGGCTGCATTTATGTGTCTGTTAACAAAGACATCATTTGCACGTCTTTTAAAGGTATTTAAATTCAAACACTCCAGCGATTAAACACAATAATAGTAGAGTAATATACTACACAGCTTAAATGCTTGCTTATTTCTGCTTTTAGGCTCAACCGCACAGCAACGCGTCGTGGCTTTCAAGCACCCGCTGCACACTTGTTGTATGGCAAGCCGGATTAACCTAAAATACACATAAATCCTCTATGGCAAGCTGTTTAGCCTAAAATATACTAAGCATTACTTATCGTAATAGCATTTTTACTAGCAACAATTCAATCAGAGAGCTCTAAGTGTTCTGGGCTGGCCCTTTTGCCCGAAGGCTGCCCGGTTTGCTTCTCCAAGCCAACATTTAAAGTTTGTCATCGAACTTTAGCTTCTAGTTATATGTTATTATTCTTATGGTACACGAATTTACAAACGCTACTCCTCCTAGGGCTTGAATGCCACAAGCCCCAAACTTGGCAGATACCTGGGTCCTGCTCTGAAGTTAGTTGCTATATCTTTTTAGACTGATCAGACTTACAGTTGATTTATTATTAATTTTTGAATATGACACATTTCCCAATGAATTACATGGGCTGAGAAAAAATGCGCCCTCTAACAGTAATACCTCTCGACTGAAGAGGCGGGACTCAAACCTCTCACTTACAGTCACTCTGAAATCGGTGGAAATACAAATAAATATCGCCTTAAAAATTTAATTATTACAGCGATTTAACTCTAAATACCCATTAGAACATATCAACAGTTAAATTCAGTGGTTTTATAGTTCTTGTAAAAGAAAAGCTCGCACCCTTCAGCGCTTATACAAGCCGTCAGCACTAGGCTACTCTCTCTGTGCATGTGCTCACAAACAACATAAATTGCACGAATTAGAACGCCTTTAAAATAAATATATTTCAGCGATTTGTTTGTAAATACTCATTAGAACACATCAACAAATCAGCCTTTTGTGATCTGTTTTATTTCAAAGTTAAAGCACTGTCTTCAGCAAATGTGTTACACAGACGAGCTTTCACGGCTCGGAGCTAACTTACCCGACTGAGAATAATACATGACTGAACGTCTTTTAAAAGCATTTAAATAAAAACACTCCAGCGATCCAACACAATAAATATACAAGAATATTTTAAAGAACTACATTAGCTGCAAATGAGCTATTCAATAGGTTTCACTAACAATCATGTTACCGAGCTGTGACCTATACTTTCACTTTGACTTCGGTGGAAAATGCATATAAATAACGCCTTTAAAATTACAATATTCCAGCCATTTAATTGTAAATACCCATTAGAACACATCAAGACCTGAATTCAGCTGTTTGAGTGAATTTATTGAAACCCCTAAGCATTTCCTTCACCGCGTACAGATTGCTTTCAACGAGTTTACATGGAGACGAACGACATAATTTGCACGAATTAGAACGCCTTTAAAATTACAATATTGCAGCGATTTAATTCAGTCCACCCATTAGAAAATATCAACAGCTAAATGCAGTTGTTTGTGAGCATTTTGTTTTCATACAGAGAGCGCTGCGTTCAGCTGTGTGTTAGACATGAGCTCCGAGATGTCCGACTGACAATTATACATGACTGCACGTCTTTTAAAGGCATTTAAATACAAACACTCCAGCGATTGCACACAATAAATATAGAAGAATATTTTAAAGACCTACATTGGGTGCAAATGACTTTTTTCATAGGCTTAACTAACATTGGATGCACTGCTCAGTCTTCGTCTGCATCATCAAACACATCATTTGCACGTCTTTTAAAGGTATTTAAATACAAACACTCCAGCCATTAAACACAATAATAGTAGAGTAATATAATACACAGCTTAAATGCTTGCTTATTTCTGCTTTTAGGCTCAACCGCACAGCAACGCGTCGTGGGTTTCAAGCATGCGCTGCAAACTTGTTGTATGGCAAGCCGTTTTAACGTAAAATCCACACACGATCCTCTATGTTTTAGCCTAAAATATACTAAGCATTTCTTGTCGTACTGCCATTTTTACTAGCAACAATTCAATCAGAGAGCTCTAAGTGTTCTGGGCTGGCCCTTTTGCCCCAAGGCTGCCCAATTTGGCTCTCCAAGCCAACATTTAAAGTTTGTCATCGAACTTTAGCTTCTAGTTATATGTTATTATTCTTATGGTACACGAATTTACAAACGCTACTCCTCCTAGGGCTTGAATGCCACAAGCCCCAAACTTGGCAGATACCTGGGTCCTGCTCTGAAGTTAGTTGCTATATCTTTTTAGACTGATCAGACTTACAGTTGATTTATTATTAATTTTTGAATATGACACATTTCCCAATGAATTACATGGGCTGAGAAAAAATGCGCCATCTAACAGTAATACCTCTCGACTGAAGAGGCGGGACTCAAACCTCTCACTTACAGTCACTCTGAAATCGGTGGAAATACAAATAAATATCGCCTTAAAAATTTAATTATTACAGCGATTTAACTCTAAATACCCATTAGAACATATCAACAGTTAAATTCAGTGGTTTTATAGTTCTTGTAAAAGAAAAGCTTGCACCCTTCAGCGCTTATACAAGCCGTCAGCACTAGGCTACTCTCTCTGTGCATGTGCTCACAAACAACATAAATTGCACGAATTAGAACGCCTTTAAAATAAATATATTTCAGCGATTTGTTTGTAAATACTCATTAGAACACATCAACAAATCAGCCTTTTGTGATCTGTTTTATTTCAAAGTTAAAGCACTGTCTTCAGCAAATGTGTTACACAGACGAGCTTTCACGGCTCGGAGCTAACTTACCCGACTGAGAATTATGACTGCACGTCTTTTAAAAGCATTTAAATAAAAACACTCCAGCGATCCAACACAATAAATATACAAGAATATTTTAAAGAACTACATTAGCTGCAAATGAGCTATTCAATAGGTTTCACTAACGATCATTTTACCGAGCTGTGACCTATACTTTCACTTTGACTTCGGTGGAAAATGCATATAAATAACGCCTTTAAAATTACAATATTCCAGCCATTTAATTGTAAATACCCATTAGAACACATCAAGACCTGAATTCAGCTGTTTGAGTGAATTTATTGAAACCCCTAAGCATTTCCTTCACCGCGTACAGATTGCTTTCAACGAGTATACATGGAGACGAACGACATAATTTGCACGAATTAGAACGCCTTTAAAATTACAATATTGCAGCGATTTAATTCAGTCCACCCATTAGAAAATATCAACAGCTAAATGCAGTTGTTTGTGAGCATTTTGTTTTCATACAGAGAGCGCTGCGTTCAGCTGTGTGTTAGACATGAGCTCCGAGATGTCCGTCTGAGAATTATACATGACTGCACGTCTTTTAAAGGCATTTAAATACAAACACTCCAGCGATTGCACACAATAAATATAGAAGAATATTTTAAAGACCTACATTGGGTGCAAATGACTTTTTTCATAGGCTTAACTAACTAACATTGGATGCACTGCTCAGTCTTCGTCTGCATCATCAAACACATCATTTGCACGTCTTTTAAAGGTATTTAAATACAAACCCAGACAGCACACATACGTCGGGCCGACGTCGGCTCGTGAGCAGAACGTCGGCCTCATAAACTTTAGATCTAAAAAGGATCGGCCAGGCGTAGGCGGGTGTAATTCGGTCAGTGCTTTATTTTGCCAGCTCATCAAACGTCGGCTCTGAGTTGGCTCACGACAGAAGGCCGATGCCGCGCTTTTCTGTTTGAATTTGTACGGTTATTCGTCTCTTAGCAACCCACCAGAGAGAGAGATGGCGACTCCTCCGGCGACATCCGTGGCTTTCAGGTAAGTTTTCACTTGAGTTAAATTGGAAAAGTATATTATTTTGTTAATTCTGTGACACTTTATAACTAATAAGGCGCTTGGTGCACTGTAGTACAGGTAAAAAGACTTTGCCTTGAGCCCAACTTGAGACTTGAGACTCCAAATAACGTTAACTTAGCTAACGGGAACGGATTACTGTGTTTCCAGCAGTTTTCTGAGGGGACGAGCTAACGTTAGACGCTGAGCAGCAAAAAAAAGCTTAGTTCAGAGTTTGTTTTTAGTTTTTATTTCACTACTTTGTCCTAACTAACGTTTTTCGTCGTGTTTTTCACTCTGTTACAGGCTGCCAGAAAGTCTCCGTCTCTACGGTGAGCCATGCTAACGTTATTGTTGCGGTTCCTTTTTAAACTAAAAATCTGTTTTAAATTCATGATTGGATAATGATTAAATGAAACTAGATTAATAATGTAATGATTCAATTCTAGATGTTTACTTTTGTAAATACTGCGTGACTTTGACGTATTTTAATTTGTTGAATATCTAAAGTTTACGCTGGAGAGGTTGCCATGGAAACAGGGCTGCAGCAAGACACCTGACACTCAAACTCCGTCTCTCGGTGCTGCTGTTGTCGTCGCTGCTTTTAGGTAAGTTTAGTGCTTAAAATCACACAAGTATTACATATAACTGTTCCTTACTTGTAATTGACTCGTTTCTGTTGAATATTTACTTTGTAGAAATGGTTTAATGTCTTCGAAAAAGTTCGTTAGCATCTCACAGATGAGGTATGCTAACTCTAGAGATTGAGCTCTTGTTTATGACACTTTTTTTTATTTTTTTTGCTGACAGATTGTCTGTGGATTATTGGAAGTAGGCTCATTTATTGAACCTAAATGGCTGAAAACAAGTGAAAATGCTTTTTGATCTTGTAAGATAAACACATACTGACAAAATATGTTCTTTCAGGAGGACAGAAATAAAGCCTCCACAACAGAAGGGAAGCTCCAATGTTTCAAAATGTCTGAATAGAGCTGCTGACAGAAGCAGGAAATACAGGTGAACCGAAGAAGCTCATAAAAATAACTTAATATGCATTTTCACACAATATATTTAACCTATATAACCATGTGTCTGTTAATTTATTTGGCTAAATTAAATATTTATTTATTATAGTAATTTTAAGAAGCTTTTCACAGCCAAATGTAACTACTTAACAATAAAAACATATTCTGTTATATAATTGTAGTATATTATGTATTCTTTTTTCTGCATTGTACCTGTACTTTAACTTGTTTAATCTTCCAATAAACCAGCAACTGCATACTAAATATTGTGGTCTCTGTGACAAATTGCATGTTTTGTTCCTAGATTCTTCCATGATGATGGCCTGTTGCAATCTGCAGACTCAGAGTGAACCTTCTTCTCCAAAGTGCTGGAAACCAATGATCTAGTAAGTAAAATATCAAACATACACTACTGTTTCGTAAGTTTTGGTATGGTAAAGTCTCTTCTGCCCACCACAGCTGTGTGTATTTGATAAATAATACAGTTAAACAGTAATATTGTAAAATTAATACAATTTAAAATGATTGTTTTCTATTTTAATATAGTTAGAGAAGTAATTTATTTATGTGATGCAAAGCTACATTTTCAGTATCTTTACTCCAGTCTTTAGGGTCACATGATCATTCAGAAATCATTAATCATGTGTTTGACTTAATGCAGGAGGATATTTTGATGAATAAAAAAAGTTTCTTTTTTAATTTACAGCATTTGTTTGAAACATAAATGTTTCCTTTAACTTTTGATAATTGATAATGATAAGACATTGATAATTAGAAATTAAAAATATTTTTTGAGCAGCAAATCAGCATATTAGAATGATTTCTGAAGGATCATGTCACACTGAAGACTGGAGTAAAGATGCTGAAAATGCAGCTTTGATAAAAATAAATTTAATTTCACAATATATTCACAAAAATCTGCTGTTAAATTGTAATAATATTTTACAATATTATTGTTTTTACTTCATTTTTGATCAAATAAATGCAGCCTTAGTGAGCAGAAGCGACTTATTTCAAAGACGTAAACTTTTGAAAGGTAGTGCACATTACAGTTATGATGTACCTCACACTTACAGGGCTAGTTCACCTAAACATGATTTAGGTAATCATTAATTACTCACGCCCATGTTGTTCCAAACCCGTAAGACCTCCGGTCATCTTCTGAACACAAAATAAAATATTTTTGATAAAATCCAAGAGCTTTCTGACCCTGCATAGACAGCAAGGGTACCACCATGGTCAAGACAGAGAAGAGTATTAATGACATTGTTAAAATTGTCCATGTGACATCTGTGGTTCAACTGTAGTTTTATGAAACTATGAGAGTAATTTTGTGCACAAAGGAAACTAAATTTGTATTCTTGTGGCATCATAAAATGAAGGTTGAATCGCTGATGTCACATGGACTATTTTAATAATTATTTTACTACCCTTCTGTGTCTTGACCGTGGTAGGGCCCTTGCTGTATATGCAGGGTCAGAAAGCTCTCAGATTTCATCCAAAACATCCTAATTTGTGATTTGAAGATGAACAAAGGTCTTACAGTTTTAGAATGACATGAGAGTGAGGAATTAATGACAGAATTCTCATTTTTGGGTGAACTAACCCTTTAAATGATACTGTGGCATATGTAGTCCATTCTGTAGAGACTGTGTCTGTTCCCTGAATACTGAGGGCAAATAGTATTTTTACCTTTGCTTCTATAAAAATCCTTATTGTGATTAAACCAGATCACAATAAGCACAAATACAGGCATTAATACTTGGCCTGTAATGAGGTTACAAAACTCTGATAATAAAAAATTGATAATAGTGAGGATATACCAAAATCCACTAAAGTATAAGTAGCAAAATTTTTGTATTTTATTCTTTAACTTTAAAATAGTCTTTCTGATAATGTCCATGGGTCAGGTACAATCTTTTTGTTTAAATTAATTTAAAATACACATTTTTAGCTAAGCATTCACATAACATTGCACTACAGTTATATGTCATTTAAATAAATCATCCTTTGTCTGAAATAATATGAACAGCTGCTATGCTAATCTTTCTCCTTTTGCTTTCCTGTTTCTTTCTCTGGATGCCCATCCCAAGGTTACCAGAGGTTACGCCAGTTCAAGATCGGATCCAGCCTTACTTGTGAAGACTTCAGAAGACCGCAACACTCAAGTCTTCAGATGATGCCAGCTGTACATGGACATACAAAACTGTGAAATATTATCCATATATTGCCTTTAAGGGTATCAATTTTCAACCCGCTTTGTATTATTGCAGTGTTTCTAATATCTGTAAATCTGTAAATGAGTTATGTGTACCTATAAATCCCTTTTTACTTATAAGCAACACTCTGCAGGATGACTCATAATGAAATGATGAGTTTTGACAAAACACTTTTTGCATCAACAAAATACTGCGTTTTGCATCATGCAGCAGAGTTTTGCTGACGAATAAACTGGGGATTTCTGAGAAATCTTTTACATATATTAACAACTTTGTAACATACAAAGTGGATTGAAAATTGTTGAACTTACCCTTTAATAATGTTAAATGATTGTGTTTAACTGAACACTTCACTGGAGACTTTAGTAAGGTTTTATCATAAAAGATTTTAAAATTTGTATCATATAACTTAAAACATTTTAACTGCTGTAGTGTTTGCTCAGTTTTTATTTTGTGTTCATGTAGCTCTCGTAATATTGTACATCGGTTTTTGCCATGAAGATAGATTAGATTCTGATGTGGCAATGAAAATAGATAATTACCTTTATCTTTGAGATGCTGTCATATGGACATTTTTTTGTTGCTAAAAGATGTTTCCCAGTAAGTCTCAATCACCTCTGGCTGATTAAAGTTTTTTTTTTTTTTTTACATTGTAACCTTGGAAAAATGCATTTTCTGTAAACCTACTTTGAAATGATAAGTATTATGAAATGTGTATATAATTATAGAGCAGTTAACCATGGTTTTTCAATAGCAAAACTGTAGCAACTATAAGTGTAGTAAACAAGTTTTTTTTTTTTTTTTTTGTTCATAAGGTTTTGATGCCATGGTTCTACTATAGTTGAATTGTAGTAATACTAAAGTAAAACTGTGGTAAGCATGACTGTAGTAACCATAGTTTTTTAAAATCATAATAAATGTGGTTGCTATGGTTTTACTGCAAATACTATAGTAATGGTTAGTTTTGTACTTACTGTGGTTTTAATGCAACAGTCATTGTTAAACGGTTATTGAAGTAAAAATATTGATTTAGTTTTTACTATGGTTTTACTGCAAATGCTGTGGTTAATCTTTTAAAGAGTGAATGCTTCTCATTTGTATGTCACTTTTGATACAAATATATCTGATAAATGTAAATGTATTTGTATGTTTAATGTCTGCCTTGAAAATGTTAATAAACAAGCAACCGTTATTGAGAGTGGTGTCGTGTGTATTGTTTTATTATAAACCAGCGGCTCCTGCCGCGGGTGGTACGTTAGAATAGGAATGAGCGAAACGCCGGTGAACCGCGCCCACGCCGAGCAGCCGGGATTTAAAGCTGCATCGGCCGAATGTCGGCCGGAGAACATTTGCGATTAAATGCCGACATCGCGGCGACATCTTGCCGATTAGCAAACGATCTCGGAGCGACATCGCGCCGATGGAATTTTGTAAGTCGGGACGACGTCGGCCCAACGTATGTGTGCTGTCTGGGAACACTCCAGCGATTAAACACAATAATAGTAGAGTAATATAATACACAGCTTAAATGCTTGCTTATTTCTGCTTTTAGGCTCAACCGCACAGCAACGCGTCGTGGGTTTCAAGCACGCGCTGCAAACTTGTTGTATGGCAAGCCGTTTTAACATAAAATCCACACACGATCCTCTATGTTTTAGCCTAAAATATACTAAGCATTTCTTGTCGTACTGCCATTTTTACTAGCAACAATTCAATCAGAGAGCTCTAAGTGTTCTGGGCTGGCCCTTTTGCCCCAAGGCTGCCCAATTTGGCTCTCCAAGCCAACATTTAAAGTTTGTCATCGAACTTTAGCTTCTAGTTATGTTGGCTTGGAGAGCCAACATACTGTTATGCTATTTAAACTTATTATTATTATTATTATGTTGGCTTGGAGAAGCCAACATATTGTTATGCTATTTAAACTTATTATTATTATTATTATTATTATTATGTTGGCTTGGAGAGCCAACATACTGTTATGCTATTTAAACTTATTATTATTATTATTATTATATGTTATTATTCTTATGGTACACGAATTTACAAACGCTACTCCTCCTAGGGCTTGAATGCCACAAGCCCCAAACTTGGCAGATACCTGGGTCCTGCTCTGAAGTTAGTTGCTATATCTTTTTAGACTGATCAGACTTACAGTTGATTTATTATTAATTTTTGAATATGACACATTTCCCAATGAATTACATGGGCTGAGAAAAAATGCGCCCTCTAACAGTAATACCTCTCGACTGAAGAGGCGGGACTCAAACCTCTCACTTACAGTCACTCTGAAATCGGTGGAAATACAAATAAATATCGCCTTAAAAATTTAATTATTACAGCGATTTAACTCTAAATACCCATTAGAACATATCAACAGTTAAATTCAGTGGTTTGTGAGTAGTTCTTGTAAAAGAAAAGCTCGCACCCTTCAGTGCTTATACAAGCCGTCAGCACTAGGCTACTCTCTCTGTGCATGTGCTCACAAACAACATAAATTGCACGAATTAGAACGCCTTTAAAATAAATATATTTCAGCGATTTGTTTGTAAATACTCATTAGAACACATCAACAAATCAGCCTTTTGTGAACTGTTTTATTTCAAAGTTAAAGCACTGTCTTCAGCAAATATGTGTTACACAGACGAGCTTTCACGGCTCGGAGCTAACTTACCCGACTGAGAATAATACATGACTGAACGTCTTTTAAAAGCATTTAAATAAAAACACTCCAGCGATCCAACACAATAAATATACAAGAATATTTTAAAGAACTACATTAGCTGCAAATGAGCTATTCAATAGGTTTTACTAACGAACATGTTACCGAGCTGTGACCTATACTTTCACTTTGACTTTGGTGGAAAATGCATATAAATAATGCCTTTAAAATTACAATATTCCAGCCATTTAATTGTAAATACCCATTAGAACACATCAAGACCTGAATTCAGCTGTTTGAGCGAATTTATTGAAAACCCTAAGCATTTCCTTCACCGCATACAGATTGCTTTCAACGAGTATACATGGAGACGAACGACATAATTTGCACGAATTAGAACGCCTTTAAAATTACAATATTGCAGCGATTTAATTCAGTCCACCCATTAGAAAATATCAACAGCTAAATGCAGTTGTTTGTGAGCATTTTGTTTTCAGAGAGCGCTGCGTTCAGCAGTGTGTTTAGACATGAGCTCCGAGATGTCCGTCTGAGAATTATACATGACTGCACGTCTTTTAAAGGCATTTAAATAAAAACACTCCAGCGATTCAACACAATAAATATAGAAAAATATTTTTAAAGACCTGCATTGGGTGCAAATTACGTTTTTCATAGGCTTAACTAACTAACATGAGATGCAAGGCTGCATTTATGTGTCTGTTAACAAAGACATCATTTGCACGTCTTTTAAAGGTATTTTAATACAAACACTCCAGCGATCCAACACAATAATAGTTCAGTCGTATAATAAAAAGTTTAAATGCTTGCTTATTTCTGCTTTTCGGCTCAACCGCACGGCAACGCGACGCGGCTTTGAAGCAGGCGCTCATCATTATTCCAGTATGGCAAGCCGTTTTAACCTAAAATACACATATTAATCCACTATGGTGTTCTGGGCTGGCCCTTTTGCCCGAAGGCTGCCCAATTTGGCTCTCCAAGCCAACATTTAAAGTTTGTCATCGAACTTTAGCTTCTAGTTATGTTGGCTTGGAGAAGCCAACATATTGTTATGCTATTTAAACTTATTATTATTCAACCTTCTTCTGAGACTAATTTTCTATACGCTACTCCTCCTAGGGCTTTAAGGCTACAAGCCCCAAACTCGGCGGAGCCCTGGGCCCTGGTCACGAAAGTGTTGCTATATCTTTTTGGAATGATCAGACTTACAGTTGATTTAATATTAATTTTTTTACATGAAAAATTTCTATAGGATTTCAATGGGCTGAGAAAAAATGCGCCATCTAGAGGCGCAATACCTCTCCACTGAAGAGGCGGGACTCAAACCTCTTACTTACAGTCACTCTGAAATCGGTGGAAATACAAATAAATACCGCCTTTAAAATTTAAATATTGCAGCGATTTAATTGTAAATACCCATTAGAACACATCAACAGCTACATTCAGCTGTGAGCTGTTTTGTGTAAAAGTTCAACCGCTGTCTTTAGAGAGTGTGTTACAGATGAGCTTCACATCTCCGTCTGAGAATTATACATGACTGAACGTCTTTTAAAAGCATTTAAATAAAAACACTCCAGCGATTGTACACAATAAATATAGAATAATATTTTAAAGAACTACATTAGCTGCAAATGAGCTTTTCAATACGTTTCACTAACGAACATGTTACCGAGCTGTGACTTACTTTCACTTTGAACTCGGTGGAAAATGCATATAAATAATGCCTTTAAAATTACAATATTCCAGCCATTTAATTGTAAATACCCATTAGAACACATCAAGACCTGAATTCAGCTGTTTGAGCGAATTTATTGAAAACCCTAAGCACCGCGCACAGATTGCTTTCAACGAGTATACATGGAGACGAACGACATAATTTGCACGAATTAGAACGCCTTTAAAATTACAATATTGCAGCGATTTAATTCAGTCCACCCATTAGAAAATATCAACAGCTAAATGCAGTTGTTTGTGAGCATTTTGTTTTCATACAGAGAGCGCTGCGTTCAGTGTGTTAGACATGAGCTCCCAGATGTCCGTCTGAGAATTATGTACATGACTGCACGTCTTTTAAAGGCATTTAAATAAAAACACTCCAGCGATCCAACACAATAAATATAGAAGAATATTTTAAAGACCTGCATTGGGTGCAAATGACGTTTTTCATAGGCTTAACTAACTATGCACGGCTGCATTTATGTGTCTGTTAACAAAGACATAATTTGCACGTCTTTTAAAGGTATTTTAATACAAACACTCCAGCGATTAAACACAATAATAGTACAGTCATATAATAAAAAGGTTAAATGATTGCTTATTTCTGCTTTTCGCCTCAACCGCACAGCAACGCGTCGTGGCTTTGAAGCAGGCGCTGCACGAATCTTAAGATATGGCAAGCCGCTTTAACCTAAAATACACATAAATCCTCTATGGCAAGCTGTTTTAGCCTAAAATATACTAAGCATTACTTATTGTAATAGCATTTTTACTAGCAATAATTCAATTACAGAGCTCTAAGTGTTCTGGGCTGGCCCTTTTGCCCGAAGGCTGCCCAATTTGGCTCTCCAAGCCAACATTTAAAGTTTGTCATCGAACTTTAGCTTCTAGTTATGTTGGCTTGGAGAAGCCAACATATTGTTATGCTATTTAAACTTATTATTATTCAACCTTCTTCTGAGACTAATTTTCTATACGCTACTCCTCCTAGAGCTTTAAGGCTACAAGCCCCAAACTCGGCTGAGCCCTGGGCCCTGGTCACCAAAGTGTTGCTATATCTTTTTGGAATGATCAGACTTACAGTTGATTTAATATTAATTTTTTTACATGAAAAATTTCTATAGGATTTCAATGGGCTGAGAAAAAATGCGCCATCTAGAGGCGCAATACCTCTCCACTGAAGAGGCGGGACTCAAGCCTCTTGCTTACAGTCACTCTGAAATCGGTGGAAATACAAATAAA
Source organism: Garra rufa (assembly GCF_049309525.1). Classification (NCBI taxonomy): domain Eukaryota; kingdom Metazoa; phylum Chordata; class Actinopteri; order Cypriniformes; family Cyprinidae; genus Garra; species Garra rufa. The sequence continues at coordinate 17,395,003 of NC_133377.1, forward strand.
TACGGCTTTTTAAAATGTAAATATTACAGCGATTTAACTCTAAATACCCATTAGAACACATCAACAGCTTAATTCAGTGGTTTGTGAGCAGTTCTTGTAAAAGAAAAGCTTGCACCCTTCAGCGAGTACAAGCCGTCAGCACGAACTCTCTCTGTATGTGCTCATAAATTGCACGAATTAGAGTGCCTTTAAAATTTATATATTTCAGCGATTTATTTGTAAATACCCATTAGAACACATCAACAAATCAGCCTTTTGTGATCTGTTTTATTTCAAAGTTAAGTTAGCTCCGAACCGTGAAGCTCATCTGTATAACACACATTTGCTGAAGACTGCTTTAACGTTACCCGACTGAGAATTATACATGACTGCACGTCTTTTAAAAGCATTTAAATAAAAACACTCCAGCGATCCAACACAATAAATATACAAGAATATTTTAAAGAACAACATTAGCTGCAAATGAGCTATTCAATAGGTTTCACTAACGAACATGTTCCCAAGCTGTGACGCACTTTCACTTTGACTTCGGTGGAAAATGCATATAAATAACGCCTTTAAAATTACAATATTCCAGTCATTTAATTTTAAATACCCATTAGAACACATCAAGACCTGAATTCAGCTGTTTGAGCGAATTTATTCAAAACCCTAAGCATTTCCTTCACCGCGTACAGATTGCTTTCAACGAGTATAATGGAGACGAACGATATCATTTGGACGAATTAGAACGCCTTTAAAATTACAATATTGCAGCGATTTAATTCATTCCACCCATTAGAAAATATCAACAGCTAAATGTAGTTGTTTGTGAGTATTTTTTTTCCATACAGAGAGCGCTGTGTTCAGCAGTGTAGACATGAGCTCCGAGATGTCTGTCTGAGAATTATACATGACTGCACGTCTTTTAAAGGCATGTAAATACAAACACTCCAGCGATTGCACACAATAAATATAGAAGAATATTTTAAAGACCTGCATTGGGTGCAAATGACTTTTTTCATAGGCTTAACTAACTAACAGGAGATGCACGGCTGCATTTATGTGTCTGTTAACAAAGACATCATTTGCACGTCTTTTAAAGGTATTTAAATTCAAACACTCCAGCGATTAAACACAATAATAGTAGAGTAATATACTACACAGCTTAAATGCTTGCTTATTTCTGCTTTTAGGCTCAACTGCACAGCAAGGCGTCGTGGCTTTCAAGCACCCGCTGCACACTTGTTGTATGGCAAGCCGGATTAACCTAAAATACACATAAATCCTCTATGGCAAGCTGTTTAGCCTAAAATATACTAAGCATTACTTATCGTAATAGCATTTTTACTAGCAACAATTCAATCAGAGAGCTCTAAGTGTTCTGGGCTGGCCCTTTTGCACGAAGGCTGCCCGGTTTGCTTCTCCAAGCCAACATTTAAAGTTTGTCATCGAACTTTATCTTCTAGTTATTATTAAACTTCTTCTGAGACTAAAATTCTATACGCTACTCCTCCTAGAGCTTTAAGGCTCATCTCAAATAAGATGGAGACATCAAGCAAGATGGCAGCGAGGCATACGCACGGTCTGGCAGATGCCGTGTGTGTAAAGCTTCTATCGATTCCAGTAATGTTACATCAATCTTCTTTTCGAATTTGGATAACTAACGCAGTTGCTATTGCCTGTTTACTAATACTTTTGACACGAAGTCAAATGATCAGCGAAAGCCATCCGATTACTGAAAGTCAACATCTTCTCTACTCTGCGTATCTGGACAGAGGCCACGTCAGGTTTCCAGCATCGTTAAAGCAACCAAACTCTAACAATCTAACTTCAAGACTTTGGCACCTAACGCTAATAGTAATCCTTGCAGGGGATGTCGAACTAAACCCTGGTCCACAGCCGATCACTGTAATCAGCTCACCTAGCCAAGCTTCATATCCACAAAGTAATCAATTAACGGGTAGGCCTACCTCCGGTCTTGGTCAGCCCTGCCTGAGGGGGAGCTCCGGCGGGTTGGACCCGTGGTGTGTGGATGCGTCGGTGACTTTGATGGGCTCCAGCCCTGGGGAGGCCCAGCTAGCGGGCGTGGCGTTGACGAGCGCTGAGGCCATGGCCGGGGAGGTGCTGCTCTGCGGGGTGCAGCGTGGCGTGCTGGCCTCGTCAGCAGGGATCGCTGATCGATTGGTGACTCAGGCTTTGTTGGCCTGCCCGGGGCTCGTACTCGGAGATGGCCCCGTGCGGGCCGAGGTCCAGGAGGACGGTCTGGAGACTGGTCGGCGAGTGTGTACCCGTCGCCTTGTCGTTCCAGCTCGGACTTCCAGGTGTGGAACTGCCGCTCCATCAAAGTCGATGAAAAGAGCGCAGGGTCTTCAGTGGAAGGCTGAACAGCCTGTTTGCACTTCAACGGACCCGATTTCGCTAACAAATAGGTTTGCTAACAACATGGGTGAGTCTCAGACTTTGCTTCATGAACAATCGGCGAAAGTAACAAAGCATCGGAACCCGATCATGAGAAAATATAGATCTACGAAAATATTTCAGACTTTAAATCAGGCAAAAATAATTTGGGATCCACGCTATAAACCAAGAGGATTATTAGGAGGACATTTAAATATTCGCAGCATGGTTCCAAAACGTGAACAGCTTGAACATCTATTGATGAACTCTAACATAGACTTTTTAGGTCTGACTGAAACCTGGCTAAGTTGTCAGTCACCTGAAGCAGCTGTAAATATGCTTGGCTACACAACCTTTAGAAGGGATAGAGCTATAGGTCGAGGAGGGGGGGTATTGCTGTATGTCAAGAATACTTTGAAATGTAAACTGATTGAATGGCCAACTAATATGGCATTGGAATGTATTGGTGTTGATATTATCCTCTCTACTGAAATGCAATTTAGTGTCATTTGTTTATATCGTAAACCTACATCTGCAGTAGACTTCTATGACCAATTGAAACTGCTGCTAGATTCATGTAATCTTAAAAGAGAGGTTATTATAATGGGGGATTTCAATGTAAATTGGGACATTAAGGGTGATAAAAAACATCTTAAACGGTTAACAGGCCAATTTAATCTTAATCAGCTAGTTGAACAATCCACTAGAGTGACAAGTCAATCAAAAACAAGAATTGACTTGCTTTTTTCAAATAAACCTGAAAGGATTGTGAAGGTATACAACCTATTTACTGGGCTTTCAGATCATAATGCCATATTTTTTTCAAGAAAACTAACCAAAGCTCGATTCTGTAACATCCACAACTGTAAAAAAGTAGAGTGTAATATAATACCTAAAGGCCTACAGCAAGATTTTGAAAATGCACTTAAAGCTCATAATTGGTTAAATGTGACCTCGTGCAGTGATGTAGAAACGAGTAGTGAGTGTCTTCACTCAGAGTTAAAAGAGATTATCGCATCACACACGAGAAAAGTGAGACCAAGAGGCAAAATGAGAAACCTACCATGGCTCACGAATGAATGTTGGCAATTAATGAAAAACAGAGACCTTTTGCTTAAAACATCATTAAAAACTGGTCTGATAATAGATAGGCAGAAATTTGTATCAGTGAGGAATAAAGTGATCCAAGTTTTGAGAAAAACCAAAGCAAATTACTTTATTAATGTCATTAAAGGTGCCAATGGGAACAATAAAAAGATATGGCAGCAATTGAATAAATTAACAGGAAAGGAACACACAAGGGAAAATAAATTGTTAGAGCTTAAGATTAATAATGTGATAGAGTCCAATCCTACCATCTTGGCAACCAACCTAAATGCATATTTCATTGATTCAGTCAAAGAAATTACCAATCTTTTCTCTTCACGTGTATGTAAATACAATTCAGTAAATCAGGAGCAGTCTGTTTTCACCCTAAAGGAGATATCAGACAGCGAGGTTGCTAAAATGATAGATGCTCTGAATAACTCAAAGGCCAGAGATAGCTATGGCATTGATACACATTTTTTAAAACAGTACAAAGATTACATTATAAAGCCAATCAAACATCTTATAAATCTTTCCATTCAACAATCAATTGTGCCTTTATCTTGGAAAGTTGCCATGATCACACCTATATTTAAATCAGGGGATAAGACCAACATGAAGAACTATCGTCCGATAAGTTTACTTCCGGTCATCTCTAAAATCATAGAAAAATGGGTGGCTAAGCAACTCATTGAGCATTTGAGCGAGGGCCAGACCCTACTTCATCCTATGCAGTTTGGTTTCCGTGCCCACCATTCAACGGAATCTGCTTTAAATGTTTTTTTGGAGAACATTAAGCAGTCTCTTGATAATAAGGCGTGTGTTGGGGCAGTTTTCATTGACCTAAAAAAGGCTTTCGACACAGTCAACCATTGTGTTCTTCTTTCCAAATTGTCAACATTTAATTTTTCTCCAAAAACAATCTCATGGTTTGAATCTTACCTCTCATGTAGAAAACAGTGTGTGTCTGTTGGAGGTGCGGTCTCATCATACCTTGAACTGCCAGTAGGGGTCCCTCAAGGCTCCATACTGGGTCCCATACTGTTCTCCTTATACATAAATGACTTGCCCAAGATATGCAAGAATACAAGTATTCTAATGTATGCTGATGATGCCGTCATCTTCACCGAGTCAAAAGACGTCGGTGAAGCCGCTAATATACTCACAACAACACTATCTGACATACAAGAATGGCTTATGAACTCGTGTCTGTTAGTAAACACAAAAAAAACAGTATGCATGATGTTCTCTAAGCAAAAACAAAATTTAAGTAATTCTAATGTTTTCTTAAAAGGAGAGGAAATTACACTAGTGAAAGAATTCAAGTATCTTGGTGTCATATTGGACTCTACGCTATCTTTTAAGAGTCATGTAAAGAACATTACAAATAAAATTAAATTTAATCTAAAAAATTTTCAACAGATTAGACCTTGTCTATCCGATCAAGCAGCCAAGTTATATATGCATTCTATGATTTTTTCCCACATCGAATACTGTTTCACAAATTGGTCACTTACAAGTTCTGGTACTTTAAAATCAATAGAATCCTTATATAAGAAAACACTTAAAGTTTTTGACAAAAAGCCAAATTCATATCACCACTGCCATATTCTTGCAAAATATAATTACATGAGTTTTAATAATTTTGTCATTTTTAAATATGCTTGCACTATTTTTAAAATATTAAACGGACTAGCACCCCCTCCCCTGGGAGATTTTATTAAGAGGGTTACTCATGGTACCAGAACAAGAGCAGCTTCCAGAGGGGATTGTGGGGTGCCTAGAAGACGCACAGTATTTAGTCAAAATGTGTTATCCGTTAAAGGTTGCACTACTTGGAACAGTCTACCCATAACTATTCGAGAATGCACCACTTTTTACACTTTTAAAATTCATCTAAAGGAATGGCTAAAAAACAATCAAATATGCACTCATTCTTCAATCTGAGGACTTGGCTTTTTGTAAATGACCACAATGGCAGAAACTGATGTTTATGTTATTTTATTCATTCATTTTAATGTTATGCATTTTTGATGATTCTGTCTCTGTCTGTCTTAAATTGTTATCTGCCAAGGGACAAGGGATGTAAATTAGCCTTCGGCTAACTCCCACATACTTACATTTTCTAATGTTCATTAGTATGTACTGTCCCTTATTAATTAAATAAATAAATATAAATAAATAAATAAGGCTACAAGCCCCAAACTTGGCAGAGCCCTGGGCCCTGGTCACGAAAGTGTTGCTATATCTTTTTGGAATGATCAGACTTACAGTTGATTTAATATTAATTTTTTTACATTAAAAATTCCTAAAATTTCGCCCTCTAATGGAGCAATATTCCAGTATGGCAAGCCGTTTTAACCTAAAATCCACACATGATCCTCTATGGCAAGCTGTTTTAGCCTAAAATATACTAAGCATTTCTTGTCGTACTGCCATTTTTACTAGCAACAATTCAATTAGAGAGCTCTAAGTGTTCTGGGCTGGCCCTTTTGCCCCAAGGCTGCCCGGTTTGGCTCTCCAAGCCAACATTTAAAGTTTGTCATCGAACTTTAGCTTCTAGTTATATGTTATTATTCTTATGGTACACGAATTTACAAACGCTACTCCTCCTAGGGCTTGAATGCCACAAGCCCCAAACTTGGCAGATACCTGGGTCCTGCTCTGAAGTTAGTTGCTATATCTTTTTAGACTGATCAGACTTACAGTTGATTTATTATTAATTTTTGAATATGACACATTTCCCAATGAATTACATGGGCTGAGAAAAAATGCGCCCTCTAACAGTAATACCTCTCGACTGAAGAGGCGGGACTCAAACCTCTCACTTACAGTCACTCTGAAATCGTTGGAAATACAAATAAATATCGCCTTAAAAATTTAATTATTACAGCGATTTAACTCTAAATACCCATTAGAACATATCAACAGTTAAATTCAGTGGTTTTATAGTTCTTGTAAAAGAAAAGCTCGCACCCTTCAGCGCTTATACAAGCCGTCAGCACTAGGCTACTCTCTCTGTGCATGTGCTCACAAACAACATAAATTGCTCGAATTAGAACGCCTTTAAAATAAATATATTTCAGCGATTTGTTTGTAAATACTCATTAGAACACATCAACAAATCAGCCTTTTGTGATCTGTTTTATTTCAAAGTTAAAGCACTGTCTTCAGCAAATGTGTTACACAGACGAGCTTTCACGGTTCGGAGCTAACTTACCCGACTGAGAATAATACATGACTGAACGTCTTTTAAAAGCATTTAAATAAAAACACTCCAGCGATCCAACACAATAAATATACAAGAATATTTTAAAGAACTACATTAGCTGCAAATGAGCTATTCAATAGGTTTCACTAACGATCATGTTACCGAGCTGTGACCTATACTTTCACTTTGACTTCGGTGGAAAATGCATATAAATAACGCCTTTAAAATTACAATATTCCAGCCATTTAATTGTAAATACCCATTAGAACACATCAAGACCTGAATTCAGCTGTTTGAGTGAATTTATTGAAACCCCTAAGCATTTCCTTCACCGCGTACAGATTGCTTTCAACGAGTATACATGGAGACGAACGACATAATTTGCACGAATTAGAACGCCTTTAAAATTACAATATTGCAGCGATTTAATTCAGTCCACCCATTAGAAAATATCAACAGCTAAATGCAGTTGTTTGTGAGCATTTTGTTTTCATACAGAGAGCGCTGCGTTCAGCTGTGTGTTAGACATGAGCTCCGAGATGTCCGACTGACAATTATACATGACTGCACGTCTTTTAAAGGCATTTAAATACAAACACTCCAGCGATTGCACACAATAAATATAGAAGAATATTTTAAAGACCTACATTGGGTGCAAATGACTTTTTTCATAGGCTTAACTAACTAACATTGGATGCACTGCTCAGTCTTCGTCTGCATCATCAAACACATCATTTGCACGTCTTTTAAAGGTATTTAAATACAAACACTCCAGCGATTAAACACAATAATAGTAGAGTAATATAATACACAGCTTAAATGCTTGCTTATTTCTGCTTTTAGGCTCAACCGCACAGCAACGCGTCGTGGGTTTCAAGCACGCGCTGCAAACTTGTTGTATGGCAAGCCGTTTTAACGTAAAATCCACACACGATCCTCTATGTTTTAGCCTAAAATATACTAAGCATTTCTTGTCGTACTGCCATTTTTACTAGCAACAATTCAATCAGAGAGCTCTAAGTGTTCTGGGCTGGCCCTTTTGCCCCAAGGCTGCCCAATTTGGCTCTCCAAGCCAACATTTAAAGTTTGTCATCGAACTTTAGCTTCTAGTTATTATGTTGGCTTGGAGAAGCCAACATATTGTTATGCTATTTAAACTTATTATTATTATTATTATGTTGGCTTGGAGAAGCCAACATATTGTTATGCTATTTAAACTTATTATTATTCAACCTTCTTCTGAGACTAATTTTCTATACGCTACTCCTCCTAGAGCTTTAAGGCTACAAGCCCCAAACTCGGCTGAGCCCTGGGCCCTGGTCACCAAAGTGTTGCTATATCTTTTTGGAATGATCAGACTTACAGTTGATTTAATATTAATTTTTTTACATGAAAAATTTCTATCGGATTTCAATGGGCTGAGAAAAAATGCGCCATCTAGAGGCGCAATACCTCTCCACTGAAGAGGCGGGACTCAAGCCTCTTGCTTACAGTCACTCTGAAATCGGTGGAAATACAAATAAATACGGCTTTTTAAAATGTAAATATTACAGCGATTTAACTCTAAATACCCATTAGAACACATCAACAGCTTAATTCAGTGGTTTGTGAGCAGTTCTTGTAAAAGAAAAGCTTGCACCCTTCAGCGAGTACAAGCCGTCAGCACGAACTCTCTCTGTATGTGCTCATAAACAACATAAATTGCACGAATTAGAGTGCCTTTAAAATTTATATATTTCAGCGATTTATTTGTAAATACCCATTAGAACACATCAACAAATCAGCCTTTTGTGATCTGTTTTATTTCAAAGTTAAGTTAGCTCCGAACCGTGAAGCTCATCTGTATAACACACATTTGCTGAAGACTGCTTTAACGTTACCCGACTGAGAATTATACATGACTGCACGTCTTTTAAAAGCATTTAAATAAAAACACTCCAGCGATCCAACACAATAAATATACAAGAATATTTTAAAGAACAACATTAGCTGCAAATGAGCTATTCAATAGGTTTCACTAACGAACATGTTCCCAAGCTGTGACGCACTTTCACTTTGACTTCGGTGGAAAATGCATATAAATAACGCCTTTAAAATTACAATATTCCAGTCATTTAATTTTAAATACCCATTAGAACACATCAAGACCTGAATTCAGCTGTTTGAGCGAATTTATTCAAAACCCTAAGCATTTCCTTCACCGCGTACAGATTGCTTTCAACGAGTATAATGGAGACGAACGATATCATTTGGACGAATTAGAACGCCTTTAAAATTACAATATTGCAGCGATTTAATTCATTCCACCCATTAGAAAATATCAACAGCTAAATGTAGTTGTTTGTGAGTATTTTTTTTCCATACAGAGAGCGCTGTGTTCAGCAGTGTAGACATGAGCTCCGAGATGTCTGTCTGAGAATTATACATGACTGCACGTCTTTTAAAGGCATGTAAATACAAACACTCCAGCGATTGCACACAATAAATATAGAAGAATATTTTAAAGACCTGCATTGGGTGCAAATGACTTTTTTCATAGGCTTAACTAACTAACAGGAGATGCACGGCTGCATTTATGTGTCTGTTAACAAAGACATCATTTGCACGTCTTTTAAAGGTATTTAAATTCAAACACTCCAGCGATTAAACACAATAATAGTAGAGTAATATACTACACAGCTTAAATGCTTGCTTATTTCTGCTTTTAGGCTCAACTGCACAGCAAGGCGTCGTGGCTTTCAAGCACCCGCTGCACACTTGTTGTATGGCAAGCCGGATTAACCTAAAATACACATAAATCCTCTATGGCAAGCTGTTTAGCCTAAAATATACTAAGCATTACTTATCGTAATAGCATTTTTACTAGCAACAATTCAATCAGAGAGCTCTAAGTGTTCTGGGCTGGCCCTTTTGCACGAAGGCTGCCCGGTTTGCTTCTCCAAGCCAACATTTAAAGTTTGTCATCGAACTTTATCTTCTAGTTATTATTAAAATTCTTCTGAGACTAAAATTCTATACGCTACTCCTCCTAGAGCTTTAAGGCTACAAGCCCCAAACTTGGCAGAGACCTGGGCCCTTGTCCCGAAAGTGTTGCTATATCTATTTGGACTGATCAGATTTACAGTTGATTTATTATTAATTTTTTTACATTAAAAATTCCTAAAATTTCGCCCTCTAATGGAGCAATACCTCTCCACTGAATGGAACTCTCCACTGAATGGAAATATGTCCCATAGATTTGAATGGGCTGAGAAAAAAAGCGCCCTCTAAAGGAGTAATTCCTCTCTACTCAACAGGAGATCGCTGAGCTCTGACCAACTTCCACTTTGACTTCGATGGAAAATGCAAATAAATAACGCCTTTAAAATTAAAATATTCCAGCGATTTAATTGTAAATACCCATTAGAACACATCAAGACCTGAATTCAGCTATTTGAGCTAATTTATTAAAAACTCTAAGCATTCCTTCACCGTGTACAGCTTCAGCACGTACTCTCTCTGTATATCTGCTCACAAATGACCTAATTTGCACGAATTAGAACGCCTTTAAAATTAAAATATTACAGCGATTTAACTCTAAATACCCATTACAACACATCAACAGCTAAATCAGTTTGTGATCTGTTTTATTTCAAAGTTGAAGTACTGTCTTCAGCAAATGTGTTACACAGACGAGCTTCACGGCTCGGAGCTAACTTACCCGACTGAGAATTATACATGACTGAACGTCTTTTAAAAGCATTTAAATAAAAACACTCCAGCGATCCAACACAATAAATATACAAGAATATTTTAAAGAACTACATTAGCTGCAAATGAGCTATTTAATAGGTTTCACTAACGAACATGTTACCGAGCTGTGACTTACTTTCACTTTGAACTCGGTGGAAAATGCATATAAATAACGTCTTTAAAATTACAATATTCCAGCCATTTAATTGTAAATACCCATTAGAACACATCAAGACCTGAATTCAGCTGTTTGAGCGAATTTATTGAAAACCCTAAGCATTTCCTTCACTGCGTACAGATTGCTTTCAACGAGTATACATGGAGACGAACGACATAATTTGCACGAATTAGAACGCCTTTAAAATTACAATATTGCAGCGATTTAATTCAGTCCACCCATTAGAAAATATCAACAGCTAAATGCAGTTGTTTGTGGGCATTTTGTTTTCATACAGAGAGCGCTGCGTTCAGCAGTGTGTTAGACATGAGCTCCGAGATGTCAGTCTGAGAATTATACATGACTGCACGTCTTTTAAAGGCATTTAAATAAAAAACACTCCAGCGATTCAACACAATAAATATAGAAGAATATTTTAAAGACCTACATTGGGTGCAAATGACTTTTTTCATAGGCTTAAGTAACTAACATGAGATGCACTGCTGCATTTATGTGTCTGTTAACAAAGACATCATTTGCACGTCTTTTAAAGGTATTTTAATACAAACACTCCAGCGATTCAACACAATAATAGTACAGTCATATAATAAAAAGGTTAAATGCTTGAATATTTCTGCTTTTCGGCTCAACCGCACAGCAACGCGACGCGGCTTTGAAGCAGGCGCTCATCGCATATTCCAGTATGGCAAGCTGTTTTAACCTAAAATACACACACGATCCTCTATGGCAAGCTGTTTTAGCCTAAAATAAACTAAGCATTTCTTGTCGTACTGCCATTTTTACTATCAACAATTCAATTAGAGAGCTCTAAGTGTTCTGGGCTGGCCCTTTTGCCCCAATGCTGCCCGGTTTGGCTCTCCAAGCCAACATTTAAAGTTTGTCATCGAACTTTAGCTTCTAGTTATATGTTATTATTCTTATGGTACACGAATTTACAAACGCTACTCCTCCTAGGGCTTGAATGCCACAAGCCCCAAACTTGGCAGATACCTGGGTCCTGCTCTGAAGTTAGTTGCTATATCTTTTTAGACTGATCAGACTTACAGTTGATTTATTATTAATTTTTGAATATGACACATTTCCCAATGAATTACATGGGCTGAGAAAAAATGCGCCCTCTAACAGTAATACCTCTCGACTGAAGAGGCGGGACTCAAACCTCTCACTTACAGTCACTCTGAAATCGGTGGAAATACAAATAAATATCGCCTTAAAAATTTAATTATTACAGCGATTTAACTCTAAATACCCATTAGAACATATCAACAGTTAAATTCAGTGGTTTTATAGTTCTTGTAAAAGAAAAGCTCGCACCCTTCAGCGCTTATACAAGCCGTCAGCACTAGGCTACTCTCTCTGTGCATGTGCTCACAAACAACATAAATTGCTCGAATTAGAACGCCTTTAAAATAAATATATTTCAGCGATTTGTTTGTAAATACTCATTAGAACACATCAACAAATCAGCCTTTTGTGATCTGTTTTATTTCAAAGTTAAAGCACTGTCTTCAGCAAATGTGTTACACAGACGAGCTTTCACGGCTCGGAGCTAACTTACCCGACTGAGAATAATACATGACTGAACGTCTTTTAAAAGCATTTAAATAAAAACACTCCAGCGATCCAACACAATAAATATACAAGAATATTTTAAAGAACTACATTAGCTGCAAATGAGCTATTCAATAGGTTTCACTAACGATCATGTTACCGAGCTGTGACCTATACTTTCACTTTGACTTCGGTGGAAAATGCATATAAATAACGCCTTTAAAATTACAATATTCCAGCCATTTAATTGTAAATACCCATTAGAACACATCAAGACCTGAATTCAGCTGTTTGAGTGAATTTATTGAAACCCCTAAGCATTTCCTTCACCGCGTACAGATTGCTTTCAACGAGTATACATGGAGACGAACGACATAATTTGCACGAATTAGAACGCCTTTAAAATTACAATATTGCAGCGATTTAATTCAGTCCACCCATTAGAAAATATCAACAGCTAAATGCAGTTGTTTGTGAGCATTTTGTTTTCATACAGAGAGCGCTGCGTTCAGCTGTGTGTTAGACATGAGCTCCGAGATGTCCGACTGACAATTATACATGACTGCACGTCTTTTAAAGGCATTTAAATACAAACACTCCAGCGATTGCACACAATAAATATAGAAGAATATTTTAAAGACCTACATTGGGTGCTAATGACTTTTTTCATAGGCTTAACTAACTAACATTGGATGCACTGCTCAGTCTTCCTCTGCATCATCAAACACATCATTTGCACGTCTTTTAAAGGTATTTAAATACAAACACTCCAGCGATTAAACACAATAATAGTAGAGTAATATAATACACAGCTTAAATGCTTGCTTATTTCTGCTTTTAGGCTCAACCGCACAGCAACGCTTTCAAGCATGCGCTGCACACTTGTTGTATGGCAAGCCGTTTTAACCTAAAATACACATAAATCCTCTATGGCAAGCTGTTTTAGCCTAAAATATACTAAGCATTACTTATCCTAATAGCATTTTTACTAGCAAGAATTCAATCAGACAGCTCTAAGTGTTCTGGGCTGGCCCTTTTGCCCGAAGGCTGCCCGGTTTGCTTCTCCAAGCCAACATTTAAAGTTTGTCATCGAACTTTAGCTTCTAGTTATTATTATGTTGGCTTGGAGAAGCCAACATATTGTTATGCTATTTAAACTTATTATTATTATATGTTATTATTCTTATGATCTACAGAAATTTCTGACAGCTACTCCTCCGAGGCCTTTGAAGCCACAAGGCCCAAACTTGGCAGAGACCTGGGCCCTTGTCCCGAAAGATATGCTATATCTATTTAGACTGATCAGATGTACAGTTGATTTATTATTAATTTTTGAATATGACAAATTTCCCAATGAATTACATGGGCTGAGAAAAAATGCGCCCTCTAACAGTAATACCTCTCGACTGAAGAGGCGGGATTCAAACCTCTTACTTACAGTCACTCTGAAAACGGTGGAAATAGAAATAAATACCGCCTTAAAAATGTAAATATTACAACGATTTAACTCTAAATACCCATTAGAACATATCAACAGCTAAATTCAGTGGTTTGTGAGTATTTCTTGTAAAAGAAAAGCTCGCACCCGTCAGCGCTTATACAAGCCGTCGGCATGTACTCTCTCTGTATGTGCTCATAAACAACATAATTTGCACGAATTAGAACGCCTTTAAAATTAATATATTTCAGCGATTTATTTGTAAATACCCATTAGAACACATCAACAAATCAGCCTTTTGTGATCTGTTTTATTTCAAAGTTAAAGCACTGTCTTCAGCAAATGTGTTATACAGACGAGCTTTCACGGGTCGGAGCTAACTTACTCGACTGAGAATTATGACTGCACGTCTTTTAAAAGCATTTAAATAAAAACACTCTAGCGATCCAACACAATAAATATAGAAGAATATTTTAAAGAACAACATTAGCTGCAAATGAGCTTTTCAGTTTCACTAACGACCATGTTACCGAGCTGTGACCTATACTTTCACTTTGACTTCGGTGGAAAATGCATATAAGTAACGCCTTTAAAATTACAATATTCCAGCCATTTAATTGTAAATACCCATTAGAACACATAAAGACCTGAATTCAGCTGTTTGAGCGAATTTATTCAAAACCCTAAGCATTTCCTTCACCGCGTACAGATTGCTTTCAACGAGTATACATGGAGATGAACGACATAATTTGCACGAATTAGAACGCCTTTAAAATTAATATATTGCAGCGATTTAATTCAGTCCACCCATTAGAAAATATCAACAGCTAAATGCAGTTGTTTGTGAGCATTTTGTATTCATACAGAGAGCGATGTGTTTAGCAGTGTGTTAGACAGCTCCGAGATGTCCGACTGACAATTATACATGACTGCACGTCTTTTAAAGGCATTTAAATACAAACACTCCAGCGATTGCACACAATAAATATAGAAGAATATTTTAAAGACCTACATTGGGTGCAAATGACGTTTTTCATAGGCTTAACTAACTAACATGAGATGCACGGCTGCATTTATGTGTCTGTTAACAAAGACATCATTTTCACTTCTTTTAAAGGTATTTTAATACAAACACTCCAGCGATTCAACACAATAATAGTACAGTGATATAATAAAAAGGTTAAATGCTTGAATATTTCTGCTTTTCGGCTCAACCGCACGGCAACGCGACGCGGCTTTGAAGCAGGCGCTCTTCGCATATTCCAGTATGGCAAGCTCTTTTAACCTAAAATCCACACACGATCCTCTATGGCAAGATGTTTTAGCCTAAAATAAACTAAGCATTTCTTGTCATACTGCCATTTTTACTATCAACAATTAAATTAGAGAGCTCTAAGTGTTCTGGGCTGGCCCTTTTGCCCCAATGCTGCCCGGTTTGCTTCTCCAAGCCAACATTTAAAGTTTGTCATCGAACTTTAGCTTCTAGTTATTATTATGTTGGCTTGGAGAAGCCAACATATTGTTATGCTATTTAAACTTATTATTATGTTGGCTTGGAGAAGCCAACATATTGTTATGCTATTTAAACTTATTATTATTATTATTATATTTTATTATTCTTATGAGCTAAAGAAATTTCTGACACCTACTCCTCCGAGGCCTTTGAAGCCACAAGGCCCAAACTTGGCAGAGACCTGGGCCCTGGTCCCGAAAGAGTTGCTATATCTATTTGGACTGATCAGATGTACAGTTGATTTATTATTAATTTTTGAAAATGACAAATTTTCCAATGAATTACATGGGCTGAGAAAAAATGCGCCCTCTAACAGTAATACCTCTCGACTGAAGAGGCGGGATTCAAACCTCTTACTTACAGTCACTCTGAAAACGGTGGAAATACAAATAAATACCGCCTTAAAAATTTAAATATTACAGCGATTTAACTCTAAATACCCATTAGAACATATCAACAGCTAAATTCAGTGAGTAGTTCTTGTAAAAGAAAAGCCCGCACCCTTCAGCGCTTATACAAGCCGTCAGCATGTACTCTCTCTGTATGTGCTCATAAACAACATAATTTGCACGAATTAGAACGCCTTTAAAATTAATATATTTCAGCGATTTATTTGTAAATACCCATTAGAACACATCAACAAATCTGCCTTTTGTGATCTGTTTTATTTCAAACTTAAAGCACTGTCTTCAGCAAATGTGTTATACTGACGAGCTTTCAAGGCTCGGAACTTACCCGACTGAGAATATATTATACATGATTATACATGAGTGCACGTCTTTTAAAAGCATTTAAACAAAAACACTCTAGCGATCCAACACAATAAATATAGAAGAATATTTTAAAGAACAACATTAGCTGCAAATGAGCTATTCAGTAGGTTTCACTAACGAACATGTTACCGAGCTGTGACCTATACTTTCACTTTGACTTCGGTGGAAAATGCATATAAATAACGCCTTTAAAATTACAATATTCCAGCCATTTAATTGTAAATACCCATTAGAACACACCAAGACCTGAATTCAGCTGTTTGAGCGAATTTATTGAAACCCCTAAGCATTTCCTTCACCGCATAGGTTGCCTTCAACGAGTATACATGGAGACGAACGACATAATTTGCACGAATTTGACCGCCTTTAAAATTACAATATTGCAGCGATTTAATTCAGTCCACCCATTAGAAAATATCAACAGCTAAATGCAGTTGTTTGTGAGGTTTTTTTTTTCATACAGAGAGCGATGTGTTCAGCAGTGTGTTAAGACATGAGCTCCGAGATGTCCGACTGACAATTATACATGACTGCACGTCTTTTAAAGGCATGTAAATACAAACACTCCAGCGATTGCACACAATAAATATAGAAGAATATTTTAAAGACCTACATTGAGTGCAAATGACTTTTTTCACTGGCTTAACTAACTAACAGGAGATGCACGGCTGCATTTATGTGTCAGTTAACAAAGACATCATTTGCACGTCTTTTAAAGGTATTTTAATACAAACACTCCAGCGATTCCACACAATAAATATAGAAGAATATTTTAAAGACCTACATTGAGTGCAAATGACTTTTTTCACTGGCTTAACTAACTAACATTGAATGCACTGCTCAGTCTTCATCTGCATCAAAGACATAATTTGCACGTCTTTTAAAGGTATTTAAATACAAACACTCCAGCGATTGAACACAATAATAGTAAAGTAATATATTACACAGCTTAAATGCTTGCTTATTTCTGCTTTTAGGCTCAACCGCACAGCAACGCTTTCAAGCACGCGCTGCACACTTGTTGTATGGCAAGCCGTTTTAACCTAAAATACACATAAATCCTCTATGGCAAGCTGTTTAGCCTAAAATATACTAAGCATTACTTATCGTAATAGCATTTTTACTAGCAACAATTCAATCAGAGAGCTCTAAGTGTTCTGGGCTGGCCCTTTTGCCCGAAGGCTGCCCGGTTTGCTTCTCCAAGCCAACATTTAAAGTTTGTCATCGAACTTTAGCTTCTAGTTATTATTATTATTATTCTTATGACCTAAAGAAATTTCTGACAGCTACTCCTCCGAGGCCTTTGAAGCCACAAGGCCCAAACTTGGCAGAGACCTGGGCCCTTGTCCCGAAAGAGTTGCTATATCTATTTGGACTGATCAGATGTACAGTTGATTTATTATTAATTTTTGAATATGACAAATTTCCCAATGAATTACATGGGCTGAGAAAAAATGCGCCCTCTAACAGTAATACCTCTCGACTAAAGAGGCGGGATTCAAACCTCTTACTTACAGTCACTCTGAAAACGGTGGAAATAGAAATAAATACCGCCTTAAAAATTTAAATATTACAGCGATTTAACTCTAAATACCCATTAGAACATACCAACAGCTAAATTCAGTGGTTTCTGAGTAGTTCTTGTAAAAGAAAAGCTCGCACCCTTCAGCGCTTATACAAGCCGTCGGCATGTACTCTCTCTGTATGTGCTCATAAACAACATAATTTGCACGAATTAGAACGCCTTTAAAATTAATATATTTCAGCGATTTATTTGTAAATACCCATTAGAACACATCAACAAATCAGCCTTTTGTGATCTGTTTTATTTCAAAGTTAAAGCACTGTCTTCAGCAAATGTGTTATACAGACGAGCTTTCACGGGTCGGAGCTAACTTACTCGACTGAGAATTATGACTGCACGTCTTTTAAAAGCATTTAAATAAAAACACTCTAGCGATCCAACACAATAAATATAGAAGAATATTTTAAAGAACAACATTAGCTGCAAATGAGCTATTCAGTAGGTTTCACTAACGAACATGTTACCGAGCTGTGAAATATACTTTCACTTTGACTTCGGTGGAAAATGCAAATAAATAACGCCTTTAAAATTACAATATTCCAGCCATTTAATTGTAAATACCCATTAGAACACATCAAGACCTGAATTCAGCTGTTTGAGCGAATTTATTGAAACCCCTAAGCATTTCCTTTACCGCATACAGGTTGCCTTCAACGAGTATACATGGAGACGAACGACATAATTTGCACGAATTTGACCGCCTTTAAAATTACAATATTGCAGCGATTTAATTCAGTCCACCCATTAGAAAATATCAACAGCTAAATGCAGTTGTTTGTGAGCTTTTTTTTTTCATACAGAGAGCGATGTGTTCAGCAGTGTGTTAAGACATGAGCTCCGAGATGTCCGACTGACAATTATACATGACTGCACGTCTTTTAAAGGCATTTAAATACAAACACTCCAGCGATTGCACACAATAAATATAGAAGAATATTTTAAAGACCTACATTGAGTGCAAATTACTTTTTTCACTGGCTTAACTAACTAACATTGAATGCACTGCTCAGTCTTCATCTGCATCAAAGACATAATTTGCACGTCTTTTAAAGGTATTTAAATACAAACACTCCAGCGATTAAACACAATAATAGTAAAGTAATATATTACACAGCTTAAATGCTTGCTTATTTCTGCTTTTAGACTCAACCGCACAGCAACGCTTTCAAGCACGCGCTGCACACTTGTTGTATGGCAAGCCGTTTTAACCTAAAATACATATTAATCCACTATGGCAAGCTGTTTAGCCTAAAATATACTAAGCATTACTTATCGTAATAGCATTTTTACTAGCAACAATTCAATCAGAGAGCTCTAAGTGTTCTGGGCTGGCCCTTTTGCCCGAAGGCTGCCCGGTTTGCTTCTCCAAGCCAACATTTAAAGTTTGTCATCGAACTTTAGCTTCTAGTTATGTTGGCTTGGAGAAGCCAACATATTGTTATGCTATTTAAACTTATTATGTTGGCTTGGAGAGCCAACATATTGTTATGCTATTTAAACTTATTATGTTGGCTTGGAGAAGCCAACATATTGTTATGCTATTTAAACTTATTATTATTATTATTATTATTAAAATTCTTCTGAGACTAAAATTCTATACGCTACTCCTCCTAGAGCTTTAAGGCTACAAGCCCCAAACTTGGCAGAGACCTGGGCCCTTGTCCCGAAAGTGTTGCTATATCTATTTGGACTGATCAGATTTACAGTTGATTTATTATTAATTTTTTTACATTAAAAATTCCTAAAATTTCGCCCTCTAATGGAGCAATACCTCTCCACTGAATGGAACTCTCCACTGAATGGAAATATGTCCCATAGATTTGAATGGGCTGAGAAAAAAAGCGCCCTCTAAAGGAGTAATTCCTCTCTACTCAACAGGAGATCGCTGAGCTCTGACCAACTTCCACTTTGACTTCGATGGAAAATGCAAATAAATAACGCCTTTAAAATTAAAATATTCCAGCGATTTAATTGTAAATACCCATTAGAACACATCAAGACCTGAATTCAGCTATTTGAGCTAATTTATTCAAAACTCTAAGCATTCCTTCACCGTGTACAGCTTCAGCACGTACTCTCTCTGTATATCTGCTCACAAACGACCTAATTTGCACGAATTAGAACGCCTTTAAAATTAAAATATTACAGCGATTTAACTCTAAATACCCATTACAACACATCAACAGCTAAATCAGTTTGTGATCTGTTTTATTTCAAAGTTGAAGTGTCTTCAGCAAATGTGTTACACAGACGAGCTTCACGGCTCGGAGCTAACTTACCCGACTGAGAATTATACATGACTGAACGTCTTTTAAAAGCATTTAAATAAAAACACTCCAGCGATTGTACACTATAAATATAGAAGAATATTTTAAAGAGCTACATTGGGTGTAAATGAGCTATTTCAAACGTTTTACTAACGAACATGAGATGTATGGCTGCATTATCAGTCTGTCAACAAATACATCATTTGCACGTCTTTTAAAGGCATTTAAATAAAAACACTCCAGCGATTGCACACAATAAATATAGAAGAATATTTTAAAGAGCCGCATTGAATGCAAGCGACCTGTTTCAAAGGTTTTTAACGAACATGAGATGTAAGGCTGCATTATCAGTCTGTCAACAAAGAATTCATTTGCACGTCTTTTAAAGGTAATCAAATAAAAACATTCCAGCGATTGCACACAATAAATATAGAAGAATATTTTAAAGAGCTGCATTGAGTGCAAATGAGCTGTTTGCACTGCTCAGTTCTTCGTCTGCATCATCAAAGACATCATTTGCATGTCTTTTAAAGGTATTTAAATACAAAAACTGCCGCGATTTAACACAATAATAGTATAGTAATATCGTCACCTTAGAATTATAAGGTTCTATCTGCGTTCCGAGTGGTTTTGAGATATTGAGCTTCAAAGTTTTTGCATTCTATATAGCAAAAATGATATGGGGAACAAGTCTCTTTCCTACATGAGAATGACAGAGACCCTAAATGTATTCTAAATGTACAATATCAAAATCCTCTCAGATTTTTAAATGGGGATTTTGGGAACAGGTCAAATGCAGATAGAACCTTCTAATTCTAAAAAGTCGTTTTCTGCTTGGAATTATAAGGTTCTATCTTGCAAAACATTAATTAAAGCAACAATTTTCAAGAAATAAAAGTAGTTTTGTTTTATTTGTTTTAAAACATAAATTACTGTTGTAACAATGTGTCAACATGTATGAGAATTTAATGCTTTAATGCTTTCTACATCACATTTATTTAATAGGACAAATATTTTTCCTTGTTTAAGTTAGGCATAAAAGGCAGTGCTGAATATTTTGTCCAGAGCAGATGTTAATTTTATAATTATAGTGGGTAATTAAAGACATTATTGCAGAAACAGTTAAAAAAATCAGCTACTCTAATCCATCTGACCAGGACTTTATTCCACAAAAAGCCATATTCAACCATATTCGCAAAACTATCGTTTTCAACATCTTTAATAACAACAGTTTGATCGCTATTGATCACATTCAACATCAAATGACAGTGAAACTTATATTTCATTAAGTACTTTACATTATGCAATTGCTCTGCAGTAAAGCCATTCAAGCCAGTTGCAGATACTATTATTTGTTTTATGCCGGTAATGTATAATGCCGGTAGCGGTAATTATGAGTAAAAATAAATCACGCCATCATTATGTTTTAAACACTGCCACTTTGAGGAATAAATGTGAATTGCACTCATTGATTCTACAGACGTGTAATTGTTGTTTTACGTTTAATCTTTCCTGCTGTTATGGAGCAGTCCAGCGACATGACAAAGAAAGTTGATCCTGATTGGTCCTCTTGTTTGCATTCGAAGTGCTGATTGGCTCACAGATAGAACCTTATAGAACCAAGTTATAGTTCGACTCTGTAGATAGAACCTTTTTCTTTTCTAAATAAAAAGTCCTAAAATGTACACAACTTTTTAAAAAACCATCACATAATGTAAATAAGTTGTCACAGAATAAGAATATGTGAATAACTCAATTTTGACAAAAATGTCAGATAGAACCTTATAATTCTAAGGCGACGATATATTACAAAGGTTAAATGCTTGCTTATTTCTGCTTTTCGGCTCAACCGCACAGCAACGCGACGCGGCTTTGAAGCAGGCGCTCATCACATATTCTAGTATGGCAAGCCGTTTTAACCTAAAATCCACACACGATCCACTATGGCAAGCTGTTTTAGCCTAAAATATACTAAGCATTTCTAGTCGTACTGCCATTTTTACTAGCAACAATTCAATTACAGAGCTCTAAGTGTTCTGGGCTGGCCCTTTTGCCCGAAGGCTGCCCAATTTGGCTCTCCAAGCCAACATTTAAAGTTTGTCATCGAACTTTAGCTTCTAGTTATTATTATTATTATTAAAATTCTTCTGAGACTAAAATTCTATACGCTACTCCTCCTAGAGCTTTAAGCCTACAAGCCCCAAACTCGGCGGAGCCCTGGGCCCTGGTCACGAAAGTGTTGCTATATCTTTTTGGAATGATCAGACTTACAGTTGATTTAATATTAATTTTTTTATATTAAAAATTCCTAAAATTTCGCCCTCTAATGGAGCAATACCTCTCCACTGAATGGAAATATGTCCCATAGAATTGAATGGGCTGAGAAAAAGGCGCCCTCTAAAGGAGTAAATCCTCTCTACTCAACAGGAGATCGCTGAGCTCTGACCTACTTTCACTTTGACTTAGGTGGAAAATGCAAATAAATAACGCCTTTAAAATTAAAATATTTCAGCGATTTAATTGTAAATACCCATTAGAACACACCAAGACCTGAATTCAGCTATTTGAGCTAATTTATTCAAAACTCTAAGCATTTCCTTCACCGTGTACAGCTTCAGCACGTACTCTCTCTGTATATCTGCTCACAAACGACCTAATTTGCTCGAATTAGAACGCCTTTAAAATTAAAATATTACAGCGATTTAACTCTAAATACCCATTACAACACATCAACAGCTAAATCAGTTTGTGATCTGTTTTATTTCAAAGTTAAAGCACTGTCTTCAGCAAATGTGTTATACAGACGAGCTTTCAGGCTCGGAGCTAACTTACCCGACTGAGAATTATGACTGCACGTCTTTTAAAAGCATTTAAATAAAAACACTCTAGCGATCCAACACAATAAATATAGAAGAACATTTTAAAGAACAACATTAGCTGCAAATGAGCTATTCAGTTTCACTAACGACCATGTTACCGAGCTGTGACCTATACTTTCACTTTGACTTCGGTGGAAAATGCATATAAATAACGCCTTTAAAATTACAATATTCCAGCCATTTAATTGTAAATACCCATTAGAACACATCAAGACCTGAATTCAGCTGTTTGAGCGAATTTATTCAAAACCCTAAGCATTTCCTTCACCGCGTACAGATTGCTTTCAACGAGTATACATGGAGATGAACGACATAATTTGCACGAATTAGAACGCCTTTAAAATTAATATATTGCAGCGATTTAATTCAGTCCACCCATTAGAAAATATCAACAGCTAAATGCAGTTGTTTGTGAGCATTTTGTATTCATACAGAGAGCGATGTGTTTAGTAGTGTGTTAGACAGCTCCGAGATGTCCGACTGACAATTATACATGACTGCACGTCTTTTAAAGGCATTTAAATACAAACACTCCAGCGATTGCACACAATAAATATAGAAGAATATTTTAAAGACCTACATTGAGTGCAAATGACTTTTTTCATAGGCTTAACTAACTAACATGAGATGCACGGCTGCATTTATGTGTCTGTTAACAAAGACATCATTTTCACTTCTTTTAAAGGTATTTTAATACAAACACTCCAGCGATTCAACACAATAATAGTACAGTGATATAATAAAAAGGTTAAATGCTTGAATATTTCTGCTTTTCGGCTCAACCGCACGGCAACGCGACGCGGCTTTGATGCAGGCGCTCTTCGCATATTCCAGTATGGCAAGCTCTTTTAACCTAAAATCCACACACGATCCTCTATGGCAAGATGTTTTAGCCTAAAATAAACTAAGCATTTCTTGTCATACTGCCATTTTTACTATCAACAATTAAATTAGAGAGCTCTAAGTGTTCTGGGCTGGCCCTTTTGCCCCAATGCTGCCCGGTTTGCTTCTCCAAGCCAACATTTAAAGTTTGTCATCGAACTTTAGCTTCTAGTTATTATTATGTTGGCTTGGAGAGCCAACATACTGTTATGCTATTTAAACTTATTATTATTATTATTATTCTTATGACCTAAAGAAATTTCTGACAGCTACTCCTCCGAGGCCTTTGAAGCCACAAGGCCCAAACTTGGCAGAGACCTGGGCCCTTGTCCCGAAAGAGTTGCTATATCTATTTGGACTGATCAGATGTACAGTTGATTTATTATTAATTTTTGAATATGACAAATTTCCCAATGAATTACATGGGCTGAGAAAAAATGCGCCCTCTAACAGTAATACCTCTCGACTGAAGAGGCGGGACTCAAACCTCTTACTTACAGTCACTCTGAAATCGGTGGAAATACAAATAAATACCGCCTTAAAAATTTAAATATTACAGCGATTTAACTCTAAAAACCCATTAGAACATATCAACAGCTAAATTCAGTGGTTTGTGAGTAGTTCTAGTAAAAGAAAAGCTCGCACCCTTCAGCGAGTATACAAGCCGTCAGCACGAACTCTCTCTGTATGTGCTCATAAACAACATAACTTGCACGAATTAGAACGCCTTTAAAATTAATATATTCAGCGATTTATTTGTAAATACCCATTAGAACACATCAACAAATCAGCCTTTTGTGATCTGTTTTATTTAAAAGTTAAAGCACTGTCTTCAGCAAATGTGTTATACAGACGAGCTTTCAGGCTCGGAGCTAACTTACCCGTCTGAGAATTATACATGACTGCACGTCTTTTAAAAGCATTTAAATAAAAACACTCCAGCGATCCAACACAATCAATATACAATAATATTTTAAAGAACTACATTAGCTGCAAATGAGCTTTTCAGTTTCACTAACGAACATGTTACCGAGCTGTGACTTACTTTCACTTTGAATTTGGTGGAAAATGCATATAAATAATGCCTTTAAAATTACAATATTCCAGCCATTTAATTGTAAATACCCATTAGAACACATCAAGACCTGAATTCAGCTGTTTGAGCGAATTTATTGAAAACCCTAAGCAATTCCTTCACCGCGTACAGCTTTCAACGAGTATACATGGAGACGAACGACATAATTTGCACGAATTAGAATGCCTTTAAAATTACAATATTGCAGCGATTTAATTCAGTCCACTCATTAGAAAATATCAACAGCTAAATGCAGTTGTTTGTGAGCATTTTGTTTTTTCATACAGAGAGCGCTGCATTCAGCAGTGTGTTAGACATGAGCTCCGAGATGTCCGACTGAGAATTATACATGACTGCACGTCTTTTAAAGGCATTTAAATAAAAACACTCCAGCGATTCAACACAATAAATATAGAAGAATATTTTAAAGACCTGCATTGGGTGCAAATGACGTTTTTCATAGGCTTAACTAACTAACATGAGATGCACGGCTGCATTTATGTCTGTTAACAAAGACATCATTTGCACGTCTTTTAAAGGTATTTTAATACAAACACTCCAGCGATCCAACACAATAATAGTTCAGTCATATAATAAAAAGTTTAAATGCTTGCTTATTTCTGCTTTTCGGCTCAACCGCACGGCAACGCGACGCGGCTTTGAAG
Source organism: Garra rufa (assembly GCF_049309525.1). Classification (NCBI taxonomy): domain Eukaryota; kingdom Metazoa; phylum Chordata; class Actinopteri; order Cypriniformes; family Cyprinidae; genus Garra; species Garra rufa. Next base: position 17,420,217 of record NC_133377.1, read on the forward strand.
CAGGCGCTCATCACTTATTCCAGTATGGCAAGCCGTTTTAACCTAAAATACACATATTAATCCACTATGGTGTTCTGGGCTGGCCCTTTTGCCCGAAGGCTGCCCAATTTGGCTCTCCAAGCCAACATTTAAAGTTTGTCATCGAACTTTAGCTTCTAGTTATATTTTATTATTCTTATGAGCTAAAGAAATTTCTGACACCTACTCCTCCGAGGCCTTTGAAGCCACAAGGCCCAAACTTGGCAGAGACCTGGGCCCTGGTCCCGAAAGAGTTGCTATATCTATTTGGACTGATCAGATGTACAGTTGATTTATTATTAATTTTTGAATATGACAAATTTCCCAATGAATTACATGGGCTGAGAAAAAATGCGCCCTCTAACAGTAATACCTCTCGACTGAAGAGGCGGGATTCAAACCTCTTACTTACAGTCACTCTGAAAACGGTGGAAATACAAATAAATTTATTTGTATTTCCACCGTTTTCAGAGTGACTGTAAGTAAGAGGTTTGAATCCCGCCTCTTCAGTCGAGAGGTATTACTGTTAGATACCGCCTTAAAAATGTAAATATTACAGCGATTTAACTCTAAATACCCATTAGAACATATCAACAGCTAAATTCAGTGGTTTGTGAGTAGTTGTTGTAAAAGAAAAGCTCGCACCCTTCAGCGCTTATACAAGCCGTCAGCATGTACTCTCTCTGTATGTGCTCATAAACAACATAATTTGCACGAATTAGAACGCCTTTAAAATTAATATATTTCAGCGATTTATTTGTAAATACCCATTAGAACACATCAACAAATCTGCCTTTTGTGATCTGTTTTATTTCAAACTTAAAGCACTGTCTTCAGCAAATGTGTTATACAGACGAGCTTTCAAGGCTCGGAACTTACCCGACTAGAGAATATATTATACATGATTATACATGAGTGCACGTCTTTTAAAAGCATTTAAACAAAAACACTCTAGCGATCCAACACAATAAATATAGAAGAATATTTTAAAGAACAACATTAGCTGCAAATGAGCTATTCAGTATGTTTCACTAACGAACATGTTACCGAGCTGTGACCTATACTTTCACTTTGACTTCGGTGGAAAATACATATAAATAACGCCTTTAAAATTACAATATTCCAGCCATTTAATTGTAAATACCCATTAGAATACATCAAGACCTGAATTCAGCTGTTTGAGCGAATTTATTGAAACCCCTAAGCATTTCCTTCACCGCATACAGGTTGCCTTCAACGAGTATACATGGAGACGAACGACATACCCAGCAAACATGCCCGTTCGGGGCCCGCGTGGGCCCACTGTGGGCAAAAAATCTAGCCCATGTGGGCAGCCCGCTGTGGGCCCCGATACCGGCGTGAAATGCGGGGCACGTGTGGGCCCCACACTATGGGGCCCATGTGGGGCCAGAGTGGGACAGCCCAAAAGTGTGGGTTAAGTGTGGGCTGGCCCACACAAAGCAGATTGGGCCCCCAATGGGGCCGATTGTGGGCCCATAAAGAGTGGGCATGCTGTGGGCACTGTGGGGAATAGTGTGAGAATGCTGTGGGCTGGGTGTGGGCACTGTGGGGATAGTGTGGGCATGCTGTGGGCTGGGTGTGGGCACTGTGGGGATAGTGTGGGCATGCTGTGGGCACTGTGGGGATAGTGTGGGCATGCTGTGGGCTGGGTCTGGGCACTGTGGGGATAGTGTGAGAATGCTGTGGGCTGGGTGTGGGCACTGTGGGGATAGTGTGGGCATGCTGTGGGCTGGGTCTGGGCACTGTGGGGATAGTGTGAGAATGCTGTGGGCTGGGTGTGGGCACTGTGGGGATAGTGTGGGCATGCTGTGGGCTGGGTGTGGGCACTGTGGGGATAGTGAGAGAATGCTGTGGGCTGGGTGTGGGCACTGTGGGGATAGTGTGGGCATGCTGTGGGCTGGGTGTGGGCACTGTGGGGATAGTGTGGGCATGCTGTGCGCTGGGTGTGGGCACTGTGGGGATAGTGTGAGAATGCTGTGGGCTGGGTGTGGGCACTGTGGGGATAGTGTGGGCATGCTGTGGGCTGGGTCTGGGCACTGTGGGGATAGTGTGAGAATGCTGTGGGCTGGGTGTGGGCACTGTGGGGATAGTGTGGGCATGCTGTGGGCTGGGTCTGGGCACTGTGGGGATAGTGTGAGAATGCTGTGGGCTGGGTGTGGGCACAGTAGGGCAAGTGTGGGCACAGTAGGCATGTTGTGAGGCACAGTATGTAGGCCAAAAGTATGCCCCGTGTGTGATTTGTTAACAAAAGTTAAAAGTTAGTTTGGTCCTACAGAGTAATGCAAATCTATTGGCTCCAGTTGCTCACAGAATACCCAACTTTCCCAAAAACCTGTTCAGGGCCATATCTGCAGAATACCATCAAATAACTATTAATGCATATGCAGTGCAATTGCAATTCTTTAAAGTAGCAGTAATAAATTGAAGGTCATGTTTTTCAAATTATTTATTTACAGCAATTAATAATAGTAGTAATAGTAATAATAATACAGAAATTTTACTTAAAACACCAATACAAAGCAATTCAAAACAGTAATTGCCACCAAGAACTACAGAACTAATTAGAAAATGTCAATTAAAAATGATTTCCTTCAAGGGCACCAGTGCGTTTTTCCACTGCAATTCTGGCCCGTCCTTGCCGTCCCCCATCTCGGTCTCTGGCATTACGAAGGCACGTTTTGATGCAGGTTTCGACCTCACTTGCAGTGGCTCGGCTGCACTTTGTCACAGCGTCTAAGTAAGACAGAAAACAACTGTATTCTGAATTTTAAAACCAAAAAAGTTTCTTCAAGTACAGTATAGACCAGTGGTTCTCATAGCGTGGTACAAGTACCACTAGTGGTACTCAGAGTCACTCTAGTGGTATGCAGAGGAATCACTAAATTGAATATAAATTAATGTTAAAACTAGGGCCGGGACTCGATTAAAAAATTTAGTAAGGAATAATTGACGACGGGCAGTAGAATTCTTAGAAAATAATGCACACCCGAGGTGGTAATGCGGTCACGACGCGAAGCGGTTACCACACCTCAAGACATCGATCAAGTGATATATTTCAAGACATTCGTCCGGTTTTTATCCTTAAAACGCTATTGTGAGTAGGATTAATTTCTTACGCAGCTCATTCAACAGCTTCGTTGCTAGTTCCAAAACGTCATTTTAGAAATAGTAACGACGCTTGGGCTGTTAATAGCAAAATAATGCTGTTAATAACGAAGTTTAGACAGACCGAAAGACAAGCAGACAGACGGAAAGAGTGAGGGAGAGAAACTAAAGTGTATGACTTTACCTCTCTCATGTCTGTGTCTCTTAAGGGTGACTGGCAGCATCGTCTCTACTAACAGTTGAGAGCTGTCATGTCGTTTTTAAGTTGTTAATCGTCAGAGCAGCGCTAACAACATTAGTGCGAATGCTAACGCGCGTGCAAACTGTACTGTTATGTGTGTGCGTCTGTGAGGTGAGTGAGAAGAGGGCAAGAGAAATAGAGTTTGTGCTTTCCGTACATAATAAAACGTAATATATTGTGGAAAAAAACATGGAAATAATCTGTCGTGTTTATCCTGATGTTTACTGTATTTAGTTTGGCCAGTGTCATTGTGGGTTTTAGTTATTTTGCTGTTTTGGGCTGTAAGGACCTTTGAAATAACTGAAATCATATGGCGAAGTGATAAAGACATGCACTGCGGTCTAAAGCTGCCAGGAACTACGTTCGCCGTGCGTTTCCCTGAACATAATGCACACCTCTAGAACGTTCGTCAGCCAATCAGATTCAAGCATTCAACGGCCCTGTAGTATAAATCTAATTAATTAGAGGCTTTGTAATTAATTAATCGAAATTAATCGCCTTTTAATCGCATATAAATATTTGACCTGAGAACAGTGAGAAGTAAGTTTTTTTATATGGATTTTTATTATACCATTGAATAATGACTGAATACATAAGCTTAAGCAACAAAATATTGTTTATTTTTGATCAACCAAGTCCAACAGACCAGTGCAATATTGCCATTAAGTGTAGCAATAGGTTCGATGTGCTGCGGTGATATGCGAATTCCTTGTTGCATAACTTGCACACAACCATGCTCTTATCGATGCTTCCATCCATTCGTTTTTTATAACAAAATTTCCCATCCACTGGTCCAAACAAATTCTAATCGAATCCTCGTTCACAGCGCAGTGTGTTGTGGGCAATATTAGCCGTTAAAATGTGCATTGATCGTTAAGTAGTAGACCATCCGCGAATCTTTGGAATACTTTTTGTAAACATACAACGATTTGGGACATACAATACTATTTAGGAATGACGCAGCTTGTTTGAACGCTAGCTGGTGCTCCAGTATAATCGGTCCGCCGAATCTCATCCAGTGAGAAACGTTTTGCGGTGCAAAACTAAGTGAGATTAAAATGCGTTAAAAAAATGTAACGCATTATTTTTGTGTAATTAATTAATCTAAATTAACGCGTTAAAGTCCCGGCCCTAGTTAAAACACAATACATTTGAACTTAATCTATATTTGAGTAGTTTGATAACCACTGGTTTCAGCCTAAAAAAAGTTCCCCAGCAAATAGATTTTTTATTTGTTTGATTTGAGGTACTAATGAATTAAACTTGCATTTTTAATTTGGAGAACCTTATATTAGATTAAGTTTAAGGATTGCTTTAGGTGCTCAGAGTCAGATTAATCTAATATTGTGACAAAGGCAAAATATTTTTTGACCCCACCCTACTTCCTGCTGTTGATCAGATATCTATGACCAAAACTGCTGCTTTTTGGGAAATGGGAAAAAACACTTTTTTTCCCTCATTAAACACTGTGTTTTCAAAATGTATGCTGTGGCCTTTATTTATGATAATTTGCCTACATGTGCCATTGTAGTATTAACATTTTACCAAATGTTTTCATCAACTTACGACATGTGAAGTTTATTGTAGCTGTATGAGGATGGTCTTTTTTCTTTATAAAGTGATGTTTTAAATGTTATACATAATAAACTTCCATGCACAGGCATTTTTAGACTGGCTATGACTTGATAACACAGGCTTGAGTAAGTTTATCATCCGGTGGACCTTTGCTGACAAATAAACAGGGATATCTGAGTAGGTATTGGGTAGGAATAGGAAAGTAGAATATGGTAATGCAGAATATGTGCTTTATGGGTTCTAATAAACAGCCCACATGTTAATAATAGGCTTGCTAATAAGGTCCACTAAAGTGTTACCAAATTTCCACATTACCGTTAGAAGGTCTTATTTCATAAAAAACATTACATATTGTACCTATGACTGCTCTGCAGGCCAGCATATCTCCAAAGGCTAACTTCTGGCTCGAGCCCTTCCAGCATAGTTGCAGTGCCAGTGGGGTGGTCAGTATATGGACCAGAATCCTTCTTGTGATGGAGGATTGGTTGGGCCCTCCAATTGTTGCCAGATACTTCACCTAAAATAAGATACATTTATTTGAATTAAATGGAAAATATAATTCTAAATAGTTTACTTAAGACGAGAGCATGCACTATATAGGGCTGGGCGATTTTGCCTAAAATCAAAATCTCGATTAATTGAACATTTTAGCGCTAGAGCCTACATGAGCCTACATATATATATATATATGTATATATATATATATTTTTTTTTTATTTATTATTATTATTATTATTATTATATTTTAATATTGTATTTTACCTTTATTTATATAGTACTTTATACAATCCAAGACTCAATCAAAGCAGCTTTTTCTCAATGCAAAATAAATAAATAAATAATAATCTGCCGTAAAACATTTAGTAAGTTTCTGGCTTTTTTTTAATACACCATGCTTGCCTTGCACCCAAACTAAATAATTGAAACATTTATATCTTCTGTTGCCTAGGCGTACATATTTTGAATTTTTGAATTCTTGTTGAACTCACTAGACATGCGTATTATATGTGCATTTTAAGCTTGTTCTGTGCATTTTATAAAACTTTTGTGTGAAATCATTTATTTTGGCCATTAAAAGTGTACTGTCCCTTTATTAAAGCGTGAGCAGCGCAGCAAAAATAGCGCTGCTCACGCTACGCTCCTGCTTGACGCTCACGCGCTGCTCCTGCTGCAGGTGTGAATGCACTCGTTTGTTAACATGGGCGCCGAAAAAAAATACGTGCCGCTCACGCTTGCGGTGTGAAACGGGCCTAAAGGTAAAAAATTATATAAAAACTATTCAGTTTCTCACAAAAACAGATCGTTTTGTGTCTTAGGACATCAATGTATCGTCACAAGCCACAGGGTGTAATTTAGATTTGGCTATGCATGTTTTTTTCTTTACCTTCAAAGGTTTGGTGCCCATCTACTGCCATCAAATCACTAACAGACTGCAGCGGTTTGAGTTAAAAATCCTTGTATGTGTTTTACTGAAGAAACAAAGTAACCTACATCTTGGATGCCCTGGGGCTAAGCAGATAAACATCAAATTTAAATTTTTAGGTGAACTATCCCTTTAAAGTTTTTGAAATAAGTCTTTTATGTTCACCAAGAAAACTGCACTTATTTGATCATAAAAAAACAGTAATGTTTCTGATTACAACTTTTTTTTATGTGAATATATTGTAAAAATGTCATTTTTTCTTGTTTTTGCAAAGCTGAATTGTCAGCATCATTTCTGAAGGATCGTGTGACACTGAAGATTTGCATAATGGTGCTGAAAAATCACTTTTTAAAACATACTAAATTAGAACACAGTTACTTAAAAAAATAATTTTACAATATTACTGTTTAACTGTATTTTAATAAAAAAAAAATGCAGCAGTGGTGAGGATAAAAGACATTTTCAAATACATGACATATCTGACCCTTAAACTTTTGAATGGCTGTTTTATGTGTGAGGTATTACTTACTAGTCATATGGCTCATCATTTCTAGAGATGTTCTTTGACTGGAGATACACTCCAACTCTGGTGCACTGCCATTAGCATGCGAGAATCTAAGAAGGAACATAAACATTGTCACAGGGCCAACAATACAATGCTAAGTTTATTAGAAATAACCTATAGCAGAGGTGAAATGCAGAAAATAAAAACAATAATACATAGAATATACAAAAAAACAAAAAAGGATTTAATAACAGAATTTACATTTTTAGGTTTACTTATTTAGTAATGCTCATACAGTGCTACTTATGTGTGGATGTTAAATCCCTTTTAAAATAACTATATACATGAAAGTATGTGCATGTATGTATGTATGTATGTATGTATGTATATATATATAATTTAGCAACATAAATTAGATGTATGGTGATATAGGCTAAATATTATTAAAGATGCATGAAAGGTTATTTAATAGCACCTGTGTTTTTTCTGCATTCCCTTCCAAAAAAATTTAAATCAGCAACTTCTCTTGTCATGGGTTTTCTGAAATCACAAAAGAATGGTATCAATAAATGTTTACCATAAAACATCAAAACGTGTTTGAAGTACTTTCAGCCCATTTTCACGCTCCATGTAATCGATGTATCCTTTTAACAGTAGTGAATACTTTTATGTTAAATAAATTAGCTTACTTCCTTTTATACATTGATAAATTGCCAGCAATTACCTTTATAAAAAAAAATCTAAAGCCAAACCGCTCATATACATTTAAGATAAATGCCCAAACTTTCATAAACAAGAGTTCAAGTCTAAAGTTAGCATTACGGTTGAGATGCTAACGGACTTTTTCAATCGACACTAAACCATTTCTTTAAAGTAAATATTCAACGGAAGCGTGTCATTTGCATCAAATAAAGTGTCAGGAACACTTTAATGTACTATTTGTGTGATTTTAGAGACTAAACTTACCTGAAATTAGTGAAAACAACGGAGAGAGACGGTTTCTCCTGCTTGACTGTAGAGTTTCCTGCCCGTTTCCATGGTAACTCCCTCCGTTCCGGTTCAAATGCTACGTGATTGTTCAGAGCGCGCGCTCATTACAGCACGTAAAATCACCCAAAATTCACGTTAATATAATATAATATAATATAATATAATATAATATAATATAATATAATATAATATAGCTTTAGAAATGGTAAACGTGGTGTAGAAATAACATTGAAAATAACGTGGATTAAAATGGGATGATTATGTTTTTTTTCCTACACATATTTACACATGTATGATGAACAATTTTTAAGTTTATGTTTTTTGTATTTTTTAAAATATGTTTTCAAAATATATTTCAATTTATTTAACAGTGCTTTAGATATATGTGAAGATATTACATTTATGTGTAATTAATGGGAATTTATTAATAGGCTAAGGGCTTTGGTTTATCTAATGATGTTTTAACTACTGTGATGTATAATGTTTTTATTTATGCATTATAGTCATTTTAATGTAGTGATTTTTAAAAAATGTTAAGAAATAGCTGTACTATTGCACAGCACAAGCATTTTCAACGAGATGACACTTATTGCTCAATTTCTGCCATAAATCCAAATAAACAGTATGTTTTCATATTGTTTGCGAACGTAGATGCTTAATAACAAATCATTTAAGTGCAGGTTTTGCAGTGACACAGAACTTAAAATGATTTCTACAATAGGCTATTTCTGACAAGTGGATGACTGAAGCACATGTCAAGGCTTAATGTCAAGTGTCAATATGTATATATATATATATATATATATATATATATATATATATGTGTGTGTGTGTGTGTGTGTGTATCTCACCATGTTATGTAGTAATAAACACCAAAGTTTTAGATAGCTCTCAATTCCATTTTCAATACCACAGCAAAACTACTAGCTTAATGTTATTACACATTATTAAAAACCAGTTTAAAAGTATACAGTGCAGAATTTTACAAATACACCAACTGTCCTGATCATGGGAGTCCTCTATTATTATTTTTTATTATTAACTAGGGCACTTTCCCTTTCCCTTATTTCCCTGCTTTTAACTCCACTGTGGGCTTGCCCACACAAAACTCACATAGGGCCCCCATAGGGCAAAACTCCTGTGGGCCCTGCATGGGTTAACCCACATGGGGCCGGTGTGGGTTTTCTGTGGGCAAGCCCATTGCGGGCTTTCCCTCACAAACCCACATTGGGCCCCTAAAGGGCAAAACTGGTGTGGGCCCTGCATGGGCTAACCCACATGGGGCCGGTGTGGGTTTTCTGTGGGCAAGCCCATTGCGGGCTTTCCCTCACAAACCCACATTGGGCCCCTAAAGGGCAAAACTGCTGTGGGCCCTGCATGGGCTAACCCACATGGGGCCGGTGTGGGTTTTCTGTGGGCAAGCCCATTGCGGGCTTACCCTCACAAACCCACATTGGGCCCCTAAAGGGCAAAACTGCTGTGGGCCCCACATGGGCTAACCCACATGGGGCTGGTGTGGGTTTTAGTGTGGGCTTGCTCTGCCCACACTGTCCCACAGAAAACCCGCAGTGGGCCCGCACGGGCATGTTTGCTGGGTAATTTGCACGAATTTGACCGCCTTTAAAATTACAATATTGCAGCGATTTAATTCAGTCCACCCATTAGAAAATATCAACAGCTAAATGCAGTTGTTTATGAGTTTTTTTTTTTTTTCATACAGAGAGCGATGTGTTCAGCAGTGTGTTAAGACATGAGCTCCGAGATGTCCGTCTGAGAATTATACATGACTGCACGTCTTTTACTGGCATGTAAATACAAACACTCCAGCGATTGCACACAATAAATATAGAAGAATATTTTAAAGAACTGCATTGGGTGCAAATGACTTTTTTCATAGGCTTAACTAACTAACAGGAGATGCACGGCTGCATTTATGTGTCAGTTAACAAAGACATCATTTGCACGTCTTTTAAAGGTATTTTAATACAAACACTCCAGCGATTCCACACAATAAATATAGAAGAATATTTTAAAGACCTACATTGAGTGCAAATGACTTTTTTCACAGGCTTAACTAACTAACATTGAATGCACTGCTCAGTCTTCGTCTGCATCAAAGACATCAATTGCACGTCTTTTAAATGTATTTAAATACAAACACTCCAGCGATTTAACACAATAATAGTAGAGTAATATATTACACAGCTTAAATGCTTGCTTATTTCTGCTTTTAGGCTCAACCGCACAGCAACGCGTCATGGCTTTCAAGCAGCCGCTGCACACTTGTTGTATGGCAAGCCGTTTTAACCTAAAATACACATAAATCCTCTATGGCAAGCTATTTTAGCCTAAAATATACTAAGTATTACTTTTCGTGATAGCATTTTTACTAGCAATAATTCAATCAGAGAGCTCTAAGTGTTCTGGGCTGGCCCTTTTGCCCGAAGGCTGCCCGGTTTGCTTCTCCAAGCCAACATTTAAAGTTTGTCATCGAACTTTAGCTTCTAGTTATGTTGGCTTGGAGAAGCCAACATATTGTTATGCTATTTAAACTTATTATGTTGGCTTGGAGAGCCAACATACTGTTATGCTATTTAAACTTATTATTATTATTATTATTATTCTTATGACCTACAGAAATTTCTGACAGCTACTCCTCCGAGGCCTTTGAAGCCACAAGGCCCAAACTTGGCAGAGACCTGGGCCCTTGTCCCGAAAGAGTTGCTATATCTATTTGGACTGATCAGATGTACAGTTGATTTATTATTAATTTTTGAATATGACAAATTTCCCAATGAATTACATGGGCTGAGAAAAAATGCGCCCTCTAACAGTAATACCTCTCGACTGAAGAGGCGGGACTCAAACCTCTTACTTACAGTCACTCTGAAATCCGTGGAAATACAAATAAATATCGCCTTAAAAATGTCATTATTACAGCGATTTAACTCTAAATACCCATTAGAACATATCAACAGCTAAATTCAGTGGTTTGTGAGTAGTTCTTGTAAAAGAAAAGCTCGCACCCTTCAGCGCTTATACAAGCCGTCAGCACTAGGCTACTCTCTCTCTACATGTGCTCACAAACAACATAAATTGCACGAATTAGAACGCCTTTAAAATAAATATATTTCAGCGATTTGTTTGTAAATACCCATTAGAACACATCAACAAATCAGCCTTTTGTGATCTGTTTTATTTCAAAGTTAAAGCACTGTCTTCAGCAAATGTGTTATACAGACGAGCTTTCACGGATCGGAGCTAACTTACCCGACTGAGAATTAAACATGACTGCACGTCTTTTAAAAGCATTTAAATAAAAACACTCCAGTGATCCAACACAATAAATATACAAGAATATTTTAAAGAACTACATTAGCTGCAAATGTTCAATAGGTTTCACTAACGAGCATGTTACCGAGCTGTGACTTACTTTCACTTTGATTTCGGTGGAAAATGCATATAAATAACGCCTTTAAAATTACAATACTCCAGCCATTTAATTGTAAATACCCATTAAAACACATCAAGACCTGAATTCAGCTGTTTGAGCGAATTTATTGAAACCCCTAAGCATTTCCTTCACCGCGTACAGATTGCTTTCAAAGAGTTTACATGGAGACGAACGACATAATTTGCACGAATTAGAACGCCTTTAAAATTACAATATTGCAGCGATTTAATTCATTCCACCCATTAGAAAATATCAACAGCTAAATGCAGTTGTTTGTGAGCATTTTGTTTTCATACAGAGATCGCTGTGTACAGCAGTGTGTTAGACATGAGCTCCGAGATGTCCGACTGACAATTATACATGACTGCACGTCTTTTAAAGGCATTTAAATAAAAACACTCCAGCGAATCAACACAATAAATATAGAAGAATATTTTAAAGACCTACATTGGGTGCAAATGACTTTTTTCATAGGCTTAACAAACTAACATGAGATGCTGCATTTATGTGTCTGTTAACAAAGACATCATTTGCACGTCTTTTAAAGGTATTTTAATACAAACACTCCAGCGATTCAACACAATAATAGTACAGTCATATAATAAAAAGTTTAAATGCTTGCTTATTTCTGCTTTTCGGCTCAACCGCACGGCAACGCGACGCGGCTTTGAAGCAGGCGCTCATCACATATTCCAGTATGGCAAGCTCTTTTAACCTAAAATACACATTAATCCACTATGGCAAGCTGTTTTAGCCTAAAATATACTAAGCATTACTTATAGCATTTTTACTAGCAACAATTCAATTACAGAGCTCTAAGTGTTCTGGGCTGGCCCTTTTGCCCGAAGGCTGCCCAATTCGGCTCTCCAAGCCAACATTTAAAGTTTGTCATCGAACTTTAGCTTCTAGTTATGTTGGCTTGGAGAGCCAACATACTGTTATGCTATTTAAACTTATTATTATTATTATGTTGGCTTGGAGAGCCAACATACTGTTATGCTATTTAAACTTATTATTATTATTATATTTTATTATTCTTATGACCAAAAGAAATTTCTGACAGCTACTCCTCCGAGGCCTTTGAAGCCACAAGGCCCAAACTTGGCAGAGACCTGGGCCCTTGTCCCGAAAGAGTTGCTATATCTATTTGGACTGATCAGATGTACAGTTGATTTATTATTAATTTTTGAATATGACAAATTTCCCAATGAATTACATGGGCTGAGAAAAAATGCGCCCTCTAACAGTAATACCTCTCGACTGAAGAGGCGGGACTCAAACCTCTCACTTACAGTCACTCTGAAATCGGTGGAAATACAAATAAATATCGCCTTAAAAATTTTATTATTACAGCGATTTAACTCTAAATACCCATTAGAACATATCAACAGCTAAATTCAGTGGTTTGTGAGTAGTTCTTGTAAAAGAAAAGCTCGCACCCTTCAGCGCTTATACAAGCCGTCAGCACTAGGCTACTCTCTCTCTCTACATGTGCTCACAAACAACATAAATTGCACGAATTAGAGTGCCTTTAAAATTTATATGTTTCAGCGATTTATTTGTAAATACCCATTAGAACACATCAACAAATCAGCCTTTTGTGATCTGCTTTATTTCAAAGTTAAAGCACTGTCTTCAGCAAATGTGTTATACAGACGAGCTTTACGGCTGGGAGCTAACTTACCCGACTGAGAATTATACATGACTGCACGTCTTTTAAAAGCATTTAAATAAAAACACTCCAGCGATCCAACACAATAAATATACAAGAATATTTTAAAGAACTATATTAGCTGCAAATGAGCTATTCAATAGGTTTCACTAACGAACATGTTACCGAGCTGTGACCTATACTTTCACTTTGACTTCGGTGGAAAATGCATATAAATAACGCCTTTAAAATTCCAATATTCCAGCCATTTAATTGTAAATACCCATTAGAACACATCAATACCTGAATTCAGCTGTTTGAGCGAATTTATTCAAAACCCTAAGCATTTCCTTCACCGCGTACAGATTGCTTTCAACGAGTATACATGGAGACGAACGACATAATTTGCACGAATTAGAACGCCTTTAAAATTACAATATTGCAGCGATTTAATTCAGTCCACCCATTAGAAAATATCAACAGCTAAATGCAGTTGTTTGTGAGCATTTTGTTTTTTCATACAGAGAGCGCTGCATTCAGGAGTGTGTTAGACATGAGCTCCGAGATGTCCGACTGAGAATTATACGTGACTGCACGTCTTTTAAAGGCATTTAAATAAAAACACTCCAGCGATTCAACACAATATAGAAGAATATTTTAAAGACCTGCATTGGGTGCAAATGACGTTTTTCATAGGCTTAACTAACTAACATGAGATGCACGGCTGCATTTATGTGTCTGTTAACAAAGACATCATTTGCACGTCTTTTAAAGGTATTTTAATACAAACACTCCAGCGATTCAACACAATAATAGTTCAGTCATATAATAAAAAGTTTAAATGCTTGCTTATTTCTGCTTTTCGGCTCAACCGCACGGCAACGCGACGCGGCTTTGAAGCAGGCGCTCATCACTTATTCCAGTATGGCAAGCCGTTTTAACCTAAAATACACATATTAATCCACTATGGTGTTCTGGGCTGACCCTTTTGCCCGAAGGCTGTCCAATTTGGCTCTCCAAGCCAACATTTAAAGTTTGTCATCGAACTTTAGCTTCTAGTTATTATATGTTATTATTCTTATGACCTAAGAAAATTTCTGACAGCTACTCCTCCGAGGCCTTTGAAGCCACAAGGCCCAAACTTGGCAGAGACCTGGGCCCTTGTCCCGAAAGAGTTGCTATATCTATTTGGACTGATCAGATGTACAGTTGATTTATTATTAATTTTTGAAAATGACATATTTCCCAATGAATTACATGGGCTGAGAAAAAATGCGCCCTCTAGCAGTAATACCTCTCGACTGAAGAGGCGGGACTCAAACCTCTTACTTACAGTCACTCTGAAATCGGTGGAAATACAAATAAATACCGCCTTAAAAATGTAAATATTACAGCGATTTAACTCTAAAAACCCATTAGAACATATCAACAGCTAAGTTCAGTGGTTTGTGAGTAGTTCTTGTAAAAGAAAAGCTCGCACCCTTCAGCAAGTATACAAGCCGTCAGCACGAACTCTCTCCGTATGTGCTCATAAACAACATAACTTGCACGAATTAGAACGCCTTTAAAATTAATATATTTCAGCGACTTATTTGTAAATACCCATTAGAACACATCAACAAATCAGCCTTTTGTGATCTGTTTTATTTCAAAGTTAAAGCACTGTCTTCAGCAAATGTGTTATACAGACGAGCTTTCACGGCTCGGAGCTAACTTACCCGACTGAGAATTAAACATGACTGCACGTCTTTTAAAAGCATTTAAATAAAAACACTCCAGCGATCCAACACAATCAATATACAAGAATATTTTAAAGAACTACATTAGCTGCAAATGAGCTTTTCAATACGTTTCACTAACGAACATGTTACCGAGCTGTGACTTACTTTCACTTTGAATTTGGTGGAAAATGCATATAAATAATGCCTTTAAAATTACAATATTCCAGCCATTTAATTGTAAATACCCATTAGAACACATCAAGACCTGAATTCAGCTGTTTGAGCGAATTTATTGAAAACCCTAAGCATTTCCTTCACCGCATACAGATTGCTTTCAACGAGTATACATGGAGACGAACGACATAATTTGCACGAATTAGAACGCCTTTAAAATTACAATATTGCAGCGATTTAATTCAGTCCACCCATTAGAAAATATCAACAGCTAAATGCAGTTGTTTGTGAGCATTTTGTTTTCAGAGAGCGCTGCGTTCAGCAGTGTGTTAGACATGAGCTCCGAGATGTCCGTCTGAGAATTATACATGACTGCACGTCTTTTAAAGGCATTTAAATAAAAACACTCCAGCGATTCAACACAATAAATATAGAAGAATATTTTTAAAGACCTGCATTGGGTGCAAATTACGTTTTTCATAGGCTTAACTTTAACATGAGATGCAAGGCTGCATTTATGTGTCTGTTAACAAAGACATCATTTGCACGTCTTTTAAAGGTATTTTAATACAAACACTCCAGCGATTCAACACAATAATAGTTCAGTCATATAATAAAAAGTTTAAATGCTTGCTTATTTCTGCTTTTCGGCTCAACCGCACGGCAACGCGACGCGGCTTTGAAGCAGGCGCTCATCACTTATTCCAGTATGGCAAG
>NC_133377.1:17440811-17653855 GCF_049309525.1 Garra rufa
AGCGACTTGCTAGTCGTGCTAAAAATCATGCTAGCGACTTGCTAGTCATACTACAATCATTCTAACGACTTGCTAGTCTTGCTAAAACCATGCTAGCGACTTGCTAGTAATGCTAAAATCATGCTAGGGATTTGCTAGTCATGCTAGAATAATGCTAGCAACTTGCTAGTCATGCTAAAATAATGATAGCGACTTGCTATTCATGTTATAATAATGCTAAAATCATGCTAGCGACTTGCTAGTCGTGCTAAAATCATGCTTGCGACTTGCTAGTCATGCTAAAATCATGCTAGCGACTTGCTAGTCATGCTAGTCATGCTAAAAAAATGCTAAAATCATGCTAGCGACTTGCTAGTCATGCTAAAATAATGCTAAAATAATGCTAGCGACTTGCTAGTCATGCTAAAATCATGCTAGCGACTTGCTAGTCATGCTAAAATCATGCTAGCGACTTGCTAGTCGTGCTAAAAATCATGCTAGCGACTTGCTAGTCATACTACAATCATGCTAACGACTTGCTAGTCTTGCTAAAACCATGCTAGCGACTTGCTAGTAATGCTAAAATCATGCTAGGGACTTGCTAATCATGCTAAAATCATGCTAGCGACTTGCTAATCATGGTAAATCATACTAGCGACTTGCTAGTCATGCTAAAATCATGCTAGCGACTTGCTAGTCTTACTAAAATCATGCTAGCAACTAGCTAATCATGCTACCACCCTGGGTACCCTAGTAACCTCATATCTATCTATTCACATTCAAACTATATCTTCTAACTATTTATATCTATAAATCTTTCTATTTTCAAACTATTTATATCTATCTAGCCTATCTATCTTCAAACTTTATCAATCAAACTAAAACTATTTCAAACTGAAAACCTTTAAACTTTCTTTAAACTAAAAGCTTTTAAAACTACTTAAAACTTACTGGCTAGGCTTTCTCAAGCCAACTTAAAGTTTGCTAACAAACTTTTTATCTAGTTTGACTTGACTCTCTAATGAGCAGGTTAGCTTGCCTGGTAAAACACATCTTTGCAATGGTCCTATCCCTCTTAAGTTGGTCCACTGTTTTCCCCAAGGCTTCTTCAGGCATCCTATTTCTACGTCGATATAGCACGTCTTCTCAAACAATGCAAGTTGATTTGCAGATGACTTGTTGCTTCTCTCTGACTTGTTGATGAATGTTGTTCTAGCTTTATCCTATGGACCATCAGAAGCCTTTAATCTTCTTGTCCTCAAGCGTGGTTATTAAGTGTAAAGTTATCTAGGGATTATTAGCCACAATGTCTGCCCAAACTTGAAAAGGCTTCAATCCACTTTGAAATGGCGCATGGATCAACTCAAAGCATGAGATTAGATTCTTCATCACAGATGCAATTTATTGAAATCTTTCAGCAACAGTCTCCATTTGCTCCTTTTCAACACTTTCTCAGATGCTCATCTTAATAATCTATACAAACAAACCATATACAAACATTACCATACAAGACACTACACATGGCATCATTTCAAGATGTTTGACTCATTTAAAATATTGCTAGGATGTTCACAAGTTAGATGCTAAACTTCTAAAGAAATGAGTCCTACCAGTAGCGTCTCAAAGTTGATGATCACATTGTGGCTTTTCCCAGTTGTCCTTAAGGAAGTGCTTTCAATAAAGGGAACTCTCACCGCATCCCCTCGGGGTCGCTATTGGGGAACGCTGCAGCGTGACTCGTGTCTGAAGAATGCATATAGAAAAACCACATGAAATGGCCGGCGACAGCGTATGACGTCACCGCGGCGCGCTCGTCGCTGCTGGTGCGTCACTACCGGGCGACACAGTATAAAGAGCCACCGGTGTAAACACATATCCTCTTCGCTGTCTTCAGCCTTCTCTTTGTCTTGGAGTGCATATTCTCTCACCGGAGGCCTGCTTGTGACGTATGTGGTAATCTGATACCCGCACTTTCACACTGCCCGAGCTGTGAGGGGAGAACGCAAGCAAGATTAGCTCTTGAGAGAGTAGAATGCAATTGGTGCATTCATTGCTTGTTTGTAACAAGAGGCACGCTCTCATACCCACTTGCAACGACTCTCTGCTACATGGGTGTGGTAAATTACAGCTCGTCCAGCTCCCGAGGGACTAATGGGCTTATCGCGAAAACGCAGTCACAAAGGAGGGAGGTGAGTTTCTCTGTTCCTCATTTTGCATGAGTGTGTTTGCCTCTCGCGGCGTCGCCAGCGTCGCCAGCGGCTCCTTGCTTGTTTTATTCCCGAAGGAATTTTGGCGCCTGGGCGGAGTTTGTTTAGCTCCGCGGGAGCCGAATATGGGCTGCGCGTCACGATTGAGTTAATTTACTGCCATAATATGAATGTATGTATGTATGTATATGTATATACATATGCATGTTATGTATGCGTGTATGTGTATATATATATGTGTATATATAAAAAGGGGGAGATTTTCCTAGACTAGTTCGACCATGTTTATGGCAGAACAGTCTTATTAACTACAGCTGTCTGAGGCTAGCTGTGTGTTAATTCTTCCTCCTTTAGGGCTGGAGGCTTTCGGTCGGTTTTTTACCTCTGGTAGTCCCTCCTACACATACAAATTTCTGCGGATGTCTGTGTGTTGGCTTACTGATTACTCCCCTTTGGGGGTTTTTAAAAAAGAGAAAAACAGTTCTTTTTAAGCTCTTGCCTAGATGGTGCTGTCTCCCCTGCTAGGGTTTAAGTAGACAGCCCACTCTGCCAGTTTGGGCTGCTTTTAGGAGGACTAACCAGAGGTCTTTCACTGATCTGTTAGTTTTCCCAGGCTCATTGGCCTTTCTGGATTTATGTGACTTGGACTAAGTAGATTACTGCCTTTAAGTCCTTCACTCCATGAAGGCCCAGGTCTGAGTCCTACAACATGAGCCCCCTGCACGTAGAGGTTCTTATGTCCTATAAGAACCTCCATTACCGATGGTCTGGATTTTAACTCCTTAAACATTTTTTTGTTTAAGTTTAAGTTAAATGCAGGTCACTCATGGGTGAGTACGATCCATTTTTTCTTTTAATAAAGAAAAGGAACTTAATACTCTCTCAGGCCTGTGTGTTGTGTTTTTGCTTCTCAGAGAAAAACATGACGAGTCCAAGGCGGATGCTCCCCCTCTGATCCTACAGATTATGGTTACGGCAGTGTTCGTCCTATCCACGCCACAGGTCGTGCGGTAAACCACCCTCTCAGCATATGTTAGACATAGGACTTATGTCCTCTTCAAGGTAAGCTCCCTAAGTTTCTTTCTTAGGATTGCCCTTGGCATGTTTAACATTGTCCTTTGCAGGCCTTTTTCTGAGAATCCCTCTTCCAGACTCTCTCTGTGGACTTTAGATCTTGGAGTGATCTTCTCAGCCAAAGGTTCTTTCCAGCACCTCCTGAGTTTTGTCTCCAAGGAGCAATTTCTCAGTTCTCAACAGTAACTAAAGTAGTACTCCCCTTTCCGCGGAAAGGGTTTATTCAGAGTACCGCTTCTCGCTGACAAGCCAGGTTTTCCTACCGGTTCATCTGGGTTAGGAGCCTGTCCCTCTTGTCCAGGCTGATTCTCACTCTTCAGGCTCACACACGAGCTGGGCTCTCCCCTTCCCAAGGGAAGGGTCCCTAATGAGCGCCCCCTCGGCTGGATGGGCGTTCCTCCCTGGCCTTCAGGGTTAGGAGTCTGTCCTCATAAGTTCCTGCTCCGGGGGATTTATGTCCCGTTGAGACAGGAACATAAGTCCACCTAGACTGGGGTCTGTCGATCCCCCTGTTAGCCCGAGGGCAGGGTCGATTTAACCGAGGTAGTACTCCCCTTTCTGCGGAAGGGGTTTATTTAGAGTACTATTTCTCGTTGACAGAGCCAGGTTCTCTTCCCGGTTCATCTGGGTTAGGGGCCTGTGCTTCTTGTCCAGGCTGATTCTCACTCTTCAGGCCTCACGCACGAGCTGGGCTCTCCCCTTTCCGAGGAAAGGGTCCCCAATGAGCGCCCCTCGTCAGGACGGGCGTTCCTCCCTGGCCTTCAGGGTTGGAGTCTGTCCCCATGATTATCCAGGAGCTCCCTTCTCAGGAACTTGAAGTAACTTTAGTAGCTCCCCTTTCCGCGGAAAGGGTCCTCTCAGAGCTCTTCAATGACAGCAGCTCACCTTAATTCAAGGTTCGTCAGTAGCATCACTGTCGTATGGACAAATTCCCCTTTGGTTGGGTAGAGTCTGTCATCAGGCTTCCTGAGTCAGGTATGATTGCTCCCCTTTGAGAAAGGGTTCCACTTAAGAGCGCTGCTCCTGGCAGGAGGAGTAAGCTCCCCTTCTGAAGAAGGGTGAAATCCGAGCGCTGCCTCCTGGAACTGAACTCTTTTACAGTATTTCACCCAAAAGTGACAAAAAACGAAGTAAAACTCGTCCTCTGCTGAGCCATCGGATTTCCGTGTGTAGCAGCAGGTCACCATATTCAGCTGACATCTCCTCCAATAGCACCTTGAAAATCCTGTGTTGTTTTGCTTTGGAGCAGATGTCGTTTATGATTTTTACAACGGGAGTCATCACGTGTCCAAAGCCGATCACTTTTGCACATAAGGCCTGCTGGTGAATGATGCAGTGATAATGCAAAAATTTTGAGAAGTCTGGGTCACTTTTACAGTGAGCGATGAAACCTGTATGTCGGCCAATCATAGCAGGAGCCCCGTCTGTAGTCACCGCTACCAGCTTTTCCAATGGAACCTTTTTCTGCACGAAAAACTCCTTCACCGTGTTATAAATGTCAACTCCCCTCGTAGTTGTCTTTAATGGCAGTAGTGTCAGCAGTTCTTCTCTTGTGGAGAAATCTTCAAACACCATCTGGATAAAAACTAACAGCTGCGCTGTACTGCTGCTGTCCACGGACTCATCGCACTGGATGCTAAACCAGCTGCACTTTGCCAGATCCCGGTCCAGCTGATCTGCCAAATTACCAGACATATCTGACACTCGTCTAGCCATCGTAGATGCACCCAGTTGGATGTCAGAAAGAGTGGAGATTAGATCGGTTCCATTTTTCTCGTCTTTAAGTACAGTGTTAGCAATTATCATCATTGCTTCTTTGAAAACTTCTCCGTCTGAAAACGCCTTCTTCTTCTTGATCAGAAAATGTGTAGCTCTAAACGAGGCTTCGGTTGCTTTTTGTGACTTTTTCGCCGGCCTCGTGAAAAAAGACTGTTGCTTACCCAAAGCTGCCTTTAGCTCACGGGCCTTTTCTGTCCGTAGTGCACTTCCCGGTGGGTAGTTAGCATGGTAGCTTTTGTGACACGTAGTGAAGTGTCTCTCCACATTGTGCCGCTTTGCCGTCGCCACAGTCGCCCCGCAAATGAGACACACGCAGGTTTCTTTCACAGTCGTAAAAAAGAATTCCTCCTCCCATTCGTTGTGAAAGTGATAAGTTTTCTTCCTTTTCTCTGCCATGTTTTTGGGGCAAGAAACTGCATTCAGCTACCATCTTCGTCGCGCCTGCGCCCTCTAGCTAGCTTAACGTTACTCTCCACGAGCACTGGTTTTGTCAGAGATCACCTAAACTCATCTAAACTCATGTATAATGAACATATTTTTAAGATATTGTCATTAAAAAAAAATATATATATATATATATATATAAATGCAAGTGTGATTAAAAAAGAATAGCAACAGAATAAAATTTAATTTCAGACGCAGCTCACAAGTGCTATTTTTAGAACAGGCCAGCGGGCGACTCATGTGGTCCTTGTGGGCGACCTGGTGCCCGCGGGCACCGTGTTGGTGACCCCTGATATATATTATCATGAAGCAATGTTATTTTATAGAATACATATCTTAAATGAGGTAAAACACTTACTCTATGTGCTTTCCTTGTCAAAACCAACTTCCCCGTCTGCTCAGCATCGTGAGTGAAAGAGAATACCTCACTGAAAAAAAGTTTAAAAGCGCACAACGCGTAACTATCGCTATAAATCACTATGATGTTATAAAATAAATGTTATAAATGAGATAAAACACTTAACTCTCATTGTTTCCATTTTAAAAAGAAGCATCCTCGTCTGTTCCGCATTGCGAGTGGAAGAAAATGCCTTTGAGAAAAGTTTAGGCGCAGTTAGCCAATTTAACTCAGTTGTTCTTTCACATTCACATTTTAGTACGTAATGAGCAATGCAAATATTGGCCTAGTTGCCTGCACTGCTTGGTTCAAGTTAAATAAATTATCTTTAAATATTAAGAAATGTAATTTTGTTATTTTCAGTGGCAAAAAACATACAATAAAGAACTAGCGCAAATTAAAATTGGGCCTACTGAGATGCTTCAGTTAACAACAACAACAATTAATAAATCAAATAAGGAGGATTAGCCATCTTGTTACTACAAAATGTCTCCGTACCCTATATTATAGCTTAATTTATCCATATTTGTCATATTCTAACATGGTGTGGGGGAGCACATTTCCAACAAAGCTACATAGAATTCTAATTCTCCAGAAGCGGTTTGTCAGGATAGCGGCTCGTTCAGATTCACACACATCTTCAGCTTCGCTATTTAAGAAAATGCAGATTTTATCAATTTTTGACATTAACATCTTCCAAATATGTGTTTTCATGTACAAATTATTTTTAGCGGAAGGAAAGATTCCTGGCCAGTTCACGTTATACTTTAAAGCTAACTCAGCTGTTCATGCCCATAATACTAGGCAGGTAATGGATCTCCATCCTCCAAATTTTACCAAATGTAGAGGCCAATTTTCAATAAGATTTAAAGGTACACAGATATGGAATAGATTTTGTGGCGAGACAATGCACCTCAATAGAGAGCTTTAAAAGAGTTTTAAGAGGTTTGCTGATGAACTAGCTTGTGCAATTAGTTGATTCTATATTTTTCAGTGTATTTTCATTTTACTGTGAAATGCTTGTTGTTTTATCACTAGTTGTCACAAACGGGACGACCAAGAGTGAGGATCCAAATGCAAGGCTTTATTAAGCAGATCGTAGTCAGACAGACAGGGTCGAAAACACCAGCAAACATGAACAGCGAAGACAATCCAATAGCGTAATCCAATAAACAAGCGTGGGTCAAAATCCAGGTGGGCAGTCCAAATGAAACAATGAAATGAAAACAAGAAACTAGAAAACTAAGACTAAGACTGGGAAAACAAAAACAGAACTATGGCTAGGGAACAACAAGGAGACTAGGAAACCTGAGAGCAAAGGAAAACGCTTGGTAGAGTCCGCTGGAGCAAAACAATACTTCGCGATGTGTGTGTGTGATGAGCTGGCTTTTATGTCTGATAAACAGGAAGTAACCATAGAGGCAGCAGAGGGAGCAGCAACAGTCAGTGGGGGTAAGGGCTCCCTCTGCTGGCCTGGCGTGACATAGCCCCCCCCCAAGGAGCGGCTTCCAGACGCTCCAAAAAACAACAGGAGGAAACAGTCCAGGGGAGCGGTGGGGGGGCCAGGAGACTGAGGCAGAACAGGTTGGGCAAAGGCCCTCCAGAGCAGGGCAGGAGATTCAGGAGCCCTCCAGGGCAGGGCTGGAGGCAGAGCAGTCCTTTGAGGTGGAGCAAGAGTCTTAGGAGCCCTCCAGGGCGGAGCAGGAGGCTTAGCGACCCTCCGGGGCAGAGCAGGAAGCGTAGAAGCCCTCCAGGGCGGAGCCGAAGGCGGAGCAAGGGGTTTAGGAACCCTCCAGGGCGGAGCAGGAGGCGGAGCGGCCCTCCAGGGCAGAGCAGGAGGCGCAGGAGCCCTCCAGGGCGGAGCAGGAGGCGCAGGAACCCTCCAGGGCGGAGCAGAAGGCGCAGGAGCCCTCCAGGGCGGAGCAGGAGGCACAGGAGCCCTCCAGGGCGAATCAGGAGGCGCAGGAGCCCTCCAGGGCGGAACAGGAGGCGCAGGAGCCCTCCAGGGCAGAACAGGAGGCGCAGGAGCCCTCCAGGGCGGAGCAGGAGGCGCAGGAGCCCTCCAGGGCGAATCAGGAGGCGCAGGAGCCCTCCAGGGCGGAACAGGAGGCGCAGGAGCCCTCCAGGGCAGAACAGGAGGCGCAGGGGCCCTCCAGGGCGGAACAGGAGGCGTAGAAGCCCTCCAGGGCGGAACAGGAGGCCGCATTATGGACTGGGACCTGGGGAGAACAGAGATAGAGGAGGCAGACAGAGCAAGGAGAGAAGTAGAGAGTTCATGGGAGAACGTGGCCTCCATAGCCGTGACCAGGCAGACGAGAACTTCAGGAACGACTTTCGTGGCAGTTCCTGGGCAGACAGAGACTTCTGGAACGGCCCCAGACGCCAAGACAGAGATGACAGGGAACCTAGGCGGTGCAGGCAGAGCAGGGAGTCTTGGCGGGGCAGACAGAGCAAGGGACCTTGGCGGAGCAGACAGAGCAAGGAACTTTGGCGGAGCAGGCAGGGCAGGGAATTTTGGCGGAGCAGACAGCGCAAGGGACCTTGGCGGAGCAGACAGAGCAAGGAGTCTTGGCGGAACAGGCAGAGCAAGGAACCTTGGCGGAGCAGGTAGAGCAAGGAGTCCTGGCGGAGCAGATATAGCAGGGAACCCTGGCGGTGCTGGCAGAGCAGGGAGCACTGGCGGTGCTGGCAGAGCAGGGAGCACAGGCGATGCGGGCAGAGCGTGAAGCCTTGGCTGAGCGGGCAGAGCGTGAAGCCTTGGCGGAGCGGGCAGAGCGTGAAGCCTTGGCGGAGCGGGCAGAGCGTGAAGCCTTGGCGGAGCGGGCAGAGCGTGAAGCCTTGGCGGAGCGGGCAGAGCGTGAAGCCTTGGCGGAGCGGGCAGGGCGTGAAGCCTTGGCGGAGCGGGCAGGGCGTGAAGCCTTGGCGGAGCGGGCAGAGCGTGAAGCCTTGGCGGAGCGGGCAGAGCGTGAAGTTCCGCTATGTACGCCACCTCCGAAAGAGGTATAGGCGCAGCGGACATGCCTGTAGATGAGGTCTCCAGAACAAACTTGTGGGCAGACTCATGGGCCGAAGAGGCAACTGGGGCGCAGTGTGCAGCCCACACACTCAAAATGGCGATAGCCATAACAGGTAACACAGTTGGCAGAGGAATGCCCTCCGGGTCATTGGGCGTGGGGCTTGGGAGCGTTGGCTCTGTGTGACTTGGGAGCGTTGGTTCTGCATGGCTTGGCAGCGTTGGCTCTGCATGGCTTGGGAGCGTTGGCTCTGCATGGCTTGGGAGCGTTGGCTCTGCATGGCTTGGGAGCGTTGGCTCTGCATGGCTTGGGAGCGTTGGCTCTGCATGGCTTGGGAGCGTTGGCTCTGCATGGCTTGGGAGCGTTGGCTCTGCATGGCTTGGGAGCGTTGGCTCTGCATGGCTTGGGAGTGAAGGCTCTGGATGCTCAGGGGAGATGTGACTTGGCAGTGAAGAAGTAGCTATGACCTGACTCGTCATGACAAGAGCAGCAGTGACTTGATTTGGCGTGAGAGGGACAGCTGTGGCTTGGCTTGGCTCGGAGGGAACAGCTGCTTGACTTGGCCTGACAGGAACAGCAGCTGTATCTTGACTTGTCCTGGCAGGGACAGTGACTGTGACGTGACTTGACTCGGCAGGGACAGCAGCTGTAACTTGACTTGACTTGGTAGGAACGGCAGCTGGTGCAGGTTCGAGAGAAGCAGATATGACGTTCACAGGCGATGGCTTGGTTGACGTGGCGTGAGCAGACGCTGGCTTGGTTGACGTGGCGCTAGCAGACGCTGGCTTGGCTGATGTGGGGTGAGCAGACGTTGGCTCGGCTGACAGTAAGGGACCAGCCGAACGAGCTGACAGCAGTGGTGGGTCCTCCAAGCTAGACATTAGTCTCTGATACGTCCTGGAAGGGTGAGAGTCTGACGCTGTAGCCACCCTGTTAATAACAGCCTCAGGTATGGCGGCCATTTTGTGTGCCAGCACGGGCGTGGCGGTCATCTTGGGTGCAGGCTCTGGCGTGGCGGCCCTCTTTGCAGCAGGCTCTGGCGTGGCGGCCATCTTTGCAGCAGGCTCTGGCGTGGCGGCCATCTTTGCAGCAGGCTCAGGCGTGGCGGCCATCTTAGCAGCAGGCTCTGGCGTGGCGACCATCTTAGCAGCAGGCTCTGGCGTGGCGGCCATCTTTGCAGCAGGCTCTGGCGTGGTGGCCATTCTGACCGGGAACTCAGGAACGGAAGCCATCTTATGAACGTGCTTTGGAACGGCGGCCATCTTGTGAGCAGGGTCTGGAAGAGCGGCCATTTTGCGAACAGGATCAGGAAGGGCGGCCATCTTGGGTGCAGTCTCAGGAAAGGCGGCCATCTTATGAGCTGACTCGGGAAGGACAGCCATCTTGGAAGCAGGCTTTGGGACGGCGGCCATCTTGTGAACTGGCTTGGGGGTGGCAGCCATCTTGTGAACAGGCTTGGGGATGGCGGCCATCTTGTGATCGGGCCTTGGGGTGGCAGCCATCTTGTGAGAGAAGTCAGACGTGGTAGATTTCTTGTGAGCTGGGTCCAATCGGGTGACCATCTTGAATGCGGACTCAGGAAGGATGGTCATTCCGAAAGCTGATTCGGGAAAGGCGGCCATTTTGTGAACAGGTTTAGGGAAGGTAGCCATCTTGTGAAGGGGCTCCTGAAAGGCAGACATCTTATGAACAGGCTTTGAACTAGCAGACAACTTGTGCTTTGGCTCTGGGCTAGTAGACATCTTGTGCTGTGGCTCGAAGCTAGCAGACGTCCTGTGCTGTGGCTCGAAGCTAGCAGACATCTTGTGCTGTGGCTCGAAGCTAGCAGACATCTTGTGCTGTGGCTTGAAGCTAGCAGACATCTTGTGCTGGGGCTCAACTAGAATACCCACAGTACATGGAGAGCCGCATAACGACAGTGCATAGTTCATATAATCCTTCAGTGAGCATAAGGATTTCCCCCCAGGCAACATTGATCTTGTTGGTTCATTCAGCCCCATACGGAATAAGTCCTTAAAGTATACCTCATCAAAAAATGATACTTTATGCAACAACTCACTGAAACGTTGAACATATTCCTTGATGGGGAGATCTCCTTGTCTGAGGAGCAGAAGTTGGTCGACTGGGTCCATGTTGTGATGCTGGTGGTGAGTAAAGCCGCTGGATCCGGGTGTGGCGAAGTATTCTGTCACAAACGGGACGACCAAGAGTGAGGATCCAAATGCAAGGCTTTATTAAGCAGATCGTAGTCAGACAGACAGGGTCGAAAACACCAGCAAACATGAACAGCGAAGACAATCCAATAGCGTAATCCAATAAACAAGCGTGGGTCAAAATCCAGGTGGGCAGTCCAAATGAAACAATGAAATGAAAACAAGAAACTAGAAAACTAAGACTAAGACTGGGAAAACAAAAACAGAACTATGGCTAGGGAACAACAAGGAGACTAGGAAACCTGAGAGCAAAGGAAAACGCTTGGTAGAGTCCGCTGGAGCAAAACAATACTTCGCGATGTGTGTGTGTGATGAGCTGGCTTTTATGTCTGATAAACAGGAAGTAACCATAGAGGCAGCAGAGGGAGCAGCAACAGTCAGTGGGGGTAAGGGCTCCCTCTGCTGGCCTGGCGTGACACTAGTATTATCGTGACATATTTTTTGTTTGTTGTATTATATTGTGTTTTGCATTCTTTGGCTAAGTTTTATCTTTCTTTAGTGGAGGCTTTAGATAAGCCATACTGGCTTTTTGCCTTCTCCGGCACTTAATATGCATCAGTATGTCCTTGGTGTTGTATTTCTTTTTTGTGCAAATAAAAAAAAAAAAAATTATGAAACGATATGATATTACAAAAACACATTTTGTGAGTAAGATGTATCAATTCATTTCGCTGTTTTCTGTCCTCATATGCTCCGCATCCCGGGCAAAGAAAATGGCGTCTGTGAAAAATATTTCAGATGGGTGAGCCGCGAACAGCGAGCAAATGTCCCGGATGTTACTAATTATTTTTATTTTTATTTTTTTTATTATTGAAACTTAGAATACAAAATCTCGTAGAGGTAACAGCATAGTATCAAACCAAGTACAATAACAGTCAGCATAAAACCGTAAGAGGATCCAACTTACAGGTAAGGCGATACAAAATAAGTAAATAAATAAAATAAAAAAATGAAAATTACAACACAAGAAACTTATACATGTCCGATTTTATTTTCTGGCCACGACAATTTTTAAGTAATCTCAGTGAGGAGTAAAATAGTTTAAATTCGTTTAAGAAATGTTCAAAGCAAGGGGGAGAATCTCTCCACTTACAACAATGTATATGATACTTAGCAAGAAGGATAACAATATTCACAATGTCTGATGTTGCATTATCTAAACCATCAACATAAAACAATATAGAGCTGATGTTAAATACAGGGATGTTTGACATTTTTGTAGTCAGCCAGTCTCTGACCGCACTCCAGAATCGGCATGAAAAGGAGCAGGTAAAAAATAAGTGATCTAAAGATTCATCAGTAAAACCACAAAAAGCACAACCCACCTTGTCAAATTTAAATCGCTTGTGAAGAAAATTGGAAACAGGATAAATCTTATGACAAATTTTGAAATGAGTTTTCTTTGACTTTAGGCGGAATTGGCCATTGAACATATTTAGAGAAGGCTTTTTCCAACGTATCAGAAAGGTTTGCAGGTACATTGTATTTATTATAATCATGAAACAATTTAGATTTAAAAGCCCCGGATGTTACTAATAACACCCAACAGTGTTAATAAAGTTAACTCTCCATATTAACACCCGCCAGAGGGTGCTGTTTACACTAGCTAGTGTTAATCCCCCCAAATTCAACACCACAACTTTAACACTTCACTCCAAAAGCCTTTAACACTGCGATTTCAACACCGAAGATTTTGCTGTGTAGTCTTTTTTTTTTTTTTAGCTTTTTGTTCAAAATGTTTTTTTTTTATTTATCCACATTCACATGTAGTTTACTGAGACTATACTTCAAAGTGTACTAAAAATGCATAAAAAGTATTTAATTAGTAAATCAGTATACCTCTATGTAGCATACTTGCAAACTAAACATATAACAAGTTGTGTACTCAAAGTTTTTTACTGTTATACTTAAAGTATACTTACATGTATACTTTATATACTAGAAAGTGGGCCAATTTAGTCAAACAGAGTAATGAATTTATGTATACTTATCTATATATGATTATGTATATATGATATTTATATACTTACTACATGAAGTACACTTAAAATATACTTGAACTTTACTTCAGTATACTTGTCTTTTTAGTAAAGGTAAAAAAGTCTGCAGAAAAGCTGAAGTCATGACCTTTTCCCCTAGCAGAAATGACCTTATATAACTGCATAATGCTGAGATGTGGTTAAACTGCTGTCGACTCTGTAGACAGAGTGATGAAGCTACACACCCAGCACCCTGCTGTTAGACTGTATGAATCTTTGATGGCCAGTTAGCACTGCATAAAGAGAGCTGCAATGCTTTTTATTTGGCACAGTTTCTGGCAGGTCTGCTGGCAGCACACGAAAACTCTCTACTGCCATTGCACCAGGGCTTAAAAATGAAAAAAAAAAAAAAAAAATCCATTCGCTTCACTCCGAGCAGAATCGATATTATAACGTTTCTGTTCTTGCGTTCCTCATTAAACAATACATTCCGAAAACGGTTTTCTAGAAAAAAATACCGGTTAATAAACGTTATTTTATTACACGGCGCGATAGATACAAATGCGCTAATAATTTTTTAAAAACAATTTTCTTGTTTGATAATACTATAGCGAAATAAGCCCCTTCAAGACCATCCGCTTAACATCCTGACCACACGGCTTATGCTGCGTTGCGTTCCAGGCAGGTTTTTTAACTGGTAAATCACCACTTCAAACCACGACTCACGACTTTGTAGCGTTCCAGGCAAGTCACGCCAAACTGCCTGGGCAGTGGGCACATTTATGAATCATTATTATTTTTATATTATTATTAATTTGATTGCAACGTTATATTGTCCTAGGCTCTATTTTTCCACCGTGTGCCACTTGCATAAACACCGCACGCATTAGGGCTGACTTTGTTGTTTCGCGGGCTATGTTACGTCAGAACTCGTAACTGGGAGTACATCGATCTAGTACGAGTTCACGAGTGGGAAGTCATGGGTTTGACTGCCGTTCCAGTGCACTTTCACTGGTAGAAGGTCGGAAAAACACGGGTTACGGGTTGTCTGGAACGCGGCATTAATCTGCAATAAAAACCTGTTGACGTATGCTGCGTTCCAGGCAGGTTTTTTAACTGGTAAATCACGACTTCAATCCACGACTCACGACTTTGTAGCGTTCCAGGCAAGTCACGCCAAACTGCCTGCACATTTATGAATTATTGTTATTTTTATATTATTATTAATTTGATTGCAACGTTGTATTGTCCTAAGCTCTATTTTTCCACTGCGTGCCACTTGCATAAACACCACGCGTATTAGGGCTGACTTTGTTGTTTCGCGGGCTATGTTACGTCAGAACTTGTAACTGGGACTACATTGATCTAGTACGAGTTCACAAGTGGGAAGTCACGGATTTGACTGCCGTTCCAGTGCACTTTCACTGGTAGAAGGTTGGAAAAACACGGGTTATGGGTTGTCTGGAACGTGGCATTATTCCTTACCTAATATGCATAATAGCCTATTATAGGCTATTTTCACTCAAACAAAACTCCAGATAGTTATGATTTTACATTTAATGCATAAAAGTAAAAGATAACTTACTGCATTGTAACATTATAAAACAACAACAGATATTTTTTAACATTTAACACAACAGATCAATAACTTAAATTATAATATACCAAATAGGCTACTGGAAAAACTGGATGGGCTTCAGCAAAATATTTTATAAAAAAAAGTCAATCTATAGCCTACTTAAACTACAAGTTTTAATTAGGCTACAATAACTTAAACCTAAACATACCTTTGCACATGAAACAGCCAGGTGCTTGGTAACCTTTAAGCTCATGGCATCAGAAAGGGCTCTGCTTATGACGTCTGCTTCGCGGGCATTTCACGTTGTATGCGTCACCGTCGCATTTGCGCACACAATTTGAATTCATGTTTTTGGTCTGCCAAATTGATATAATAAAGAGAACGATAAAAATACCGTTATTGACCGGTTAATTTGGAATTTCTGTTTCCGTTTCTGTTCAGAACGATTGAAATTTATTTTGTTTTCGTTTTTGTTTTTGTTCCTGTTCAATGTCATTTGTTTTCGTTTTTCGTTTTCGTTCCTTAAACCGGTTCAGAGCCCTGCATTGCACTCACTTTACTACTATGCATTTGACTGTATATAAGCATGTGCTATAAGTACTATGTATTCAACTGTATACAGGAATGTTGATGTATGGTAGCAATACAAGTTAAGGAATAATAACCTGAAGGGTTTATGGTACCCAAAATATTTCTATTTTGTTTACCTTTGTTCAGGAGAAAAATGTATGTGATTAATGACTATGTTAAAACATAATCATCACCTGATGACATGAGCTTATGTCTGGCAGTTTTAACTCAAATACAGCAGCCAAACAGAATCTAGTATTAAAGATTTACGGGTCAAGAGCCCAACTAATGCAAACATTGACCACTATAATGGTTGCTTAAAAATGTTGGGTTTCTCCTTTGGTGATTCTGCTTATTAACATCAGGTGTCTTCAATAATGATCAATCATCACTTTGTTAATCTCCTAATTACCTCGTTAACTTTAACACCGCTTCAGTGTTAACTTTAACACTGAAACCAGTGTATATATATGATTCCACAATTAACACTGCGGAGTGTTAAGTTAACACTTGGGATTTTGCTGTGTGCTTTTTTATGCCATTCTGGAAGTTAGCATCACCCTCTTTTTTTACTTACCCTGTTAATTGATTATATTGACAATTGCAAACATTTTTTGTATTACAAGTTTTCTAAAATGTTATGTTTAAATATGCAAATTAGGCATTATTTAATGAAATATGCGCTAATTTGCACACATTTCCAGTACAAAAATCTAAACACTGGATGAAGTCAGTTTCAAAATTCTTGTTTTTTACATATTAGAGTCAAATGTTTTTGCAGAGGGAATTTTATCTAATTTTGGGTATCACTTTTTTTTACATTTTTGGGGGAATAAAGTATTGTTCATATGATATATGAACAAATCCCTCTGTAAAAACCTTCAGAATATAGACAGGAATAAAAATGTAAACTGAGATGGAGATTTTTGGCTCAGTGTAGGAGAAAAAATCATTTTAAGAAAACAGCCTTTAAAAATATGTAATGTAATTGAAATCTATTGACACAGATAGATAAAGTGCTATAAAAGAAACACTTAACACTTGTCTTGTGATTGTTTTCTTTCCACTAGTCTGAAAAAACACTTTATGAAACACCAAAAAGCCCAAAATCTCAAACTTGACAGGTGCATGAAAAACAGTTTGGTTACCTACATTTAATCTCAGGTATTTATCCAAAATCCCATTGAGTTCAGGATAGTAAAACAGGAAGTGCTAAAATGCTAATCAGTTTATGGATTTTGGCTTATAATATTTATACATTTTACAAGCGGTGGTTGAGGTTAAACCAGGATTCATTCTGTGCACATACATAATCTGCATTAGCTGCTTGTTTCACACAGCAGAGGTAAGAAAAAGATGCTTTTCATAAAACCAAATCTGATTAATTATGCAAAAATGTAACAAAGACAATGCACGCTCTACATGATTTTATTGCACAATTTATTGGAGCTGAGCACACAGCTAAAGTTTTTCTCTGCTATGATCCCAGTAATGTGCTAATGGCTTTTTTTTAAATGCGAGCAGGTCTCTTTATGCAGCCAATATTTACAAAGGCACCCATAGTCAATTTGACCACAAAACTCAAACTCTTTGTAAAAATATAGCCATGGACACCAATTGTACCTTTTTGTTGTGGAATTATAAGAATGTGAGAATAACATTTATGCAAAACTAAAAAGGAGGGAGGGTTTGGCCTGCCACAGTTAAAATATTACTACTGGGCAGCTAACCAAAGTATTTTCACATGGTGGAAAAAGCGTCCTTCTGATATAGATAGAGATCTGTCCTGGCTTAGAATGGAGCAAGCATTTTGCAGTAGAACAACTCTTGCTGCTCTTTTTAATAGTCCTATTAGAACTTAGCCAACCTTATATGAAAATCACTTTATTATAAATAATGAGCTGAAAATCTTTTTGGCGGTAAGCATTAAAACAATGCCCTACCGTATTGCAGCATATCAAAGCAGTCAATGGAGCGCTGCAATTCAGCCCAAGCCGACAGGCCCCAACTTTTTTTACACCACTAGGGATGGGCTTTTTATATTTTAGACATCCACCAATTATGGTGATGAAAAAAATGCCCTGAGCTGGTGGAAAAAACTTCACTTTCGCTTTCACTTTCAAGGCCAGCTCGATGGCGTTTAGTGTCCTTCAGCGCAGCTGGAAGAGATCCGTGTTCAAACGCACACAATAGGCTGAAACTTGCCACAAAGCACCGGCAATAAATAACAATGAATGTGCCTGGGGGAAAGAGTAAGGACTTATTTGAATGATTTATTAATAAACTAGTGTATTCTGAGTCAGTGTTGCAAAAATCCTGACTCACAATCAACTTTTTGAATGTGCCTTTAAAGAGAAATGCATCTTTACGGATTACATAGCCTAATGAAAGAGCTTTGGTTTTCGAATTGTTTTATTTTGTTAAGTAGTAATTTAAAGCTTTCTATAGATATATTTATCATGTCTGTGAGGCATGTATTCGCTTCGTGTTTCGCTTCGTTTTTGTAAAGCGCATCATGTTTGTTTTCTTTATTTTATAAAAGCACTGTTTGTAACGTTTTGTTACAAATAAAAGTACACCCTTTACAGTTACGAATGATGTATTACTCTTACCTTTGTTAGCAAAAATGACAGATAATTTAAATTGCTTCCACTGAAAAAAATGCAAATGATCGCGCTGGCACCTCCATGTCCTGCAAAGCAGCTTTAGCTTCCACTCTCTGCACAAACTATTGGATATGTGTCTAATACCACACATTTATCCAGGTTTAACATTTAAACTAACATTGTTTTATACTTGAACTGTTTTATATCTATAGATTTTATTTTAGGCAAATCCTGATGATTTGAGAAGGCAAATTAATCAAACAGACTATGATCAGTCTTCCGCTGGGCGCTGATCATTAAAAAAAAACGGTGCTTAATAAAAAAAACAATCTGGCACTTTCAGTGGTCAGTGAATTCTGACAAACTGTTTTGTTCGAAATCAACAGATATGTCTGTGATTGGCTACATATTGCTCAACACTGCAAAAACAAGTTGGATAGTTAGCTAGATCTTCAAAAGCTTTTGCTTTCGTTTCAGGGAATTTAGTACCCCCGTAGGCTACCACTCCAGTTGAATTCATTGATAATGTAAATTGAATGTTAAGATAGTGCCTAAAGTATTATTTGACAGCCAATAAGACAGGATAATGCTTTTTTTTTTCATTAGTAAATTGTCATCATTTTATTTCAATGCATGCACAGGACTAAGTGAGTCAACAACATTTATGAATTTGTATCCTGCTTATGCATTAAATTATAATTAGCCTTTATATGCATTTGTCCCTCAGTGTTCTGTTGTTCTGTCATTGTCACTATCAGGCTGGGTTGTGGAGTGGAAAATGATGGGGAGAACCGGAGTAAATGAAAACGTAAATGGTTTATTAAATAAAACACTGTAACTAATGCAAACAAACAAAAACTGGGAGTATAAGATGAACACAAGCAAACAGAGGTAACAGTAAGCAGAAATCATTGACGGACAAATGGGGAGTGCACACACAGACTCTTAAATACACTGAAACGGGGGCGTGGTCACTAACAAGATAACAAGATGACGAGGGGGAAATACAAATATGGGCAAGACTAAACCAAAAGGACTAAACCAAAAGGGGGAGAACAGACTAAACCATATAAGCTAGAAACATGGGGGGAAAAACACTTGGAAAACATGACAGAACAGGACAATAAACAGACATGATTCTGACATTACCCCCCCCCCCCCCGCTCCCCCGAAGGCGCGTCCCGCGCCTAATAACATCCAAATGGGAGGGAGGGTGGGCGCCCTGGAGACCGCTAGGAGGACACAGGGGACACGGGATATAGAGGTGGTCTCCAGGGCGGATCAGGGATCTCAGGTGGCCATGGCGGGTCTGGGGGTTCAGGAAACCATGGCCGGGTAAACAGTCCAGGTGGCCATGGTGGATCTGGCGGCTCATGCAGCCATGGCGGGGACAATAGTTCAGGAGGCCATGGCGGATCTGGAGGCTCAGGAAGCCATGGCCGGGTAAACAGTCCAGGTGGCCATGGCCGGGTAAACAGTCCAGGTGGCCATAGCCGATCAGGGGAGTAGCCCCCCCCCCCCCAAAATTTTCTTGGGGGAACCTAGGGTATAGTCCACACAGGAGAGCACGGAAGGGCGCGCAGGAAAGAGCTCCGGCTCAGGAGGACGCGCTGGAGACAGCTCCGGCTCTGGAGGGTGCGCATGAGAGAGCTCCGGCTCTGGAGGGCGCGCAGGAGACTGCTCCGGCTCTGGAGGGCGCGCAGGAGACAGCTCCGGCTCTGGAGGGTGCGCATGAGAGAGCTCCGGCTCTGGAGGGCGCGCAGGAGACAGCTCCGGCTCTGGAGGGCGCGCTGGAGACAGCTCCGGCTCTGGAGGGCGCGCAGGAGAAGGCGTCGGCTCTGGAGGGCGCACAGGAGAAGGCGTCGGCTCTGGACGGCGCTCTTGAGGAGCGGGCTCTGGACGGCGCTCTTGAGGAGCGGGCTCTGGACGGCGCTCTTGAGGAGCGGGCTCTGGACGGCGCTCTTGAGGAGCGGGCTCTGGACGGCGCTCTGGCGGCGCAGTCACTGGAGGGCGCTCTGGCGGCGCAGTCACTGGAGGGCGCTCTGGCAGCGCAGTCACTGGAGGGCGCTTTGGCAGCGCAGTCACTGGAAGGCTGGGCGGAACCAGCGAAGACTCTGGGAGACTGGGCGGAAACAGAGGAGACTCAGGAAAGCTGGGCGGAACCAGCGAAGACTCTGACTTGGCGGTAGCCATCTTGGGTGCAGACTCAGGCTTGGTGGCCATCTTGGCCGGGATTTCAGGTTGGGTGGTCATTTTGGCCAAGGGTTCTGGAACGACGTTCATCTTGGCCGTGAACTCAGTAACGGCGGCCATCTTGACCGGGAACTCAGCAACGGCGGCCATCTTGGCCGGGAACTCTGGAACAGCGGCCATCTTGACCGGGAACTCAGGTTTGGCGGCCATCTTGGTCGAGGGTTCAGGAACGACGGCCATCTTGGCCGGGAACTCAGGCTTGGCGGCCATCTTGGCCGAGGATTCAGGAACGGCGGCCATCTTGGCCGGGAACTCAGTCTTGGCTGCCATCTTGGCCAGGAACTCAGGCTTGGCGGCCATCTTGGCCGAGAATTCAGGAACGGCGGCAATCTTGGCCAGGGACTCAGGCTTGGTTACCATCTTGCCCGGGAACTCAGCAACGGCGACCATCTTGCTTGCAGAATCCGACGTGGCAGCCATCTTGTTTGCAGAATCTGGCGCGGCAGCCATCTTGTGAACTGGCGTGGTGGCCATCTTGCTTGCCGACTCCTGCGTGGCAGCCATTTTGCGTGCAGACTCCTGCGTGGTAGCCATCTTGCGTGCAGATTCCGGTATGGCAGCCATCTTGTGAGCTGGCGTGGTAGCCATCTTGTGAGCTGGCGTGGCAGCCATCTTGTGAGCTGGCGTGGCAGCCATCTTGTGAGCTGGCGTGGCAGCCGGCAGAATAGAGCGCTGGGCGGAGGCAGGTAGATGAGAGCGCGGGGAGGAGGCTGGCCGCATCGGGCTGAGGACAGCAGCGGAGCTTTGGAGGACGACTGGGGATAGGAGACTGGGCTGGCGGTCCGATCCGTTGGAGCGGTATGTGGAGGTTCTCGGCTTATGGCAGGCTGGCGCGATGTGCTGTGTCTGTGAGGGGCCCGGAAGATGAGACCGACCAGAATTTGGAAATTCTTCGACTTCAAAATCAGATCCATTTAAATAGAGAATCAGGTTTATTAGCTCGATCAAGGGGAAATTACAAGAGGGAAGATCGCAGCGAATGGTCTCATCATCCAGCCCCAAAACAAACACAGCACCAAGAGCAGCCTCATGCCAGCCTACCTGATGGGAGAGCTCGATGAAATCCTCTACATATCGTTCCAACTCACGGCCACCTTGCCGCAGTCTCCTCAAAGCTGCCTCAGCCCGACTCATCTTCTGTTTTGGTCCGTCAATCTGTCACGATCAGGCTGGGTTGTGGAGTGGAAAATGATGGGGAGAACCGGAGTAAATGAAAACATAAATGGTTTATTAAATAAAACACTGTAACTAATGCAAACAAACAAAAACTGGGAGTATAAGATGAACACAAGCAAACAGAGGTAACAGTAAGCAGAAATCATTGACGGACAAATGGGAGTGCACACACAGACTCTTAAATACACTGAAACGGGGGCGTGGTCATTAACAAGATAACAAGATGACGAGGGGGAAATACAAATATAGGCAAGACTAAACCAAAAGGACTAAACCAAAAGGGGGAGAACAGAGTAAACCATATAAGCTAGAAACATGGGGGGGGGGGGGAAACATGACCGAACAGGACAATAAACAGACATGATTCTGACAGTCATAGGTTATTGCATTTTAATTTATATTTAGGGGCCAAGCACCGAAAGGTGCGATGGCACCTATTGTATCCGTTAGCGTTCTTATTATTCTTCTTCCGTTTCTTCTTCCGCCGCAAGTCTATGGCAGCCCATAGAACCGCTTGCGGGAAAGTTGTATAATTTGGCACACTGATAGAGGGCAGTCTCAACATTAACTATAGCAAGTTTGGAGTCTCTAACTCAAACTCTCTAGCGCCACCACTTGTCCAAACTTTCACTTTCTTTTTGCTAATAACTTTTGAACCGTAAGTCATAAAATAAAAATTCCAATTTTCCCTGAATCCTTGGGTCATGCCGAGTCGAATGAACACCAAATTTCAAAAATATTAAGGTTTCGTTTTTTTTCTATAATTTTTTGTTTATAAAACCGACTTTTTCGAACTCGTCCTAGACGGTTTGTCTCATTTTCACCAAAATTGGCTCAGATCATCTTCAGACCATGCAGGCAAAAAGTTATGGAATTCAAGTTGATTGGACAAATCGTTCTCGAATAACGCGCTAATTAATTCTACGAAAAGCGTTCAAAAATGGAAGTGAGGCCATATCTCCGCAACGCTTTGGAGTATTGAGACCAAACTTGGTGTGTGTTATAACAAGCATGACCTGAGGCTACCTGCAGTGTTTCGTCACAGTGCCACCTAGTGGTCAGGAGATATGAAAAATTGCTATTTTTGCTTATAACTTCTCAGTGGTTTGACCAAAAATCTCAAAACTGGTCTTGTTAGATTCGGAGGAGCATGCCGAGACGACCCATATCCAATTTTCCCATGTCAGCCATTTTGGGTGTCGGCCATTTTGAATTTAGCTTTAAAATGCTGTATCTTGAGAACGGATTAACGTATCGTTTCGACAATAATTACAAAAATGTTCGGCACCATGCCCTGAATGTACATACAAATTTTGGGGCCAGCGCCACCTTGTGTTCAAATGTTATAATGAAATTTCGAAAAATGCTAATAACTTCTGTAAAAAATGGCTTATTGTAATAAAAGTGATCTCAAAATATTCCTTGGGTCAGGCCGAGAACATTGACACCGATTATGCCAATATTGGCCTAACTTCCTGTTCGCCATTTTAATGAATGTGGAAAACCTACTTTTTCGAACTCCTCCTAGACCGTTAGTCGGATTTTCACCAAATTTGACTCGGATCATCTTCAGACCATGCTGACAAAAAGTTATGGATTTCGTGTCGATATTCGAAACCGTTTTCATTTAACGCATCAACGAATTTGCAGGTAAGATGCCAAAGCGCATCAGAAGCTTTATCTCTGCAAAGCTTTGAGATATTTGCACCAAATTTGGTATGTGACATTACCACCTCACACTGATGACACCACATAAATTTGGTAGCAGCGCCACCTATTGGTCAGGAGTAATGAAGCATTCATTAACCATTAGTTTTAAAATGAACAAAAATGCTAATAACTGTAGATAGCATTAGCCTATTGTAATGAAACTGGTCTCAAAATATTCCTTGGGTCATGCCGACAACACAGATACCAATTATGCCACAGTTGGCCAATTTTCCTGTCCACCATTTTGATCTATGTTGAAAACCTACTTTTTCGAACTAGTCCTAGACCGTTTGTCTGATTTTCACCAAAATCGAGTCAGATCATCTTCAGACTGTGCTGACAAAAAGTTATGGATTTCATGTTGATAGTTGAAACCGTTTTCGTACAGCACCTCTATAAATTTTAGGCTTGATGTGAAAATGACTCTAAAGGGGGTCGCACACCGAATGCGCAGCGCAGCGCCGCGTCGCGCCACGTCTTTAAAATTCGAACACATAGTTTTCTATGAGCATACGCACACCGGCGGCGCCATTCGGCGTCTGTCCGCGGCGCCCAGCTACGACTCAGGAAGCTGTTCAAATTTCTGCCGCGCCACAGAGCGCCATCTGCATAGTTTTATATTAAATAACATCATATTTGTCTCAAATCGTCCTATTAGATTAAAAAAACAAGATACCACTGCTGCAAAATACTACTTACATTAGGTTTACAGCTTGAAAAAAATGTAAACCTATATAATTAATTCATATTTTATTTTCTCGAGACATTTTTACATAGGCTACGCAAAATCTAAAGTCCTATGTAACATTTGCCTGTCATTATTATATTCACTGTCTTTGACTGCCATCTATTGGATTTACAAGGTCACAACCGTCATTCAGGTCATTTAAATAACGGTGTAGCGGAGCGCGATGGACGACGAAAAACTGATCAAGGAAGTAGGGAAATAGAAATAGCCAGAATTATTTGCAACAAATCATAGATTCAACATAAGGAATTCATCAGCTTGGAGGAAGATTACCGATGTCATCGCTTTTTTCAGGTAAGAATGTTCAATTTTGTTTACGTACGATCTGAGGTAAAATGTATAGTGAGCAACTGTATGTAATTGTACAGTACAATCATAAAATAATGTACAGTACAGGCATTGTCATTTCATGTCCTTAAGAATATCAATACTGTTGACCACAAAATGACAATTATTTTATTTTAAATACAAACCCTCATGTTGAATTTAGACTCCAATAAACTGCCTCAACAACAATACGATTATAATTGAAGTTTACAAAGAAATAAGTATACCTTACACAACAAAATAGCATGTAGTTTTTTATTGAGCAAACAAATCATATTACTAGCTACAGCATAAGGAATGTTGAAATTGCTTGTAATAATACAAAATGCTACTAAATGATGAATGGGAATCTAGCCTAAAAATGAGCTGGCGCGTATAGAATGTGCGCGTCCGGTGTGCGATACCTCCAGCTGTCCTCGACGCGACGCGACGCGACGCTGCGCTTCTCGTTCGGTGTGCGACCCCCTTAAGGCTATATCTTTGGAAAACTTTGACATAATGACACCAAACTTTGTGTGAACGTTTGTCATCGCACACTAAACACACCACATCGATTTGATAACAGCGCCACCTGTTGGTCAAACGTAATAAGCCATTAAATCATGTCTGTAGGCGTTTACATCATTTTTCTGTCGTTTTGACTAAAATCATCTTAAAATTGCTTCCTTTTCCTTATTGTTGCAGTTGGTCTGCTGTTCCTGCCATCCTTAGCTCCTCATTTTCTGCT
The DNA here is from genome assembly GCF_049309525.1 of Garra rufa. NCBI lineage: Eukaryota > Metazoa > Chordata > Actinopteri > Cypriniformes > Cyprinidae > Garra > Garra rufa. The sequence goes on from NC_133377.1 coordinate 17,465,594, forward strand.
TTGAGTGCTTGGCCCCGTAATTGCTGCTTGCAGCTATATTTTATTATTGTAATTATCTTTTCTTTTCTTTGTTATCAATGGCTTGTTTGTTCTGTGAAAAAGCTAAACACTAAAATAAATGTGTAAAAAAAATTAATTAGGCCAAATTAAATTTATATACAGGTGCTGGTCATATAATTAGAATATCTTCAAAAAGTTGATTTATTTCACTAATTCCATTCAAAAAGTAAAACTTGTATAATGTATACATTCATTCCACACAGACTGATATATTTCAAGTGTTTATTTCTTTTAATTTTGATGATTATAACTGACAACTAATGAAATTAGTTAAATTCAGTATCTCAGAATATTACTTAAGACCAATACAAAAGAAAGGATTTTTAGAAATCTTGGCCAGCTGAAAAGTATGAACATGAAAAGTATGAGCATGTACAGCACTCAATACTTTTGCCTGAATTACTGCATCAATGCGGCGTGGCATGGAGTCGATCAGTCTGTGGCACTGCTCAGGTGTTATGAGAGCCCAGGTTGCTCTGATAGTGGCCTTCAGCTCTTCTGCATTGTTGGGTCTGGCATATCGCATCTTCCTCTTCACAATACCCCAGGCGAGTTTGCTGGCCAATTAAGAACAGGGATACCATGGTCCTTAAACCAGGTACTGGTAGCTTTGGCACTGTGTGCAGGTGCCAAGTCCTGTTGGAAGATGAAATCTGCGTCTCCATAAAGTCGGTCAGCAGCAGGAAGCATGAAGTGCTCTAAAACGTCCTGGTGTACAGCTGCGTTGACCTTGGACCTCAGAAAGCACAGTGGACCAACACCAGCAGATGACATGGCACCCCAAACCATCACTGACTGTGGAAACTTTACACTGGACCTCAAGAAACGTGGATTCTGTGACGCTTCTGACGCTGTCTGTTGTTCAAGAGTGGCTTGACACAAGGAATGCGACAGCTGAAACCCATGTCTTGCATACGTCTGTGCGTAGTGGTTCTTGAAGCACTGACTCCAGCTGCAGTCCACTCTTTGTGAATCTCCCCCACATTTTTGAATGGGTTTTGTTTCACAATTCTCTCCAGGGTGCGGTTATCCCTATTGCTTGTACACTTTTTTTCTACCACATCTTTTCCTTCCCTTCGCCTCTCTATTAATGTGCTTGGACACAGAGCTCTGTGAACAGCCAGCCTCTTTTGCAATGACCTTTTGTGTCTTGCCCTCCTAGTGCAAGGAGTCAATGGTCGTCTTTTGGACAACTGTCAAATCAGCAGTCTTCCCCATGATGGTGTAGCCTACAGAACTGGACTGGGAGACCATTTAAAGGCCTTTGCAGGTGTTTTGAGTTAATCAGCTGATTAGGGTGTGGCACCAGGTGTCTTCAATACTAAACCTTTTCACAATATTCCAATTTTCTGAGATACTGAATTGGGGTTTTCATTAGTTGTCAGTTATAATCATCAAAATTAAAAGAAATAAATACTTTAAACATATCAGTCTGTGTGGAATGAATGTATACATTATACAAGTTTCAAGTTTCATATATATATGTACTCTGATAATAGGAAAATAACGGGTTTGACAAAAAGATTCATTCTGTATTATTGCTGTTTCAACAATCATAATAAAATCTTCAAAACTATGCAGTGGGAACCATGGGATTTATTTAGCTGATTCTCAACCAACTTCATAATAGTAGGATACTTTTTGTTGGTGTTATGACATATTTAAATACAATTTTTGATAAGGTTTTGTAAAGAAATGCATGTGTTGGTAAAAGCAGTTTGTCTATACCACTACTTCTTAATCAAGCAAAAGCATTTAGAAGTTTGTAAAATCAAACACAAATTCAGCTGACTGGAAGTGTATATTTTCTCTTCATGTTGTAAACAAAATGTGTTGTTTTCTTAGTATGTATGTGTAGTGTCCCCTTTCTTTGCTATTGCGCACAATAATTCAAATGTTAACACACTGTGACATACTTGGAGCTCCACCAAATCAAACATATCAAAATGAAGACATACCAAACAAAGGTCCTGCCAAGAGATCTGCTTGAACTGTAGAAGTGAGGTTTTATAATCATGCAGCGTTCATGCAAAATAAAGTTATCTGCTGAGAAATATTCAGATACAAAATCTGCCAGAACGAGTAGAGCAGGGGTCCCCAAACTTTTTTCTGAGAGGGCCACATAATTTTCTTTTCTTTAATGGGGGGCCGGGTCGGTTTATAAAAGAAAATTCCATGGGCCGGACTGACTACTATTATTATTATTATTTTATTATGATTTTACCTGTATTTATTATACCGTTTAATGCTAGAATAGTTTATTATTTTGTTATGCACCACTCAGAAAAAATATCATTTCTTTTTAAAAGATATACAGGTGCTTCTCAGTAAATTAGAATGTCATGGAAAAGTTCATTTATTTCAGTAATTCAATGCAAATTGTGAAACTTGTGTATTGAATAAATTTAATGCACACAGACTGAAGTAGTTTAAGACTTTGGTTTCTTTAATTGTGATGATTTGGCTCACATTTAACAGAATCCCACCAATTCACTATCTCAACAAATTAGAATTTAGTGACATGCCAATCAGCTAATCAACTCAAAACACCTGCAAAGGTTTCCTGAGCCGTCAAAATGGTCTCTCAGTTTGGTTCACTAGACTACACAATCATGGGGAAGACTGCTGATCTGACAGTTGTCCAGAAGACAGTCATTGACACCCTTCACAAAGAGGGTAAGCCACAAACATTCATTGCCAAAGAAGCTGGCTGTTCACAGAGTGCTGTATCCAAGCATGTTAACAAAAAGCTAAATGGAAGGAAAAAGTGTAGAAGAAAAAGATGCACAACCAACTGAGAGAACCGCAGCCTTGAGAGGCTTGTCAAGCAGAATCAATTCAAGAATTTGGGTGAACTTGGACTGAGGCTGGGGGTCAAGGCATCAAGAGCAAACCACACACAGACGTGTCAAGATATTTGGCTACAGTTGTCGTATTCCTCTTGTTAAGCCACTCCTGAACCACAGACAACATCAGAGGCATCATACCTGGGCTAAGGAGAAGAAGAAATGGACTATTGCCCAGTGGTCCTCTTTTCAGATGAGAGCAAGTTTTGTATTTCATTTGGAAACCAAGGTCCTGGAGTCTGGTGGAAGGGTGGAGAAGCTCGTAGCTCAAGTTCCTTGATGATTTGGGGTGCAATGTCATCTGCTGGTGTTGGTCCACTGTGTTTTTTAACAAACGTCAAACTCCACCTTCAGCATTTTCAGCGCTTCCACAGGCTTTTCAACTGGGAATGGGGCCACTGGTTTCTCAGCTGAAAAATTTTGGGTAACTGGGAGATGAGTGAAGTCTTGATTTTGCACCTGTTCAATCATGATGAAGCATTATGTTGAATGTACCATTCTGTTGGTGAATTTAACAAATAATTAGGCTATGTTAATAACTAAGGGAAATTTTAGTTTGAAAGCCAACCTCTATTATCAAATACCGACATGATATAAGTAAAACGTGTATTAAAAATTGCATTTTTACTGGCATTGTTCAGAGGGCCGGTCCAAATGTGGGGGCGGGCCGCATTCGGCCCCCGGGCCTTAGTTTGGGGACCCCTGGAGTAGAGTTTCAGAGCAAATTTAACATTCAGTTGTCAGTCAGTAGGGGCTAGCTCATTTGCAACCAAATGTGGTTTGTACCTATTGCTAAATTTATATTATTTATATAAATTTAAGCAAATGCATCTTTTTGTAATAGTACATTAGCTCAAAATGTCAACCATTTCATATGTTATTTTTTTGTAATTAAAATGAGTTACTAATTAAAAACATTTTTGTAATGCATATGTTTTTCGTTTAAACTATAGCTCCTTTGTTATGTTGCGTAATAATTTATCTAAAAACAATCAAAGGATTTGTGATTCTCAGAGGACATCAGTGTTTTCGTGGAAAGTGCCAAGTTATTTTTTTGTTGCGCTACCATGTGACTATGGAGTTTATAAACCGTAATCAGGTCCAAGGTTCAAAGGCCTCGTAACCAGCTGCTTTGAGAAACAGTTTTGTTTAATCTCTCCTTTTAGTTTACTATGTGAAAGTGGAGTAGCCTACATACGTCAAAATATGTTCTGTGGCAGTAATTCACAAATTAAAAAAAACATACAACAGTACATGTGCTGTTTATAGGGTGTTCTCAAAAGTGATTATGTAAGCATTAAAAAATGTCATACATTAAACAAAAGCTGTCACAACTTTTTATGACATATTGTGAAATTTATGATAACAATCCAAAGAACATCTAGTGATTCAACGGGAGCAAGAAAACTTATTTGCTTACATAATTATATTGTATGATACATTACATTTATTATTGCACAGAATTCATTGAGTATTTAATTCTGAACATAGCTGCCCTGGGCAGTGCAAAGCAGCTGCTGTACTGTATGTAAGAGATAATGTACAGTCAGACGGCCATTATTACAGAAACACTGAGAGGCTGATCAGGTCATGTATATTACTACAGGTTTTTTTTTTTTTTTTGTACTGTGCATTATCCAGACGTAAAGTAACTTACTTATTTAGTTGAGGTTTACTATTTCACAATCTTTGTCTTGTTGATAGTCAGCTTTTATACACTGCAAAAAAAAAAATAAAAAAAATAAAAAAAATAAAATGCTTTTCTCAAGAGTATTTGTACAACATGGTAGTGTTTGTTGTACACTGCTGATTTAAATAAAAATAACATTAGTCATTTTCCTTTATTTAAACAATAATAATATGATTATAACAAAATGTGTTTAGTTTCGTATCTGGACGCGGGATATGAAGGTTCAAAGCCTACACTGCAAAAAGCATTTGTTTCCAGGCAAAATATCTAAAAAATACAAATCTTAAATCAAGAAGGATTTTCTTGTTTTCAGAAAAAAAGTCAAAATGAAGTCAGTTTTTGCTTAGAAATCTTATTTCAAGTTATTTTTCTTACCCCATTGGCAGATTATTTTGCTTGTTTCAAGCAAAAACGCATTTGATTTTTTGAAAACAAGACAATATTTTTTACTCGTCTCTCCCACGTTCAGAAATGAAATTAAACACATTTTGTTATAATCATATTATTATTGTTAAAATAAAGAAAAATGATGAATAATATTTTTTATTTAAATCTGCAAAAATTAAAGAGCACAGCAAACACTACCATGATGTACAAATGCCCTTTAAATAACACATTATTTTTCACATTAGTGTAATGAGAATCGAGGGCACTGTGGCAATTAAATAAAAGCCACAGTGCACCAAAAAAAAAAAAAAAAAAAAACATTTTCTTGGTGTATAATATAATTTCTTATTCTTTTCTTTTGGATGAAACATGAGCAAAATGTTTTGCTTTCGTGACACTTACTTACTTACTTTTTTTATACTTAGATTTTTTTTGTCTTGTTTCCAGCCAAAATATCTCAAAATTCTTAAATCAAGAAGGATTTTCTTGACGAGTAAAAATTATTTTCTTGTTTTCAGAAAAAAAAAAAACAAGTCAAAATTAAGTGAGCTTTTGCTTAGAAATCTTATTTCAAATTGAAAACAAGATTATTTTTCTTACCCCGTTTGCTTGTTTCAAGCAAAAACACACTTGATTTTGACTTTTTTTTCCCTGATAACAAGACATTTTTTTTTTTTTTACGTTTCTAGATAATCCTTCTTGATTTAAGAATTTTGAGATATTTTGGCTGGAAACAAACAAGAAAAAAAAAAAAAAAATCTATAATCTATAAAAGTATTTTTAGCAGTGTAGGCTTTGAACCTTCATATCCCGAGTCCAGAAATGAAATTAAACACATTTTGTTATAATCATATTATTATTGTTCAAATAAAGGAAAATGATTAATATTATTTGATTTAAATCAGCAAAAGTTAAATAGAGTACAACAAACACTACCATGATGTACAAAAACACTTTAAATAACACATTATTTTTTCACATTAGTGTAATGAGAACTGAGGGCACTGTGGCAATAAAATAAAAGCCACAGTGCACAAAAAAACATTATCTTGGTGTATAATATAATTTCAAATTCTGACATTCCTGGAAAAATATGAAATATGAGCATGTTTTGCTTTCACGAGATTCGCCTTGTTGTATCCAATGCAGTGGCGTTTATTCATTTTTAAGTGTGCTTGTATAGTTTTCGGGCCACTGTAAAGGGTTAAAACATCTTTGGCCAGACGTCAAATGCTCTCTGATTCCCCACAGCGATCAGATGAGAGAGCTGCACGTTTCCCTGTGTGTCTCCGGGTCCATGTTGGAGTTGATCTGCTCTGCTGGGTCATTTCAGGCCACGTCTGTCCGATCACAGAAGCAAACGCTGATATTACAGGGATATCTAATAAAGGACATACGCACATACTGTGTTGCAGCTTCGAGGTGAGTCATTATTTCCTGTTTCACGCCTAAACGGCAGTGCTTTGCTGTAAAATGTATCCGCGTTAAACACCGAGAGCCAAGTGCAACTCGCTTTCGCTCCGACATACTGTATAGCCTGCGTTTCTAAACTAGATGAAATGTCATAGCGCTAGTTTAATGTTTGACATGTTTTAAAGCGGATGTGGTTTTTGCACTTTTAGCGTCTCTTTCGAGTCTTGAAGGCATTTACGAAGCATCACCTTTGCTTACATTTACGTCAAAGCAAAATATTTCTTGTTGACATTCGTATGAATGTTACTTGTAATGCAATCCTTATGTAATACTCAGTGCACTGTTGTTGTTGTTGTTGTTGTTGAGCTGTTGCTGCTAAAGTTACGGTTGCACGCATACGATCATGCATACAGCACGTGTACCCTTTTGCAAACTTTAGTCAGACGTTATAATAAACTTTTATGACATCCGATGGTTTTTTGCTGTTCGAAGTGTTAGAGTTGGCCGGTGTTATTTGATTAGCTCACAGGCAGAACCCAACGCTTTGACCCACTTACAGAAACTGCAACATATTTTTGAAGAAATGTCATCATTATTTACCAGGAAACTATTATATTAGCCAAAAATGACAAAATTGCAACCACTGCATGGTTTGATTGTAGCTATTGTTTGTGCATGCAGGGGAAGGCCAACTATGTTCTTGTAACTTTAATTATTGACTCATGAAAGGCTTTGTTTACAATGGAGTACTCCTGTAATGTGCATACTATTTCTGTAGAATGCATTATGTATACTGTACACATGGAATGCCCAGACGGTCTATGCAACAACAGCAGGCAAAAAAAACAACAACAAAAAAAATCAATGTGCCCACTTGATTTTATTGCCAAATGAAACGAAAAAAAAAAAAAAAAAAAAATAATACATTATGCAAAAAAAACCAAAAAAAAACTCTTAAGATGATATCTACATCCTACGGAGCCCCTTACGTCACCTGTAGAAGAAAAATAATTTATCCGTGGGGACGGTTTTGCAATTCGTTCCCTCAGTTTATAAACCGTACTCACGAATTCTTAAACTGTTCCCTCGGTTTAACAATTCATGCCCACGGATTAACAAACCGTGCCCACGAATTTCCAATCCGTGCGCTCAGATTTTGTAAACCGTACCCTCGGATTTTGAATCCGTTCCCACAAATTCATAATCCGTGCGCACGCTTTCGCAATCTGTTCCCACAGTTTGTAAACTGCTCTCACGGATTTGTGATTATTATAAGCTTTTCACCCAGAGTTAGATGCATGCTGCACTATTAATGTTATTATTAAATAAGGCCTATTATTACATTGCATTTAGTTTGAGAGCAAAGGAATGGTAACATCACCTGTACATTATTTGTTTTGTATTGCTTTTTACCTTCTCCTCTCCAAAACTCGTTTTTTTTTTAAATTCAGGTAATTTTATATTTTGAAAAATATTATTATATAAAACAAAGCCGTTTGAACAGCGCTCTTCACTTGTTCTTTTATTTTGGTACCATGACGGCACTTACAAAACAGGCTTCTTTTTATCGTTTATTTTACATTAATAACCAATAGGTTAAAACACATGATGTTTTGGCAGCTAATCTATTGGTGATTAATATAAAATAAAGCTAAAAACTCTGTTTTGTCAGTGTTGCATAGTCTCATATAGCCTACTGAGAAATAAAGTTTAATAAATGCAAAACAATGCATCCAGCACTTAAACAGGTGTCCTGTTTGAATTTGGGGGCGGGGCCACAAATCCGTGAGAGCAGTTTACAAACTGTGGGAACGGATTGCAAAAGCGTGCGCACGGATTATGAATTTGTGGGAACGGATTCAAAATCCGAGGGTACGGTTTACAAAATCTGAGCGCACGGATTGGAAATTCGTGGGCACGGTTTGTTAATCCGTGGGCACGAATTGTTAAACCGAGGGAACAGTTTAAGAATTCGTGAGTACGGTTTATAAACTGAGGGAACGAATTGCAAAACCGTCCCCACGGATAAATTATTTTTCTTCTACAGGTGACGTAAGGGGCTCCGTAACATCCTAGCCATGCAACATGTTGAGTTTATATGACTACAGTTTGCTAACACTGTGGTTTCAACATACTAAAACTACATAAAAAGCATGCATTTTACATAAAGCATATAATACAGTGTATACCGGACAGTATGCAGAAAGCTCTATGCGAGTATTCTATTCTGTACATAAGAAATATCCAGATCTACTGATGTGAATGCAGTTGTTCAGTAAGAGTAGGCGATGCAATACTCAGGTTATCACTTTTCTGTTTCTAAACAGGTGATATGTGAGATTTTTAATAATGGTTTTTAACAGACAAGCGAAAGAAAAGAGGATGTTGAAATATGGAGCCTCTTAGTGTTCCTCTTGACTCTCCGTAGATGAGAAATTCTTTGCAGCTGGAGGGTTATTTCAGGTCAGCTGTGTGCCATGTGGATCGGTGAATCCATTTAAAAGCCTGGGCAAAACTGCAGTCGGCGATATGACACTGAAGCTTTTGTAATAAAGTGCTTTTATATCAATTAAGCATTCAACTGCAACCTTTTGTAGATTTAATTGCATAAGGGCTTGTTACAGTTTCTAAAGGATTAGGAGGTTGATGTTGTGCATCATTGGCCTGCACCGATTTAAGGAATATAAACCCCCTCACAGCTTTGTAGGGTGTCCCTGCTTTCCCGGTCCCAGAGCGTCTGTCAGTCTCTAAAGGGCCCGAGGGTGTTCGGTTTCAATAGGTGCTTTTAATAGATTCTGACTTGTATTAAAATACCCTCATGATGCTAGCCGTAATCATGAAATAGTGGAAACTGGACCAGTGTTGGCAATATGTGCTTTGTGAAGGCACAATTAAAATGTAATATTAAGCAGGCCTCGCTGTGGCCTTTAGCGAGACCAAGGGAGACCATGCATAATCTTACTCACACATACCACGCTTGCCATGGTCCTGACAGCACATATAATGATTAGAGACAATATAATTATCTTTACACTCTTTTGCAAGACTATTGCTCAATAGTTTTTCCAACTGTTTGAACATCTGTCTGATATTAAAAGAGGGCCAGCCGTTACTCCGAGTGGAGAAGAACTACATTTGTGGTTGTTTGGTTGAGTTAATGGCATGGTTATTTCATAAAACGGGTGTTGGCCATTTGTTCAATTCCCAGAAAGCTGAAAAAGGTTACATCAGAATACATGTCAGTCGACAAAAACAAACAACATTCATGAAGCAATTTATGCTCCAGTCACTTCTATGGGGAGCATGCAATCAACGCAAGAACTGTCAAGTTTGAAGGTGGCGAAGATCAACAGAAGATCACCATCTTTTGGCTGAAAATGCATCCTGACACATACAGATTCATGTCAAAACACAAATTACACATTTGGACTTGCTATTTGTCACTTGTGCTTTGTGGGCCATCACATACTGTAATCACTTGTTGCCTTGCTATAAACATAGCTTCATGGAAACACACCCAACGAAACAACTTCTTGCAAGATATCTCCCAAAAAGCGATCGGAATTGTTCATGAATGTGTCTCGGCAGCATTCTCATGTCTGTCAAAGTAGTTTAGTAATTCCCAAATCTCTCCTCGAGGTTGGCCACATAATAATTACAGCGTGTTGCTATCAGATTCCAATAGTAGCATATCTGTGGTATGTTTGGAAGAGCATGCTCCCATACCGCTCGCACTGTTTTTGCAGTGTGTGAACAGCGTGCAGATTTGCTGTATGAATGGAATACCCCGATGACCACATCAAACTGACTAAATGTGCATTAGAGAGATGGAGAACACTGCATTGGATTGAGGGACACACACTTGCACACAAACACTTAGTGTGAAAGATGTAGTAACACATTTATAACATATTCGCCTTGCACCCACATGAAATTGGATTTGAATGCAAAAATGATAATAATAATAATAATAATTTGATAGACATTGATGAATAGTTAGAAATACTGTTTTTAGGGAACCGAAATTATTCAGCCAAAAATAGCAAAAACAGCTCTTTCGGTGTTCGAATAAGTGAAAAAGGCCGAATAAATTATACTGAACAATGACATGACGCAATCAAATAGAGGCGTGCACTAATGCAGCAAACATTTAAAAGCATTTAAAACTGTCCGAGAAAGATGCAAAAATCATTACAAGCACCGACAGCGAGAGACTGTTTAGTGTGGCATCGCATGTCTTTGATGAAAGAAGAAAAGGCTGGTTGTTGCTGATTGCTGTATGATGACTGAAATCACAAAGTAGCCTCAAACCATTGGTAAATAAACCGCAGAACATTTTGTTTTCTAATACATGCACAAAACATATTTATTCTGACAGCGCTGCATGAGCTCCTTAGCCAGGGTTGAAAGTCCAAAGCGCGAGGAAAATCTGCACTGAAACAGCATAATGAGAATCATTCATAAATCAGCTGCTGTCAACAAAAAGTAGTACTGAGGTGGTCTCGCGGGTTTCCGCCAAAATAAAAGTCAACATTCATAAATGTTAGTTTTGTGATTTTACTCTTGTTCTGTAAAATAAAATAAAAAAATAAGACAAAATAATGATAATGATTACAACAGCTCTATTAATTCATTTATTATAACATTCTCCTTTGCTCAGTTCTTAAAAATGGCCAAAGAATAATATTTTACTAACTTACTAATTTTAAGTTAAATTGTGCTTTGTTGGTGGTTTTTTTGTTTGAAAAGCAAGACAAAACTATAAAAAGCACATTTTGGCTATTTATGCAGTGGTGAAAAAATTGGCAAAATGCATGGGGAAAAACACTAAAAACCATGTCCGGTGTTTAATTTTGTTCGGCCTCTGCCAAGAATTTTCATTTCAGTGCATCCCTAATTAGTTTTTAAAATGTTTTTCCAATTGTGTGGATTTGAGTCCACGCTATTTATTAAAAGTACAGGTATATGCAGTAAACAGTATTTTTATCTTCATTCTAATGGTAATGAATTCAGGTTGAGGATTTGTCCACAAGTAATTTGCATCAAATTTGTAAACTATCTCCATATAAGGGCTTCCTGCACGACTTCACCATTTTCTTCACGCTTGCTCTCACTTGAGAGAAACCTCAGCAAGATCTTTGAGTAAATCAAGTGTGTAATTTTCAGATCCGGTTACAACGTGCATACATTTCTTGTACGTAGGCCTAGACAGCTTTAGCTCAACCAATGAATAATTAAAAAAAATGCATAAAATAAAAATACCCTTGTATTTCCGTCAAGTGGGTGTGATATTCACCATGATGCTGTCCACATCTCTTTACAAGCTGTAATTACTATGGTTATATTTATGATTTATGTGTCCCTATTGTAGCCTCCCTTGTCCCTAAAATCACGTCTGACATTTACTGTGGCCAGCCTTGAGTTCCAATGACTGTAAATCAATAATTCCTCAAATTCCTCTTGATTTCTGCATTTCTAATACAGTAGTTGTATTCATGTGGCAGAGATTGGTTTCTGTTCCATAAGGGAAGGGATTTAACTGCAGAATCGTATTAGGAAATAATTTAGCTCTGTTGGAAAAAGGTCTTTGAAAGACTTTCTGTTAGTGAAGGCATTCTAATTTCTTTAGACTAAAGCCAAGTCTTCACCTAAAAACAGGTAAGTCTGGCTTGTTTGCATGCGTTCTTGTGGATGAGCAGCACTTGTCTGGGTGTCTTTGTAGCCAGACTGTGACAGAAAAGTGTTTTACACTGTGAAAGTGATTTCTTTTTGAATGTGTTTTTGTACTGTGCTATGTTTTGTATTATGCTGGACACAATAGTAGTAATAGGGAGTGGGGATGAATGGTGAAAATTTATGCAAATGATGATGATGATGATGAGCCTTTATTTGTCGCATACACTGTTGCATGCAGCGAAATTGGACCCCTCCGACCATACACTAACATCACAATTTGGGGGAGGACAGGTCAGTCGAGAGGTAGCATGGAAAATAAGAGAATAAGATACATTAGGACATAGTGTTGTCACGGTACCAAAATTTCAGTATTCGGTACCAATACCAGTGAAAATCCAAGGTTCTCGGTACCAATTTCGGTACCAAAGTAAAACACAATAACATTAATTGAACAACACACTATTTTTTATTAATAAAGTTAAAGAAAAATAAAATGTGCAAAAACCAATGTCATTCGTTATACTTATCTAAATTTAGTTTCAGGTTTTTCCAAGTAATAAAAGTATTTCAAGGATTGTAAACATTTTAATAATTAAATAACAACTAAATAAATGACAGGCATTCAAAAAATGTACACAAGCTTCATCCAAAAGTTTGTTTCTGCTGCTTCTAAAAACATCTGTACTGTTGTCTGTTTTAGAGTTTGCTGGGGTGTTTCATGATCTTCCTCAATCTGCAGCTGTAAAAAGAAAATATAATACATTTAAGTAAAGCAGTGGGCTAAGTCTGACCAGATGCAACATTAGATCATTGACACCAGCAAAAATATTAATTTTCAGTAAATAACAAACCTCAGCTTTTATAATAAATTTAGATAAGATTACATATATTAAGTTAACTGTCTATAACAGATAGAAACTGCTGTATTGAAAACTCTTTACAATACGATTTCATTTGTTAGACAACATGACCTTACAAAAAAAAAAAAACAAAAAAAAAAAAAAACAGTAGTTATATGGCAATTCTTCTTCTTAAGGTTAGGCTCATTTCAACATTTACTAATCCATAAAATCATGTTAAACTGTTAAACATGAACAAACATGAATGATCATGTGTTTGTATTGAATAACATTTTGAATTAATGTTGTAAAAATATATTGTTCACTTAAGTTTGTTAGATAATGCATGAATTTGATCTTATTGTAAAGTATGACAAAACTAAACTGGAGATCAAACGTGTTTTATTTGACTGTACTTTTATTTAATCCAAACTGCGTTCATATTTAATAATAAAAAGCTTTATGAACCTGCTAGAGTTATCCAGCCAAGAATAAGAACGTTTTCTGACAGACTGATATGAAGGACATAAACATTGTTAACGATACGATTTGTACATTCTTTAACACACATATTTTGGATAAACAGGTCATTTGTGTGTATAAATAGTACATATATCATGTCTTTCTTTTTTCTTTTACCCTAATAAAAATGATGGGAGCGTTAAATAGCTCAAAATCGTTCTAAGGTCCAGCATATTAGCAATTATGCTAACGATTAACAACATTACAATTCGACATTCAAATTAAAATATGCAATAATGTTCTTAACAGAAGCTCTAAATATGAAATTAAATTGAAACATACCGTACTTGAACTCTTTAATTTGATCCTGCAGTCAGCCTTCACTGTGTTTTGTTCAGTTTGATGGGTTTCCTTCTTTTGAGAGAACCTAGACGATCTATGATGTTCGCCGCCTTCAGCCGAAAATCGATCAGACATAGAACTACAAGACAAGAGAAGCCAGCGAGGAGAGATAGGGGAGGGAGAGGGAAAAGATGTGACCACCTTCGCTGAGAGCAAACGAAACGGTGAAATGGTGTTTCGTTCCTGAATAATTCAGTGTTTTTGAACAAATCGATTAGGTAAATGATCCAGATTATTTACTGTTTTTAAAATGTAAGCATATTTTTTTTGTATGAGCGCATGCACAGAATGACGATTCAGTTGCTTAACATCCCATAATTAATGTTACAGTTAATGTACACAGTGACTTGTACACAATTGTGTTTAGACATTTTTTAGTGTTAACAATTTTTTTGTTATTTGACCGTTATATAGTATACGCTAAACTGCATAATATATTGCCCTTTCTAACCTTTCCTTTTGTGTTGTTGCACAGTGTTTCTTAATGCACCAAACTGAAGCGAGGTGAACTTTTGCCTTTGTGGTGATTAGATTCACTCGACTGCTGCCTTGAAATTGAGTATGTGAGTACAGAATGGCACGTCTGGTGTGTGACCAGCTTTAGAAGTTGGCTGACTACAGTAAATAGACAATACACAATAATAGACTGTAAACAGTAAGTCATTAGTTTTTGTATCTGAGCTTTCTTAAATATAATTTTATGAATATGCTGTATCTGTAGATGTAATTTGCATTTTGACAATATATCATGGAAATATTTTGGCTCCTCCGGGGGGCTGAACAAAGCCTGGAAAGCTGAAAATAAGACCATTTCACGATTTCACGCTTACATATAATTAGCGGGAGTATAGTAATGTATGTTTGGCGAGCTGTCCAGGGAAGGGCTCTGAGCTCGGGGACAGCCTGAACCTAGTGTGCCCCCCCCCCCCATAGGAGTAGTGAGAACTCAGAGTGAGGAGACGGGGTGGTGGAGGGATACTGATAAACCGTCGAGTGGACAGAGGTGAGCCAGCTGTATTTAAACCTATGACGCTGATTGACTTGAGTGGGCTCCTCTTGTGATGTTTACGCTAAGTATCTGACGCACTTCTCCCGAACTTTGTTAATGAAACATCATGTGGGGTAAATCTATTAGAGAGAGACTGATTTAGCATCAAAAAAGGGTGCAGTGTCTTGGTAGAGAATTAAATCCTGTTTCTTTTGCAAACAGTGGAGCGCCAATCATTCTAGAATGAATCTTTTCTGTGAATAACATACTTACAAACTTACAAACGACTTACAAAAGAGGACAATGGAAGCAATCAAAATCAACAAAAGAGCAATAACAGGCAAGTGCTATGACAAGTCTCATTTATAGGGATGCACCGAAATGAACATTTTTGGCCAAAGCCGAAGAATAACGTTTTTTTGTGTGTTTTTTTTCCTCCATGTATTTTTCCAATTTTTTTCACCATTGCATAAATTAAATAGCCAAAATGTGCTTTATACAGTTTTGTCTTGCTTTTCCAAAAAAAATGAATATAAATAAATAAATAAAAACGTAAATAAATTACAAAACAACAATTTAAAATATTTACTTAACACTAAACATTTTTAACATTCTAATAGACATTATAGCCTACCAACAACGCATAATTTAACTTAAAATTGTTAAGTTATTAAAATAATACTCTTTGGCCATTTTTAAGACCCCCTTCTTGAATCGGGCATGTGTATTTTAATGTACAAATAAATGCAGCCTTGCTGAGCAAAGGAGAATGTTATAATAAATGTATTGATAGAGCTGTTGTAATGATTGTTGTTATTATTTATAACGATTTTTATTTTTGTCTTTCATTTTATTTTACAGAACAACAGTAAAAATTACAATGCTAACATTTATGATGTTGACTTTTATTTTGGTGGAAACCCACAAGAAGGACTTTTTGCGGACAGCAGCAGATTAATAAATGATTCTCATTACGCTGTTTCACTGCAGATTTTCCTTCGGCCTTTTTGCTTATTCGGCTGAACACCAAAAGAACTTTCTTTGCTATTTTTGGCCAAATAATTTTGGTTGCTCACAGCCTAACACAGTACACGTATCGAGTTTTTTATTATTATAAAATAAATAAAAAGAAAAAAAAAGAAAAAGCAAGCTAGTGTTAGAGGCATAAAATAGATAGAATACATTAAAAAAAGAATTAGAATGGAGGGTGCTACAGTTCAAGGGTAAAATAAAGATGGAAGAGATGTGTTTTGTAGCCGATTCTTGAAGATAGCTAAGGACTCAGCTGTTCGGCTTGAGTTGGGCAGATCATTCCACTAGGAAGGTACATTTAATGTGAAAGTATGTAAAAGTGATTTTGTGCTTCTTAGGAATGGCCAATAATGCGCTTTTTACTTGCAGAATGCAAGCTTCTAGAGGCACATAAGTCTGAAGTAGTGAATTTAGGTAAAGGGGTGCAGAGCCAGTGGTGGTTTTGTAGGCAAACATTAATGGCTTGAATTTTATGCGAGCAGCTATTGGGAGCCAATGCAAATTAATGATGAGAGGTTTGAAGTGCGTTCTTTTCAGCTCATTAGAAATTAATCTTGCAGCCGCATTCTGGATCAATTGTAAAGGTTTATTAACACTGTCTGGAAGACCTGCCAAAAGAGCATTGCAATAGTCCAGCCTGGACTGAACAAGAGCTTGAACAATGAGTTGAGAAGCATATTCCGAAAGAAAGGGCCTGATTTTCCTGATGTTGAATAAAGCTAATCTGCAGGACTGGGCAGTTTTAGCATGTGCTCTGAGAAAGTCAGCTGATCATCAATTACAACTCCAGGGTTTCTGGCTGTTTTTGAAGGAGTTATGGTTGATGTGCCTCACTGGATGGTGAAATTGTGATGAAACGATGGGTTTGATGGAACCACAAGCAGATCTGTCTTGGCAAGGTTGAGTTGAAGATGATGGTCCTTTATGTTAACCATGAAACATGATTAAAAAAGTACCTTTTAAAAAGGTCAGAAAGCCGCATGTGGACAAATGCTTATGGATTTTGTGATTGAGCTTTTGTGTACCTAATGCATAGCTTTTATTTTCTTGTTTTAAGTAAAAAAGAGCAGCTCTTCTTCAGTGGTAGACTCATTGACAATAAAGCTTTCAGGAAATAATCACTGACCTTTTTAAAAGTTTGCTAACGTAAATTGCCTGAGTGTTTAACTGGAGCAAATTTATCATCTGTAGGCTCCGACAAATGCCGGGGGCTACACGGATTGATAAACCTGTGAAGTGTTTTGCATTTGATAATCCTAAAGATTGAGATGGGGCAGAATCTTTAATCTTATCTGCTGATATCAGTTCACCAAAATAGAATGAAATATAGCAGCCACACAGCTGAGATGTTAACCTATATTATATTATATTATATTATATTATATTATATTACATTATATTATATTATACAGTTTTGTTTTGCTTTTCAGAAAAAAAAAATCGATTACACAACTACAATTTAAAAAAGTATATTTTTGAACATTTTTAACATTCTAGTAGACATTATAGCCTACCAACAAAGCACAATTTAACTTAAAATGAATAAGTTAGTAAAATAATATTCTTTGTTCATTTTTAAGACCCCTTGAATCCGGCACGTGTTTTAATGTACAAATACATGCAGCCTTGCTAAACAAAGGAGAATGTTATAATAAATGTATTATTAGAGCTGTTGTAATGATTGTTATCATTATTTTTTATTTTATTTCACAGAACAACAGTAAAATTATAATACTAACATTTATGAATGTTGACTTTTATTTTGGCGGAAACCCACAAGTAAACCTCAGTACTACTTTTTGCTGACAGCAGCAGGTTCATTTTAATAGAGATGGTGCATCACAAGGAGATCTAGAAAAATGCAAAGATTTGTAAAATTGTTGCTCTCATAAAACCAATAGTTGCTACAATACACTGTGATTTAGACATTTATCTCACCAAAGGGGACTTCCAAAGGAACGGATCCACTTATGCTTTTTAAAAAAAAATCTAATTTGCTGAATTTCTGCTTGATTTAAACCAGCGGTTCCCAATTCCAGTCCTCGCGCCCCACCGCTCTGCACATTTTGCATGTCTCTCTTAGTTAACACACCTGATTCAGATAACCAGCTCTTTAGAAGTGAGGTCCGTGCAGGAACTGCGATCCGATTGACATGGTCCCTGCAAAGTGTTCATTGCTCCCTGCTCCCTAAGCGGGGGAAATCTGTTTACTATACTTCAAAACATTCATTCACATATTTGCACCGCATGTAGCGTCTTCACACACAGATGAAACTTACTAGAGAAGTGTGACATAAGTGCATCTGTAAATAAATGCATTTTAAATTTACATCTCGCACGCTTTAATGACCTTCAAATGGAACACATACGCTCGCTTCGAACTAATGAATAATGGCGGAATATCCTGTGATGTCCACTTCGTAGGGCAGTAACGTTGGAATAGAACAAACGTCGGAAGCGATGCGTGAAACACACAAAATGTGCAGAGCGGTGGGTCGCGAGGACTGGAATTGGGAACCGCTGATTTAAACTGACCCAACTACTTCTACCCCCTCAAACCAGAGCTTGCAGATACCAGTCATCAAGCTCTCTTTCCCTCAGAGATTTGTCTGTTGTGGAAGTGCCCAAACTTATTATGACAACCATTGTGGGTACACTAGATATTTACCACTAGACTATCTGAACGAACAGATCAGATTTCATCACTTGAACAGTGCAGAGTTAGTACAAAATATCAGATTTGAAAACCAAATCAGAGTTGGGTGTAGTGTGAACAAGGCCTAAGGCATTGAGCGCTCATGTTTCTAAGGCCGGAAGGTTTTTTCCTTGTCGTTGTCAGATAGGACAGAGGCAATCAGTATTACAGTCTCTTCACCTGCTCATTTATTCATTCAGTGGCTTATCGCTCTTTTCTCTCTTTCTTGCGTCATCAGCCTTTCCTACAGTAATGTATCTGCACCTTTGACTGGCTGGCAAGTTCCATGTCTATCGTTCTTCTATCATTTTATTTGGCTGCGTCATTAATAATTATGCAGCACAGGGGAAAAAGCAGCTTTAAGTCAGCCTAGAAAATAGTTTTTAGATAAGACCTCAGGGCTAAAGGTGAAACCCACACAAACATCTCAGTTTCTTTCTATTTTTCCTCTGTATTAAATGGCATTTTATTGACTTTATCATTTTAAGTTCTTAAATGTATATATGATTGCATGATTAAATGTAATATTAGCTTACATATCTACTTGAACTACAGCAGTCTGTTTTGCACTTAATGGTCTACTGAAAACTAAAACAACACGTTGTACAATTGACATTTTATTAGTTAAATAATGCAAAAAAATGACATTTCTAATTTTAAAATGATATTTAGGCTACTTTGCTTCTTGTTTAACAAAACATTTAAAGTGAAACGTCCTAGGGCTGGACAATATGACCTAAAATCTAAATCTTGATTAATTGAAATTTTTACCTTGATTACGATACGTTTTTATGCAATTATATATGTTAATATTAATTTTATGCAAAGCGTGTGAGCTGGAAGGGACGAGGCCTGTTAAACATATGAAAATATTAAATATATGGAAGTCTGTTGCGCTATTGACATTTATATGCGGATAAAAATGCACTCACATGTGCGAAGGTGTCCGTATAGTGCTGTATACACACGTGTTAGTATGTTTTTAATTAGAAAGTATTAACAGAATTTAAAAAACCTAAATAACCAACATGGGGATATTACGTACTGTAAGTTAGAGGTTCTGAATTTCGGTTTCGGTTTCTTTCGGATAAAAAAATTACCTAAAATGGCTTTACTTACATGATTATTAAATATGATACCTCAGTGCAGCTTTTAATGGAAACTTTGTGTTCATGTTTGATTGACTTTTCGTTTTTTCTTCACAATATTATTTGTTTCACATTAGTGGCATTATATACATTGGAAGGTCTATTACGATGGATTTACATTGCATCATGGACAGGTCCAATATTTGGGTGCACATTTTTTCCTGCCTGCACTTTCATTTTTAATGTCCAGGAGGTGCATTTGACTGTTCACACACACAGTCATGTTATCTCATCTTCAGATAGGGCAGATACCATGTGTGTGGGCATTTGAAAGCAGTAAATCAGAAAGCACATGGCTAATAAATAACAAATAGTGTCAGAACCCAGAGTTGCAGAATATATCTAGACTTTTATACTGATTAATTCTGGATGAAAAGCTTCACAGTACAGTGAGGGAAATAATCATAAATTGATTTCCATTTGAATGAGTGAAATCTAGGGCTGTCGCGATAACCGCAATATCGCAATACCGCGCTATTGACGTGCATAACCGCAGAGGAATGCAACAACCGCAGCAACCGCGATATTTGCCTGTTTTCTTTTTTCCTAAGGATTTGCACTTCTCACTTAATGCCTGTGTGCTGAATATTAAATTAGTAATAAGTTAGTAATGATAACATAATGTGTTTATTATGAGGCTCAGTAGATATGAACTTAACATGCCTAAACAGACAGCGAATGAGAGAGAGATCGACTGAGCTTGTGCGATTACCTGCGTCTGCCTTTCAGATCGAGTCAGGTATGTATGTGAAACTAGCTTGTCATGTCCAACGAAAGTGAAATCTCTGTCTTAACATCGATGCTCTGCTGGTCAGCTGAGCCTTTAAAAGTGGCGATTAAAGTTAAAGTGATTTCAACATCGTGTTTCATTACGTCTCTCTTTGAATAAATAAGCGTTTTTGAACGTGTAGTTGAATGAACGGATTAAAGACTTACTCAAAGATAGTCTCTTGCCTCCATCTTGTGGCGTAAAAATGAAACTGCACTGACTGACAGCTCGCCTTGAACACGCAGGTGAAATACTGACAGAAAGTCTCTTGTCCAGTCAGACTCGAGGGTGCGCGCTAACTGTTATATATACGAAGATTTCAGATGCAAAGCCTCTAAGTATGTCTGACATTTCTCTTCAAAATTTGCATTTCTTTCTGGCTAGGTTTCTATGTAAGTACTGTTTACTTCACTTCATGTATCAACGCGATTTGGTTTCGGTTTATTGATTTCTGAATATGACCTTACATTGTAACAGCCTACACACAATTATTATAATACACATATATATATATATATATATATATATATATATATATATATACATACCGCGCTACTGAGCCACTCAAAATTACCGCAAGGGAAATTCCTTATACACCGCAACAGCCCTAGTGAAATCCCCTATCAATCAGCAAGATTTCTGGTTCCTAAGAGTGCTCCTAATCGCAGCTTGTTAGCTGTATAAAAGACACCTGACGAAAAAAATAAAAATGAAAAGTCAATCAAACATGTATTTAAGACACCTGTCCAGAAGCAATCAGTCAATCA
This sequence comes from Garra rufa, assembly GCF_049309525.1. Classification (NCBI taxonomy): domain Eukaryota; kingdom Metazoa; phylum Chordata; class Actinopteri; order Cypriniformes; family Cyprinidae; genus Garra; species Garra rufa. Next base: position 17,486,768 of record NC_133377.1, read on the forward strand.
GATTTAAAATTCTCCACCATGGCCAAGACCAAAGAGCTGTCCAAGGATGTCAGGGACAAGATTGTAGACCTACACAAGGCTGAAATGGGCTACAAAACCATCGCCAATCAGCTTGGTGAGAAGGTGACAACAGTTGGTGCGATTATTCGCAACTGGACGAAACACAAAATAACTGTCAATCTCCCTCGGTCTGGGGCTCCATGCAAGATCTCACCTCGTGGAGATTCAATGATCGTGAGAACGGTGAGGAATCAGCCCAGAACTACACGGGAGGATCTTGTCAATGATCTCAAGGCAGCTGGGATCATAGTCACCAAGAAAACAATGGTATGCCGTGAAGGACTGAAATCCTGCAGCGCCCACAAGGTCCCCCTGCTCAAGAAAGCACATGTACAGACCCATCTGAAGTTTGCCAATGAACATCTGAATGATTCAGAGGAGAACTGGGTGAAAGTGTTGTGGTCAGATGAGACCAAAATCAAGCTCTTTGGCATCAGCTCAACTCGCCGTGTTTGGAGGAGGAGGAATGCTGTCTGTGACCCCAAGAACACCATCCCCAAGGTCAAACATGGAGGTGGAAACATTATGCTTTGCATCAAAAGGGTGATGGATGGGGCCATGTACTGTCAAATCTTGGGTAAGAACCTCCTTCCCTCAGCCAGGGCATTGAAAATGGGTTGTGGATGGGTATTCCAGCATGACAATGACCCAAAACACAAGGCCAAGGCAACGAAGGAGTGGCTCAAGAAGAAGCACATGAGGGTCCTGGACTGGCCTAGCCAGTCTCCAGACCTTAATCTCTAGACAATCTGTGGAGGGAGCTGAAGGTTTGAGTTGCCAAATGTCAGCCTTGAAACCTTAATGAGTTGGAGAGGATCTGCAAAGAGAAGTGGGACAGAATCCCTCTTGAGATGTGTGCAAACCCGGTGGCCAACTACAAGAAACGTCTGACCTTGGTCATTGCCAACAAGAGTTTTGCTAAGTCATGTTTTGTGAAGGGTCAAATACTTGTCTCACTCATTAAAATGCAAATCAATTTTTTACTTTTTTGAAATGCGTTTTTTGCTGTTATTCTGTCTCTCACATAAACCTACCATAAAAATTATAGACTGACAATTTCTTTGTCAGTGGGCAAACGTACAAAATTAGCAAGGGATCATTTTTTTTCCTCACTGTGTCTGACTGCAGCTGCAAACCGTAAATAAATGATTTCATAATGCTTTGTCTGGAAATGTCAGTTTTATTTTGATTATGTCGTCAAAACACTAGGGGTGTATATCTGATACACATCAATTTTTCACATCAATTTTGTATCATAAATGTATAACCGCAGTGTAACCGCAACTGTGAGCTTCAGGACAAACAAACACAAAGCATGTGTGAAAGTCTGTCAGTAGATGAGTTTTGTGCATCTAATACGTACTGCATTTCAAATGGCATAAATTAAGGCATATCTAAAGTAAAACACTGAAATAACAGTGGGAGGAAGCACACACTGTCAAGCAAACACTTGTCTCACAGTGTATATCCTGTGCAGTGTGCACAAGTGCCATATGCAGGAAAAAGCCAAGTTTGGAATCGATTCTGAGCATTTTTTTTCCCACTCTAAGCTTGTTTTTTCTTGGTGAGATCTTGGTGCCCAGATCTCAGATTTAAAAATAGTGGGTGCATTTTTAATACTCGCATGAAAAGCGCATATGCGAATGATGTCAGTAGGCTATAATCGATTATGGTCTATGGTCATGACCCCTTTAAACAGGAAAGCAGCAGAATCAATAAAGTGAACTTCAAAAATGATACAAATCCAAAATTCAGTTGTAAAGCAGCTGTGACAGGACAATAGTGTCTATTATTCTACCTCTAGTGAGTTCATTGTTGATTCAGTTCAGTTCAATAACCTTAAAAGACAGCAGTGTCATTATTCTGCTCGAGTTCGTTCATTTGTTGAATGTGCCTATTTAGCTAAATTCATCTGAAAACATAAGATCGGAAGTATTCTCTACTGAAAAGGGAGATTCCTTTAGTCATAGTAGACAGTTTTAAATCAGGGCAATAAAGAATGATGTTCAATGTTGTAATAAGTCCCAGTAGTGCTATAAACAGCTGCTGAAAGGGCGAGCAGTCAGTAGAGTTACTCCCTAAAGCCTTACAGAACTTCTCACTATTTTCAGTAAATAGTACTATTTCACAGAACATATATTTTAATGGCCAGTTTTATGACAAAGTATTATGTAACATGCTACTAAATGATAACCGTATTCATGCAATAAGGGATTTCTCTTAACTACTTGATGTCCCAGTTTGCAGCTGTTCACACCAACTGTAAACCTACTCACAAATACACACACACACACACACACACACACACACACACACACACACATGTTGGGTTTACATGTTTTATGGGGACATTCCATAGGCGTAATGGTTTTTATACTGTACAAACCGTACTTTCTATCGCCCTACACCTACCCTATACCTAAACCTAGCCCTCACAGGAGATTGTGCAAACTTTTACTTACTCAAAAAAACTCATTGTGCATGATTTATAAGCCTGTTTCCTCATGGGGACCTGAGAAATGTCCCCACAAGTTCAAAATCTACTGGTATTCCTATCCTTGTGGGGACATTTGGTCCCCACAACGTGATGAATACCAGGTGCACACACACACACACACACACACACACACACACACACACACACACACACACACACACACACACACACACACACACACACACACACACACACACACACACACACGTTTGTTTTTGTGAATTGTGGGGACATTCCATAGACGTAATGGTTTTTATACTGTACAAACGATATTTGCTATCACCCTACACCTTCCCTACACCTAAACCTAGCCCTCACAGGAGACTGTGCATATCTTTACATTCTCAAAAAAACGTATTCTGTATGATTTATAAGCCTTTTGAAAAGTGGGGACATGGGCAATGTCCTCATAAGTCACCCTCTCCTTGTAATACCTATGTCATACCCATGTTATTACACACATTTGTGTCCTGATATGTCACAAAAACAAACACACACACACACACACACACACACACACACACATGTTGGGTTTACATGTTTTATGGGGACATTCCATAGGCGTAATGGTTTTTATACTGTACATACCGTACTTTCTATCGCCCTACACCTACCCTACACCTAAACCTAGCCCTCACAGGAGATTGTGCACACTTTTACTTCCTCAAAAAAACTCATTGTGCATGATTTATAAGCCTGTTTCCTCGTGGGGACCTGAGAAATGTCCCCACAAGGTCAAAATCTACTGGTATTACTATCCTTGTGGGGACATTTGGTCCCCATAACGTGATGAATACCAGGTACACACATACACACACACACACACACACACACACACACACACACACACACACACACACACACACACACACACACACACACACACACACAGAGGCATTCGCAGACACTGAATACAGATGCTGCACAACTGAACACTGGCCAGAACTGGGGTCGATTTTACATACTGAAAGAAGCAAATTTCTTTTAATTTGTTTTATTTTTTCCCTTTGGCTTAGTACGTGAATTCATGTCAACAGAGCTTCTTTCAGACGATATAGTTCATGCTTTACACACATACTTAAAGCTTTCATCAAGGAATGAAATTGTTACTGGTTTATAAACTGCAGTAAAAGCAATAATGGTTAGTATTACCGTTTGATGAAAAATCACTGTAAATACGGTCTGATTTCTCAAGATCTCTCCAAATTTTGCTATTGCAAAACAATGTTAAATTCATTGTGTTTTATAGTTGCCTGTTATAGCGCATTGTAATAGACATTGGTGACTCTGTTGCCCCTTGAATATGGTTGCTTGTTTTTTATACCAGAGTAGCCTAATGGAGCACAGTAAGAGTATCGAGCAGGATATGCACTTGCAATGCACTGGCTAAGAATTTGCATCTGCACAGACTTTGTTGCTGGCTTTACATTTGAATTTCTTGGCATTGTGATGTATGCACACTTCGCTGCTGTCCATATTGACCAAAATAGATATAGATAATAGTTGCCTTGTGAGTCCAAAACCCAAGTGCGTTTTCATTCTCTGCGGGAGCTGTGTGCAGGCTTGCGCAGGGATTGTGGGATTGGCAGCAGAGCACAGCAACCGGTGTCAAAAAGTTGAGAAATGCTCCATTTTATGCAAATGAGAGGCAAAAAATTGCTCTTAGTGCTACAGTTTCACATGGATTCAGTGCTTAAAAGGGGTAGTTCATCCATGAATCTTGACATCTTTTAAACACCTAAAATCTTTCTTCTGCTTAACACAAAATATGTATTTGCTGAATCCTAGAGCTCTTTTTGTGGATACAGTACAATGGGGTTCATGTACAATGTACAAATGTAGTAATGGCTTGTTTAATCATTTTTCCTGTACTCTTAACTGTCAATTACTCAGTCACAGGCCATTCATTATTAATCTGAAATGTGTCATTTTTATTGACTGTACTCAATCAAAAAAATACCAAAAATATTTTGGAAATGTTTAGGAAACAAGTTTACCTACTTGTTTCTCAGAAAAACAATGCTACAGCCACTTGCTCTACTGTGAAACGTGTGTTTCGTGTTGAAATGTTTGTTTTGGTCTGTGTGATTCCGCCCACTGCCAGTTTGCCCAATAGGATTTTGACACCTTCGGCTGCCAGTCATATATCAATGTTACATACTGCATCTAAATTGATACTTATTGAACTGCCATCATAAGAAACATTGGCAGTTTACGGTTAAAGGCAAGTGCGAATGTATGTTTTTAATTCTGTACCTCTTTGTCAAGACCCTGGAAAGTGTGCAGAGAAAAAGAAGTGAAAGAAAATGCTGTTGTTTACAGTGGCGATTGTTTGAGCCGGTTTGAAAGAATGGACTGTTTGTTTTCGCTCTGACGGGGATTCCAGCGCTATGGGCCACATCAAGCGAATTAGATTTGAAGGGAATCTTAACAATCAAATTGTGCTCCATAATCCCAGGAAAACTGAGTAGAAAAATGTGTTTTTTGTCTCTGAACAGTGGGCTTGTGTTCTTTAAAGGTGATGTTTGATCTTGTTTTCTTGGAAGCTCCATTATTCCACATCTGAATTAAATATGCTGAAAGAAAATCCAACAACAGAGTCTTCTAGAAGGTTTATTTTTTTTCTTCAGTAAAGGAAAGTGTGAATTAGCAGTTTGTGTTGTTCCTAAACGCATACAGATTGAAGAAGCCCGAGTTGCTTAGAGACAGGGTTGATTTTGGCATTGAGAGCGTTCGCCCTTGTTTGGCTGAATTTGAACTGTGATTGATTGTAAATGCTAATATGAGCAGGAGCACATTTATACATTTATCAGCTCTGTATGAGTCCAGTCACGTTCCTTGCACTGCTGTTTGGATATTGTTTCACTGACGATAGTTGTTGAGCAAGTCAACACAAAAACTGCACAGCTCTATGTTTAGCCATATGTGACCCTGGACCACAAAACCAGTCATAAGGTAAAATTTGACAAAACTGAGATTTATACATCATATGAAAGCTCAATAAATAAGCTTTCTATTGATGTATGGTTTGTTAGGTTCGGACAATATTTGACTGAGATACATCTATTTGAAATCAGAAATCTGAGGATGCAAAAAAATCAAAAAGACTGAGAAAATCACCTTTAAAGTTGTCCAAATTAGGTTCTTAACAATGCATATTACAAATCAAAAATTACATTTTGATATGTTTACAGTAGGAATTTTACAAAAAATCTTCATGGAACATGAACTTTACTTAATTTCTCAATGATTTTTGGCATAAAAGAAAAATCAAAAATTTTGACCCATGCAATGTATTTTTGGCTATTGCTACAAACAAACCCCAGCGACTTAAGACTGGTTTTGTGGTCCAGGGTCACATATGACTTAAGATGGTCTACATTTAAAAAAAATGCTGTCAACCACAACTGTTGTCACACTCTTAGAAGTTGATAGGAAATGCTTTTTAAAAAGCAAAAATGCTGAACTCTTTATGCACTGAACTATAGCTCTTCATTTGATGTGGTGTATGCGCTCAGACATTTCTAGAGAGCGCGACCCTGTGTCATTCAGTTCCTGAGACAGTGGCGGCTGTATTAAATCTCTTCCATGCATGTGGAGAATGCGGTTTCTCACTCAAATGCCTATTTGTCATCACATGCAAGTCCAAAAATATTGAACCACTTATAATAAAGTACTGAGATGGTACAGTATCTTGTGGCATTTGTCAATTGGAGGCACTTAGAAATAATAAAAGGCATACATAACATAAAAGGCCTACACACTATGAGGATGAAAAAGGACAACAAAAAAGCATATGTGAGAAAAAAACCACAGCCTTTTGCATTGTTCTCAGTACTTAATTCCAAATCAGGTGAGTCATCTTAAAATGAGGCTGTGCGAAATGGCAAAAAAAAGAAAAAAGAATCTAGATTTTTTTTCAGAATGTTTGTTAGATTCATCTAGTCAACTTGAAAATTTAACAACATAAGGTGTTTTTTCCTCTAGTTCTTCTTTCTTCTTCTTTACTTTATTTATTAAGCACTTTTACACAATTTGTCATTGAACAAAGTGCTGTACAAACAAAAATAATCATAAACATACATCATTAACACCACATAAATTAACAATGAAATAAAATAAACACCTCAGTTTGAAAAACTATACCACATTAAATGCTAGAGCTAGAAAGTATTCTTTAAGCTTATGTTTAAAAACATACGTTCCAATCTAATAGAAAGGGGTAGATCATTCCAAAGTTTTGGAGCAATCGCTGCAAAAGCTCGATCTCCACTTTTCCGCTTTGTTCTTGGAGTCATTAAAACCAGCTGGTCAGCTGACCTCAAGGACCGTTTTGGTTCGTATTTCTTAATAAGATTTATCAGGTACAATGGGGCCATACCATGCAGTGATTTATGAACAAAAATTAAAAATTTTAAATTTATTCTATAATCAATAGGTAGCCAATTTAAAGAGCTCAATACTGGGGTAATGTGGTAGTTAAATAAAATTGTATTCCAAGTGCACCACACATGATGGAAATGTTAAACAAATCACTTGCAGCGTCTCAATGAAACGGCATTGAAAGTTGAAAGAAGTTCACTTCCATCCTCTTGCATGTTTTTCCTATTCCACTGCCCGTGTTGCATCTTTGTGTAAAAGTGCATTCTCTGTGAAAGGTGGCTAGTGATATGAGCGCATCACATGTGAGCGGTAATTCATGTGCGCCGACATGCACTTGGATCGTTCTTTTCTCTTTAGTGTATTTAAGCATTTGGCCTAGGGATGCTCATATTGACCGTTTAACCGTTAACCGACAGTAATAATTTAAACCGATTATTACTATCAGTTAAACGGTTTAAAAGGTTTTTTTTCTATTCTTTTTTTTTTTAACGTTTGCTGCATGGTGAAAGAAATAATGCTATTTGTAAGTTATCTGTTTACTCACGTGCGCGTGTCGACAAGTGCAGTGTGGCTGTACAGACATATTTCGCTTCACCTTTACTTAGTAAACGGATGTAGTATATGCAACTCAATGGCGATACTGGGTTATCAGAGAGTGAATCCGTGAGTGAATGTGTTCAAATTCTGAATGAATTATAGTCTAGAAAGTGCACAATAGGCGCTACCATTACAGTCACTGGAAAACTGTCACTCATCCTAGAGTAGTTCGCAATCTCATAAAGTTATTAAAAAGTAATAAAATAACCTTTACACTGCACAATTAATCTCTTATTTATATAATGCCAACACTTTCTTTGTTTTAATGAGAGAGTTCGCGAAAGTGTAGAAATCAGCAAAACTGAAATCGGCACTTTGGTTGGTGAGTGGATTGAAACATAGCCTCCTCTGATTGGCCACAGTGATAATCAAATCAACATACATGTCTGTGATTGGCTATTGCTGAACGCTGTAAAACACGCGCTTCTCCACACGCATATGACAGTGGATGGAAGTCCCGAACCGAAAATTGAAAGGGTTTTTGTGATGGTGTTTTTTTCGCGGATCTAAGAGTTAACAGGCAGCGGTCCTGCCTATCCCTACAGCATGTGGACATGTTAAAAACTAGGCACACTGAGGGATAGGCTGGCCTGCTATATATTTTTATGTCCGACGAGAAGAATAAGACCGGTACAGTTCTTCAAAGCGCATAAAAGGATTTAGTGTGTTTTAGTTTTGTCATCTTAATTAGGTATTTATTTAATTTATACATATTTAGTGTAGGCCTATTTATATTATTCTTTTTTTTTCATTCAGATTTTCTCTGTTCTCAGAACCGCTGCTGATGCGTGATAATTTAAGTATATGTCAATACAGTTTTTGTTGTTGCTCTGTATGCTGCTGTTTGCACGTTAAAATAAAACATTTGCTTGTATTTTTTATGTATCATCACAGATACTCGTGCATTCTATTTTTATTTTAAACTAATTTATTATTCTAATTTTATCAGTTAACGGTTAATGTTCGGATAACGAGCAGCGGTTGTCGGTCAGGAAAATTAACCGAAATGAGCATCCCTAATTTGGCCATAATTGGATATCAGTTTTGTAATATCGGATTCACCGATAAACGATGTGACAACAACGGTGTGCGTAGGTAAAGCACTTGCTTAGCTGTGATTAGTAAATTTTTTTCACATAATGCACATATTAAATGTGTTACATAAATGCCTGATATATAGCTAGTTTATGTAGCTTGGCTCTAAGAAATATAGACAAACACACAGAGTCACAAGGTAATCCATCAAGTCCTGCCCCAAAAAGATGTAAATTTGCCTCAATTAAATAATATACAGCTATGAATGAGCACATGTTGGAAATAAAAGTGCTGAATCATCTTTAGTCTCTTGAAGTCGCGTTCATATTGCTGTTCACTCACCGGGTTGATGCTTGAAATGCTCCATCATGGCCATTGCAAGTGACGTTAAACCAGATTCACTTGTTTAAAACACCCTAAATTATATTAACATTTACTATATAACCATTATTTTGCTAATACACATCTAAATAAATACAGCTCTATGAGCTGAGCTGACATCCAAACTAATGTTTTATGCTGAATATGAGATTGAGTTGATGAATGAATGCTGTATCGATGCAGTTAACCACACTCATTCGGTCCCAAGTGTTTTTTTAAGATGCTCAATGGTTGTTTCTTGTTTATTTACACTCGTGCTGTTCTATAAATACAATATCACACGAGTAGCCGTATGATATCTATATCATCATGGCTGATATTTTCTGTGATATTACATTTATAGAACAACACAAGTGTGTAAATAAACATGAAAGCATTCAGCATAAAAAATTATATTATTATTAAATATGATTAAATGCTACTTCTATTTAATAAACAACAACAGCTACCATAAAAGTTGCTAAGCAGTTCAGTCAAAAGTACAAAGGCGGCGCTTTCATATACAGAATTAAAGATACATCAGAAAAAGTTCAAGCTAATTTTTTAAACCGACATTATCTTAAATAACAAACCACATCTTTAATGTGCACACTAGCACATTTTAACAATACTGCAATATTGCTAATAACCCAGATTTTTTTCCTCAATTAGAATCGTTTCATAAAATTTTCATCTCTACTTCTATCTTTGCCAGCTTTGAAAAAATAAATAAATAAGCATTTTCATTTAATAACATCTAAGGGGCTGTATTGGTAGAAACAACACATGAAACATTGTGTCTCTACAAGGAAGTAATTGAGTGTTTTTTGGAAACAGGATTTCTTTGAGCAGAAATAGCTGCTCTTCTCAGAGATATAATTCAATGACATTTGTATTCCTCATGATGGGCGGCTTTCTCTTTGGTGCAGTTGCTTGCTTTGTGCTCTTCATGCCCAGAACTGATAGCTTGATGAGCATGTCAAGGAATCTCAGAGCAGCTGGGAGCGGTTTGTCTGAGCTCTAAACATGACCCCAGTCTTTACTGTGATCCCTCAAAAGCCACTGGTCTTTCTTGTCTTTGATTAGACATGTGCAGACATGTTCTTTGTTTAAAGGTTGTATCAGCGATTTCAAGCCTGAAACATAAAGTGTCAAATTCAGCTGACCTTTCTTCACGATCCGCTCGCTGCCTGCCCCATAAATCGACTGTAAAAAAAACCGCGTCTCTCTGGTCAGCCTAGACCCTGACGGTGATTGGTTGGAACACTGTTTGTTTTTCTGTGGAATAGTTGATAGCACCGATTGTTTTTTTGGCATATCTCGGACCCTAGGCTGACCAGAGAGACGCGTTTTTTTTTTACAGTCGATTTATGGGGCAGGCAGCAAGCGGATCGTGAAGAAAGGTCAGCTGAATTTGACACTTTATGTTTCAGGCTTGAAATCGCTGATACAACCTTTAGGTGTTTTTTTTTGTTAACAAGATAGAGATAGAATAAGTATACAGTCTCACTGTCCTATTCCCCAAACGGTTCTGTTGAAAGGCAATTTAGTGCGTTAATGTTGTTTGAAAAACATCGAAGAACATTGATGTTGTTAGGGATGGCAAAGGGTTTGTCCAGACTCTAACAGATGAAAGGTTTTAGTAGGAAAGTCTGTCGTCATTAGCAATCTAGTGCTACTGTTGAAACATGAATTTCAGCATCTATGCTAACGGATAAGGTTTGCAGAATGAGTGTTGGATTAAAGCCAGTTTATTTTACACCCCTAAGATAGTTGTTCTGGTTGTTTGTTTTTTTTGCATAGATAATAGTACTGTTGCTGTTGAGTCATTCTATGAAATGGATGCATTTCTCATTGGAAAATGCTGTTTTTTAAAGGTGCCATAGAATGGAAAACTGAATTTACCTTGGCATTGTTAAATAATAACAGTTCAGTACATGGACATGACATACCATGAGTCTCAAACACCATCGTTTCCTCCTTCTTATATAAATCTAGTATTTGCAAAAGACCACCGAAAAATAGGTCAATTCCAACACAACACAGACTGTTATGAAACTTTCCTGAGATCGTTAATAGTTACGCCTCCAACATTTGCATCGCCCAATCATCGGTAACGTCAGTACATCAGTAAAACAAGGCAAGCCACAGAAGGGACACGGTTAGCTTAATGCTAGCGCTAGCCTGTAAAATTGCAATACATAGGATTTCACTTACCACATAAACAGAGAGATGACTGCGCTGATGATGGTGAATGATGGAGAAATAACTGCCTGATGATGGCGACTGATTTACAGATCTGGAGAATCACTGACAAGCTGCTCAACTTGTGTGGTAAGAAGCACTCCCTCTGCATTATAACTTTACACAGAGCACATGCATCACAGTAAACAGACTAAAATGTCCGCGATTCAAAACGGCAGATTCAACAAACCGCATATTAAAAGCGGCTAGAGCTCCTAATTAAATATATATTTTTATCCATGTGCCAGCTATAGAGAGGAGCCAGCTTTGTGAAACATCCAATCAGAGCAGAGCTCATTAATATTCATGAAGCTTCCAAATAAGGCAAAAACAGAGCATTTCATTCTGGCAAATCCTAGGGTTGTAAATGGACCTGTAAAACCATTTCTGGAGATTTTTTTGCCCTTTCCTATGCCATATACCTTCTATGTAGATATCAGAGAACAATTTAAAATATTCTCTCAATGCATTCTATGGCACCTTTAAAGTAAATTGAATAAATGTAAACATTCTGCCAGATACAGAATGTCTTAAAGTAATAATAAATCTCATTGTGCTAAATGAATAAATCATTTAAGCTGCAACTTTTGAAACACCTTATTCGAGATTTCAACAGCATTCAAGAGTCAGCTATTGTCACGAATTGAGTCGTCCTGTCATCACAAACTCTTGCACTACACTTCATGGACTTCAGCCCCCACAAGCCACTGCACCAATCACTGCTCACACCTGCTCCTCGTTACCCACTGCACTGATTGCTGCACACATCTGTTCCTCATTCACACACATGCTTATAAGCCACTCACACACACAGCTTCTTCGCGAAGTCTTGTATTGCCCCGGCTGCATTTCTGAGCGTTTCTTCCCGTCTTTGTTTTCCCGTGTTTGATTCCTGGACTCCCTCCCGTGTTTGATTCTCGCTGCCAGCCCCGACCTTTCTGCCTGTGTTTTGACTACGATTTCTGCCTGCCCCTGTGTGTTTGTTTGTTTGCCTTATTACTATTAAATGCTGCATATCTTACTGTAGTTTTTAATACAATAGTCAATAGTAACTATTGCAAATATCAAACATATCAAAACAGTAGTAACATAACGAAATTATGGCTTTAGAAAAACACATTAAAATAAATAAATATATGAGAACATAATAAATAAAACTGTAGGATATTTAACAAATATGTCAATTTTAAACTGTATTTAACATTTTCACAACTGTGAGTACAATAATTATAACTTGCTTTTGCAAATGGATCTTTATCCCTCATCAGGCTTATTATTTTGCATTTTAGGCCTATTTTGACTACAAAGTATGTGCTTTCTGCAAATGTAATTGCGAGTGTACTAATTTATTTAGAGTTTATTGTGAGTTTGAATATCATGCCATTTATAGCCATATACCGAAAGCAACAATAGATAATTTACCTCTGATCTTAAAAAAATAAATAAAATAAATTAGGCAAACATATATATTAAAGCTGCGAACTCAGTCTTCGTTTTTCATGACAAAGATGGTATCAGTGACTCAGTATCTATTTTTTTTTAATGTTAAGAAGGTTTAATATTTATGAATTAGATTATACTGTTACATTTCGTTAGGAGTGCGGTGCACTTCTGTGCTTCTGAATGGCTGTGATATTTGAGTAATTCTGTTGTGTCACGTGTAGTTAGGACACAGTGTAATTGATTAGTTTATTATTTTTATATTATTTATGAAGTTTTATGAATGTTTAATAGGCCTGTTGTGTGCAAAACAATCCTGCAACCTTATCACACCTTGTTATACAGTGCACACATGTATATTAGTATGTGACTACCTTAAAACCATTAACAACGTCTCTTTCAATAACTGATGATAATAGCTCTCTGCTCTCGTCAAAGCTCTTCATGACAGTAGCGGCATATGACCAAGTAATCAGTATATCTCTGCAAAAAAATCACAACTATCATATGATTGCCAGCTAGCTAAATTGGTCAGGCTTTTACAGTGTATTTGCGGGGTGTTTTGAGCGTTCTGTAAAATGGGGACATTTCCGGGGACAGCTCCAGTTGGGGACATGACACCACAAACCGGGACTGTCCCTGGAAAATGGGGATGTCTAGTCACTCTAAAATATACCTTTTATGGGTATAAAATATACCCCTTCTGGGCTTTTACAATTTATTTGCGGGTTGTTTTGAGCATTCTGTAAAACGGGGACATTTCTGGGGACAGCTCCAGTCGGGGACATGACACCAAAAACCAGGACTGTCCCTGGAAAAGGTGGATGTCTGATCTCTCTAAAATATACCCCTTCTAGGCTTTTACAATGTATTTGCAGGTTGTTGTGAGCGTTCTGTAAAACGGGGACATTTCCGGGGACAGCTCCAGTCGGGGACACAGCACCAAAAATCGGGACTGTCCTCTGAAAACGGGGACGTCTGGTCACTAAAATATACCTTTTCTGGGTATAAAATATACCCCTTCTGGGCTTTTACAATGTATTTGCGGGTTGTTGTGAGCGTTCTGTAAAACGGAGACATTTCCGGGGACACAACACCAAAAATCGGGACTGTCCTCGGAAAACGAGGACGTCTGGTCACTAAAATATACCTTTTCTGGGTATAAAATATACCCCTTCTGGGCTTTTACAATGTATTTGCAGGTTGTTGTGAGCGTTCTGTAAAACGGAGACATTTCCAGGGACAGCTCCAGTTGAGGACATGACACCAAAAACAGGGACTGTCCCCGGAAAACGGGGTTCATTAAGTTTCTGAAAGTTTTTTTCAAGCATGACCCTTCATGACGTCATGATGGTCGAAATTCCTTTTATGGGCACTTCTCTCGGAAGAGCGTGCACACACACAGCAATCAGTGCAAGAGCAAAAGCACGCCCATCAACACGCTTCTTTTTGGGTTACGAAAAAGTTGATTTTTCCCGTCAATTTGGTGACAAATGTTTTCTAAACAAGGCCCGGTTTGTATTTGCACATTGTTTGATACTGAAAGATGAAGCAGTCCCTGTGATACAAGATCCTGGTTATGAGCATCAAATTTCTGTGTTTTGCTGGCAATCTGCAACTCTTTAGCCCCGCCCATGGCACACCTCTAAGAGCTCAGGTGTTTTCGAAGAGAAGCGTCAAGCTGTAATCTTTCTTTTATAAATCTGATAAAATGAAAGACTCTTTGGATATATGAATATGCTCATTCATTGATATGTCAGTATTAGAAATGCACAGTAGACTAAACATTTGAGAGTGTGGAAGTGTGTAAAGTCAAAGAAAGCTGTTGTGGTCTGGCTGGTTGTGTAGAAAGTACCAGTAATGTATTGATGTACTTTGGGCTGGCTAGATGGATGGAGTGAATAATTGATGAGGTCAGGGAGGAGGATAAGAGAACCAGAGAAGCTGATGTGTTCACTTTCATGTCTCTCTCTGGCCATCTTTCTTTCTTTTCTTCCACCCCACCCCGTCATTCAGGGAAACTTGAACTATACAACTTAAAAATGCCCTGGATATTGTATAGTGTTGTTTACAAAACTTTATATAACTTCTGTTATAACATCTTTTTTTATTTTGGGTTTCACACCAGTAGTTGTTCAACTGCAGTTTGCTCCTTGTAATTAAGAAAGCATTCATCTATCCATTCATTCAATTTGTCAATCATCATGCCATCCATGAATACATGAATCTATCCATCCTTTCTCCTGTTTGTCAATCTGCCCTTCCATCCAGTCGGCCATCTGCTGTACAATCTTTAAAAAAAGGTGCTTCACAATGCCATAGAAGAACCTTTTTTGTCTAAATGGTTCCACAAAGAACCTTAAACATCTAAAGAACGTTTCTGTTTCACGAAAGGTTCTTTGTGGCGAAAGAAGGTTCTGTAGATTATAAAAAAGTAAGAAAGAGATGGTTCTTTAAAGAACCTTTGACTGAATGGTTCTTCGTGGAACCAAAAATTGTTCTTCTATGGCATCGCTGTGAAGAACCTTTTAAAGCACCTTTATTTTTAAGAGTGTACTGAATGTCCATCCGTGATTTCAGCTGTGTTTCTGTCCATCCTTTACAGCTGTAAGGCCCCAGTATATTCTCTAAAAACATCATTCTTTGCTCAGGGATTAAATAGAATGTTGAAATGGCAATGAAATGGTATTTGTTTGTGGACATTTCGATGATGCCAGTGCTAATTTAGAAAAGTAGGTACATTTCTCTCAACAGGAAAACAAACACACAACAGAAATGAGTTAAAAATAAGTAGTTAAGCATCTGATTATAGAAATGGTGTTATGTTTGCAGCAGCTCTTCAATTAGGCAATTCATATAAATAAAAAACACATAAAGAAGGTGGAGCCCCAGAGCATCCTTACCTACTGTATTAGGTAGGGATGCACCGAATATTCGGCCACCGAAAATTTTCGGCCGAAAATGGCCCAAAAGTGCATTTTCGGTTTTCGGCCGAAAGACTTTTATCACCGAAACAACACGGCCGAAACAGTATGTTGACGCAAACAGAAACCGTAGCCTGCGCATGCTTGTCTGAAGCAACACGTCTGCGGTGTGGACGTATTTCAGTATATCTGAGAAAGACCCAGGGATAGCGATTTGCAAAACTTGTAATGCCGAAATTTCAAGAGGGGTGTGTTAGGGCTGGGCGATTTGGCCTAAAAATAAAATCAATTTTTTTCCCCCCTACTTCTTTTAGCATGTAAAGAAACCCCAGCTTTTCCACAATATATATATGGGCACCATATATTTTGCAATATACATCGCAACTGCATCAGTGATCGCTTTCCACCAGTCCCCATTCTTATCATACCAGACACAGTAAATGTTTGTAAGACAAATAAATATGAGATGGGAGGAAAATATATATTGCCATGCTTTTCTCTTGCACTTATAACGTATACAAAAATATACAATTTTGAACACAGAAATATTAAATGATTTAAAAAACTGAAACGATCTGCCAGCAGGTGGTGGTAAGACACTGATTTAATTACTGAATCATATCATTCATTTGATTCATTTGAACGGATGTTTCATTCAAGAATAAAGCAAGTGACTCTTTATGAATGGGAAATTGAATCATTTCACTAGATTCGTTTTAAAAACGCACGTTCATTCATAAACGAAACACCGCTGTGTTTGAGTGGAGATGCACAGCGGCTCAGCTGTGACTTCAGATTACTTTTGAGATTGAGATTACAGTTTCAGATTACTTTTGACGACGAAATAGAGCAAAATCAGGCAATAGTGTTATAGTCAGACAATGTAAGTCACTTAATAATAACTTCTTGTTTATTTAACTGTTGTAATAAATCAATATATTGTTTACAAACTCCCTTAAAAATGATTAAAAGCTGTCACTCATCTTAGTTCGCAATCTCACAAAGCTCTATTATAATAAACAAAGCTACTGCCCATTCAGTCTCTTATTTACACTCTCTCTACACTTGAGATACATTAGTCAACGTGCAAAACACATAGAAACCTTTGAAGCTCCACTCAGCGCAAATACAAATATGCTGGTCGGGTCAGTCGCACATGGTGCTCCTAAATATTTTTTCATAGTCGCACGTAGTAGTTTCTTTTTGCCCTTGAACGGCTGGTCGCACCATTGAGAAATTAGGTCGCACTCTAGAGCCCTGATATGCAAATAATTCGCCATTGTCTTCAATCATCTCTCTACTCTGTTTATGTGGTAAGTGAAATTGTATGTACTGTAATGTAACAGGCTAACTTGCTAGCAAGCAGCTAATCATGTCCCCTTAGTGACTTGCGTTATTTTACCAGAATGCGTTGTTTTCCGTTCTGAATACATACATATATATATATATATATATATATATATATATATATATATATATATATATATATATATATATATATACACCGCGTTCCAAATTATTATGCAAATGATATCTTTCTCTGGTTTTCATAATTAGTCAATGCAAATGACAGTCAGTATAATTTTTAAGTCATCAACCATTAGGGTATAATTCGAATTTTATTGAACAAACCTCCTAATGATAACAGTATTTATTTCAAAAATAAAAAACTGAAAATGCACTGTTCCACATTATTATGCACAACAGAGTTAAAACATTGTATAGGTTGTAAAGAACTGAAAATGGGCATTTGCTGAATTTGTAGCATTAGGTGGTCATATTTACTGAAATCAAAGGCTATTTCAATCAAAAACATCCTAACTGGGCAAGTTACATCTTACCATAGGACCCCTTCTTTGATATCGCTATCACAATTCTTGCATCCATTGAATTTGTGAGTTTTTGGAGAGTTTCTGATTGAATTTGTTTGCAGGATGCCAGAATAGCCTCCCAGAGCTGCTGTTTTGATGTGAACTGCCTCCCAACCTAATAGATCTTTTGCTTGAGGATGCTCCAAAGGTTCTCAATCTGGTTGAGGTCAGGGGAGGATGGTGGCCACACCATGAGTTTCTCATATTTTATGCAGATAGCAGCCAATGACACAGAGGTATTATTTGCAGCATGAGATGGTGCATTGTCATGCATGAAGATGATTTTGCTACGGAAGGCACAGTTCTTCTTTTTGTACCATGAAAGAAAGTGGTAAGTCAAAAACTCGACATACTTTGCCGAGGTCATTTTAATACCTTTAGGGATCCTAAAGGGGCCAACCAGCTCTCTCCATATGATTCCGGCCAAAAACGCCACCTCCTTGTTGTGGTCGCAGCCTTGTTGGGACATGTTCCATCCACTACTCCATCCATCTGGACCATCCAAAGATGCACAACACTCATCAGTAAACAAGACTGTTTGAAAATGAGTCTTCATGTATGTCTGGGCCCACTGCAACCGTTTCTGCTTGTGAGCATTAGTTAGGAGTGGCCGAATAGTAGGTTTATGCACAACTGCAAGCCTCTGGAGGATCCTACACCTTGATGTTCGCGGGACTCAAGAGGCATCAGCAGCTTCAAAAACCTGTTTGCTACTTTGTAATGGCATTTTAGTAGCTGCTCTCTTAATCTGATGAATTTGTCTGGCAGAAACCTTCCTCATTCTGCCTTTACCTGCACGAACCTGTCTGTGCTCTGAATCAGCCTCAAATCTCTTCACAGTACAATGATCACGCTTACGTTTTCGTGAAATATCTAATGTTTTCATACCTTGTCCAAAGCATTGCACTATTTGACGCTTTTCGGCAGCAGAGAGACCTTTTTCTTTCCCATAATTGCTTGAAACCTGTGGCCTGCTTAATAATGTGGAACATCCTTCTTAAGTACTTTTCCTTTAATTGGGCTCGTTTGGCAAACTATTTATCACAGGTGTCTGAGATTCATTTCAGTGATCCAAAGAGCCATGAGACACAATACCATCCATGAGTTTAATTGAAAAACAAAAAACTGTGTGTTTATGACACTTACATACAATTTGCATAATAATTTGGAACGCGGTGTATATATATTTATTTAAAAAATCGCGATACCTCGATTTAATAAAAAATTAAACGTTTTAAAATGTAAATTCGAATTAATCGAAAAAATCGAAAGAATCGCCCAGCCCTAGGGTGTGTCTAGTGGTGCGTGCAGCCAGTGATGAGAACAGAGACAGACAGATGTAGATTATAGTGAGTGAAAAACAATGGCTTTACGTTGGTGTTATGTCACAATATTTTAAAGATATGTCTTTTCCATGTACTGTATTTTTATAAATATTTATGTTTTAAACCATGGAGGTGAGCCAATGGATATCACACAAGCAACGTGAAAACTGCACAATATGTTAAAGCGAAAGTAAAAACTGTGCTTTCAGCATCTGATGTGCATTCTCTCGGAGACAATGAGAGACGATTATACTTCATATGCTGATATTAATTTAGTCCCCTAATATTTTTCTTGTGCCCTGAACATGGTGGGGAAAAAATAAAAAGAAACGTATTTTGTGTAAAGTTTGTTTTTGAAAGTCTTAAATAAAGCTCTTAATTTTCATTGATGACTGCAGTGTTATTAGGGGTTAAGAAAGTCTTAATTATGATTTTAGGTGGTCTTAAATGTGGGGACTGAAAGACAAGAATTGTGAATAATAGTGTTTTGTTGTTGATATTTTCAGTGTTTGTTCTGACTCTTCTAACCTTTCGCAGGAGCACAGATGTGCATACTAAGACTATGAATAGACATTTGTTTGTTCATATATGCTATTTATTCTTAATTAGAAGTCTGAATTCCTGTATGACTCAAAGCAACTGAGTGTGGTGCGGGTTTGGGTTCGGAGGGGAAGTTACTGATGTGTGTGTGTGGAAAGTGGGAGAAAGAAATTATATGCGCGACTTCATCTTCAACTTTTTATGGAAAAGTGTGTGGAAAATTGTGTTTTATAGTCACAGCATTGTGTTAAGAAAGAAAAAAAATACAAAACAACAATTTAAAAATATTTACTTAACACTGAGCATTTTTAACATTCTAATAGACATTATAGCCTACCAACAAAGCACAATTTGACTTAAAATTAATAAGTTGATAAAATAATATTTTTTGGCCATTTTTAATAACCCCTTTTTGAATCAGGCTATGCTTTTTAATGTACAAATAAATGTGTATACTGAATTAACATATTTCTGCAGTCATAAAATTGGTTATATATCTTAGCCCAGCTATTTTAAACTGTTTGTTCACATTCTAGAGTTACTATTATGCATAAAAAAAAAAACCTTATACAACATTGATAGGAATACTGCGATAAAAGATATAATCATCAACGTATTTCAAAATTGTAACTTGTAAAATATATATCATCCATGAAAGCCAAAATATTAAATGTCATGGATGAATAATTACTGAGTAATCCACTATTTTGTAGAGGGAGGTCAAAATGGCAATTTTCACCTTAGATTCAGAGCCAAGTTACAGGGGGTTAAAAATTACTTCAGAAAGATGGCAGCATCATTATCTTATTTTTCCACAGAGATTGGTAGTTAAAATCAGTTGACTTTAGCAATCTTTGTTGCATTATGTGCCAATGGTGACCATTCAAAAATGGAGAAACAGCACCTTTCAAGTTTTTCTCCTAAGTTTGCATGCCTTTAACTCAAGAAGTATTAAAGATATTTTAATGCCCTTTTAGATATTGGGTCTTAATAAACTTTCCTTTTCGCATCTTTATTTTTAATGCCCTATGAGATTCAGTTCCAGAGATATTGGAAGTTCAATATGGCTCCAGAAGTAAATAGTTAAAATGTACACATTCTCAGTGGTCAAAAACCAAATGTGGGCCAGTTTAAAAAAAAAAAAACGTGATACTTATTTTAAAGAGGAATGTCTAAAGAACAAGTAATGTTAAAACTGGAGATGTATCTCTTATTTTGCCAAGACAACTGCATTGAACATACCAGTCTGAGTGCCATAAATATCCTTTTTCCAGTTTGCCAGTAAGTTTGCTTGCCTACAACTCAAGAAATATTAAAGATATTGCAATATGATTTTAGACTTGTTAATCCACTTGTCTTTTGGAATATTAATTTTCAAAGCCCTATATCATTCAGTCCCATAGATATGAGGATCTTAATAAGGCTTAATGTCCAGATTGTCGAATGTTACCCATTTTCAGTGGTCGAAATCCAAATGTTGGTCACTTTGTATACAGCTGATACTTATTTTCTTAACCTATTTTTGTATGTATATATGTATGTATGTATTTATTTGTTTGTTTGTTTATTTATTGGCTAAGTGCAATTACACACGTGTTGTTCTATGCAATATGGGCTTCTGGTCTAAACCCACACGTTATCTCCTCTTCATAGGGTAAGAATTTTGACACCACTCACTCCTCTTTAACAGCTGTAACATTGCCAGCGGAAATGCAAACATGGAAATGATTGCAACTCTGATAATACTGTTAACATGGCAACAAAGTCCCACGCACACAGAGACGTTGCATCTTTGTCCTGAGATTTGCATGACTTTCTCTTGCCAGAGCAGGCCCGCATGCCAGCGATCCCACAACCGACAGTGTGACAGCTGCCTCATTTTGTAAGGCTAACATGTACCCAAATGTCGAAGGCCGTGCTTGAATCGAGATTTACATGCTTTGCAGGTTTAATGTTGGAGAACAGTGTTTTTAAAAAAATGTTTCACCTTTCAGGAATGTTTCTGTGGAACCCTGGAGGAACCTCTGGTGCTCAAAAACCGAACAGAACCGAGAGCCGATGCCAGCAGGGAGAATAAAAGGCAGAACAGAGTGAGGGTTCAGGAAAATGACTAGGAATTACAAAGAGGAGATGTTTGTGCTTGTAATAATACTTCATAAATTAGTTGCAGAGGGGCAGCTGCAGGAAAAGAGAAAAGAGTTTGCTGTTTGTTACTGACATCATCTTTACATCACCATTTTCTTCAGGAACTTACACTGTAAATCAGTTTAAGCTCGACAGAATTAAAACCTACAGGCTAGAAAGAGGAGGATATAAGGAAAGGTAGGCAGTTTCATTTTTACTTCAACCAGGATCTCTTCCGAAATCAAAAGTTTTACAATATAAACATTACATTAAATTACAAACTCATTTGTTTATTACGCATAGAAATTCGCTAAATCATAAAATGACTGAATCATATGATGATAAGCATAAGGTAAGTTGTAGAATTTTCTGCAGACAACAAAATGTTTTTAGTCAAAATTCTTGTGCTCCCCTTCTCCACTGTCTGGACTGAACTACATAAATAAGAGAACTGAATGAATTTAGGACATATACTGAAATTAATATAATACGTTAAACACATGCATTGAAAAAAATGCATTGAACGTGCATTAAAGGGATAGTTCACCCAAAAATGAAAATGTGATGTTTATCTGCTTACCCCCAGGGCATCCAAGATGTAGGTGACTTTGTTTCTTCAGGAGAACACAAACAAAGATTTTTAACTCAAACCGTTGCAGTCTGTTAGTCATATAATGGCAGTGAATAAGCACCAAACCTTTGAAAGAAAAAAAAAAAACATATACAGACAAATCCAAATTACACCCTGCGGCACGTGACGATACATTGATGTCCTAACACACGAAACAAACGTTTTTTGCGACAAACTGAATATTATTTATATAATTTTTTACCTTTGATACACAGCAATGTCCAACTGTCCTGAGCGTGTGCTCAGCATCCGGCGCGTTACCTGTGTACGCGCTCTGGCGTAGTATACACAAACACCAAAAGTCACCAGTCCCGGATGAGTTTAATAATGTTGCTAGAAAGAGCATTATTTTGTGTATTTGTTGTAATGCAATGAGTTTATGTAGTTTGAGGTTCAAAAAACATATTATTTTCCACATACTGTACATTATTGTTGCTTCTCTTTGCCCCGCCTTTCTGAAACGCTTCGATTTTTACAAAACTCATCGTTGATGGAAACCGAGGTGTTCTCTGATTGACCAGGTTTCTGGTGCATTGTGATTGGCCGAATACCTCAAGCGTGTGACGGAAATGTTACGCCCCTTAGACAGAAACTTTAAAACCCATTATAAACGAGGCATTTGTTGCATCCAGTGGGGATATAACTACTGATTATAATGACTCATACTTTTACACGTTGTTGCGTTGCATTGCGTCGCGTTGCGTAAACATAACACAATGTCTGCATTTGCGATTGTAGAATGAGAAACAACAAGCACTACTCTACACTGCTGAAAACTTACGTTTGAATAGTCAGTACTGAATTCTTTAAATATGAAAACGTACTTACAAGCCTTTAGTCAGAAGCGCAGATTCTCCTTGCAACATTGGAATTGACCCACTTTATAGCCTTAACCCTTTGTGTACAGCTGGCATTGTAAGCTGCTCTCCCAGGTTCAGGAAACAGTCCTCCGTGAAATGCGCCTCACCCATTTAAATATTTGCGTTGTGTTGTAAATATAACTTAACCACTGATTTCTAGTTGGGTCCTCATTTGGAAGGCCAAACAAAGTACTTTCACTTTTGCTTTCGCTATGAAACACACTGCATCTCCACAACATGGCGGCTGCAACACTACTACAGCTGGTAAAAGTTACGCCTTCTTTCTTTCCATATATATATAGGCGGTGTTGTGCTAACCTACTCACCCCAGTGACGTGGACAACTGGGGATGTGTTTGAACGAGCTGTTTTAGGGAGGTGTGGCTTAGTCTTAACTTTTATAATAAACATCTCTTTGGTTTTGAGATCTTATCAGATCTTACAGATCTTATCTATGCACAAACAGCTTGTAACACTCCAAAGACAAAAGGAAAACAAGAAACCGTATCATACTGTATGACCTCTTCAAACAGCTATTAATGTAATGTTGCATTGTGCACTTTTTGCGGTTGTGTTGACAGTTTTTATGAACAGTTTTTATAGCTCTTCTTTTGTGTTTGGCATGAGAGTGAGTAATAATGACAGAATTTTGGAAATGCAAGTCTGCAGATTCTGTGTGGCCCTTGTAATTAGTATACACATACTCAGGTAATGGAAAAAAACTAGATTTCGAAGACTTTTTGAGAGTTAGACTTCTAAAAAAGCACTTGAAGTACGAACAAGTCTAGTCAAGGAGAGGTTAAGCAAATTGTACTGTCAGAATGTCATTAATGCAGGAAGATGTGAAATGAAGAACATTAAACTGCCATATTCAGTGCACTCACTGTGCATAGTAATTCTGCCAGAATCAAATACAGCAGGCAGTCATTCAGTACAGTAGGTAAAAGTGGTTTCATCTAGAAGCACAGCCCTATAACAAGCATTTCTGTTTTTTTTTCTTTCTTTTTGTACATGTACACTGCCGCTGAAACGTTTGACATTTTTAATGCTTTTTAAAAGAGACTTTTCTGCTCATCAATGCTGCGCTTATTTCATAAAAAATACAGCAAACCTGTAATATTGTGAAATGTTAATGCAATCTGAAATAGTGGTTTTCTAGTGTAATATATTTTAGGATATAATTTATTCCTGTGATGCAAAGCTGATTTTTCAGCATCATTACTCCAGTATTCAGTGTCACATGATCTTTCAGAAATCATTCTGTTATGCTGATTTATTATCAATGTTGGAAACAGTTGTGCTGCTTAATATTTTTTTTGGAACCTGTGATACTTTGATACAGAATTCTTTGATAAATAAATAGAAAACTTTTGTAACAATGAAGACCTCTTTCAAAGTTTTGGGGTCAGTACATGTTTTCTTTCTTTCACTCTTTAAAAGAATGTAATACTTTTATTCAGCAAGGATGTGTTAAATTGATAAAAAAGTGATAGTAAAGACTTATATTTTTAGTAAAGATTTCTATTTTGTATAAATGCTGTTCTTTTTAACTTTTTATTCATCAAAGAATCCTGAAAAAAGTACCACAGGTTCTAAACAAAATATTAAGCAGCACAACTCTTTCCAACATTGATAATAAAAGTAATAAATCAGTATGTTAGAATGATTTCTGAAGGATCATGTGACACTGAAGACTGGAGTAATGGCTGATGAAAATTTTGCTTTGCATCACAGAAATACTGATCCCATACTTTTAAGCAGCAGTGTATATAGGAGAAGTTAAATGTAATGCAATGCTGTAGTCGGCAGGTGATTTCTTTGCTTTTGGCAGGTCCTTTTAGTGCCAACCACAAAGTGGAAATGAGGAAGAACTTGTTAAGTGTGTTTGTTAGGCAAATATGCCAAACAAAGTTTAGCTGTTTACAGTTATGAAGCAATGTTGCAACTGCCTCATAAATGAACCATGACATGAATTAACGTTGTATAATGTTAGTCTTCTGTTTTTAACTCATCATGTGAAGCTGTTTTAATCAGACTTAAATGATGAGATTCACTTGTCTCATATCCATCAAGTTGAAAAGAGTCAAACAAGTTTTGAACGTTTTTAATTCGCTGGATTATCCATACATAAACCTTATTAAATACATTTCTGACATTTAATGTATGTCATTACTGCAACGTTAAATTGCTGAAACTGTGATGCAAGTCTCGCTACATTTGAATAATGTTACAGTAGCTCAGCTGTTGTTGAAATATTGTAGCCTTTTCACTAACAATTAGGCTTTGTTTTCCCACAAGTGGCAGTCTAGTGTGACAAATGCGTACATCTGGTTTTTGTGCTGCATTGTAATGTACACTGAGGTAGCTGAAACAATAATTCAACAAAACACTTCTAGACTGCCTCCCTCTTTCGACTAACGCGGGAAATCTGATTCGTTTTAGCAAATTGGTTTGTTGAGATGGTTCATTACAGTGGTGTCATCAGTCAGTGGTGTTCCCAGAGATCCTTGCATGTGGGGGTCAGGGTTTGGCTGGTTGTGTTGGACAGACTTCCATAATTAACTACACCATTCTGCAGGCAAACCTCTTTTTCCTTTGACAGCCATTCAGAAGTATAATGAAAGTACTGACAATTTTTTTTTGTTTATAGACTGACTGTTTCCATCACAGGTCATTCTCTTTGAGGAGAGCTGGTTGGGTGTTGATCGAGCAGTGCTTTTCAGGATGTCCACTTTGGCCAGATTAGTTTAAAACAGATGTGTCCTAAGATGTTCCAAGATGCCATTGAGAGGACTGTCAACATTGTTTAACCTCTTAGTATTAATTATTTAGTTAACCCTTAAAGGGGTCATCGGATGCAAAACTCACTTTTACATGTTGTTTGAACATTAATGTGTGTTGACAGTTTGTGTACACAACCCCCCTCATGATAAAAATCCACCCAGTGGTATTTTTTAAATCTTTAAAAGTAATATCCTCTTTTTAAAATCAGGTCATTCTCAGCTTCTTGTGGGTGTGATGGCACACCGACAGAGGCCACTCCCACAATAGTTGATTGACATGAGCACCTTACCTTAGACCCGCCCTCACCGAGCTGAAACAGTCCGACTCCGACCGCCATTGTGTGACTC
The DNA here is from genome assembly GCF_049309525.1 of Garra rufa. Classification (NCBI taxonomy): domain Eukaryota; kingdom Metazoa; phylum Chordata; class Actinopteri; order Cypriniformes; family Cyprinidae; genus Garra; species Garra rufa. Next base: position 17,512,789 of record NC_133377.1, read on the forward strand.
AGGTGCCACTGAGGTGTTCTGTTGTTGGATGTAATAATAAACATAGCAGTCGTCATTTACTCCCGATAACTGAGCCGCAGAAGATGCAGAGGATTAACGTTACTTCGTTTTTGAAAGGAAAGCGTCGATCCTGATCTACATATGTGTCTATATTTGTGCGAATCATTCCTGATGCAGCTTCACCCACAGCAAAAATGAGTATAAGGGTTTATGCATCTTTGCAAATGGCCTTTCTTAATAATGTGCTAGTTAGCAAGTTTCGCATCTAAACGCGGTTAAAGTAAACATTACGGCTCGGCATCCCACGGCAGACAGGGGCGGGGCGAACAGAGCTCATTAGCATTTAAAGGAACATGCAACGGAATAGCTTGCTCTTAAAAGGGCTGATTTTGACAAGGTAAAAAGAGTGTTTTTTACACTAGCTTTGAGAAATTTTAACCAAAGTATGTTATAGACTTCTCATTAAGACCCTAAAGAATCATATCATTTAAATGCATGACTGTTTCACCAAACATTATTACATATTCAGGTCTTTAGCGACCCGGACCTATATATCCAGCACGGATGCATCTCTAACTTCTGCAATAGCAAAAAACTCTATTGATATTTTAAGAACAATTACAGAAGAATTTAAAAAAGAGCATATTTTGTTACCTTTTGAAACTTAGAAAAGTTCAATTTGAGCAGATGATTCTACTATCGCCATCATCGTCAGAGTGCACTTCCACAGTACATTCAGCATTTGGCCCATATTTGCAAAACTATCTTTTTCAATGACTTAGGGTTGGGCGATGTCGACCAATTTGGCATTGTACGATGTCTAATGTGAAACATCGCGATGGACGATGGCATCGTCATCGTAGGCGGTGGCGGCGGTTTATGTAGATGTATTTCAGTCCCTCCAGAAAAACGCGGCGTTTTTTTGTGATTGTTGCGGGCAAAAATCCTTAATTTTGCGGCACGTTTTCTTAAAAAATGCGATTGAATATGCGGGATATTTATGCAATTTTATGCGATGAAATTGCGGGAACTTGCAAAAACTGCGGGAACTTGCAAAAACTGCGGTTTGGTGAAAAAGAGAGAAAAAAGTGATTCCCCCAACACACTTATTGCCAGATGTAGCACCGTAAGGGGTGAATTTCGTTATTCTGGACTCAATTATAATTATAACATCGACTACTCCACCCTGGGAATCTCTCCCAGGGAAATAATGGTCAAAGACACCCAGGTCTGTTCCCACAAGAATAGAGCAGAGACGTGAATATAGAAAAAAAGATACAATATTTTATTATTACTGGGATAAAAGCTAAACACAGAGACACAATTTAGGACACAAGGGGTTAATATGGCTTCCAAATCAAAACAAAAAAATAAACAAATTAGACAAATCAAAAGTAACACATCAGATGGCAAGGAGAAATAACCAACCTACCCCAATTCCACTTCACTACGCACTTCAAACGTACACTAATGTACTCATTTCACCACAAACACACGTGTATTCAGATGACACGTGTAAAAATCAGAAGAACAAAATCACTCAGTGAACAAGGGTACCCATTAACATGGACCTAGAGTGGTCAGCACTCCTTAGCCCGTCCAACAAAATTAACAAAATCAACATCAAATTGACACAAATCAATAAACACACACACACACACACACACACAAAAAAGAATACAATCAAATAGTCATAAGTCAAAATCATCTAAACACGAAAAACAAAAAAACAAAAAAAACAAAAAAAAAAATCAAATGACCATAAATCAAATCAAATCAATAAAAAAAAAAAAAAAAATTGATCAACAAAAATAGAAAAGCAACAAAATAACAGATGCAATCACATTACACCTGGTCCATCAACAATATACACACAACAAAATTTACTCCATAAGATCACGCAAACTCACAACCCTTAGTACCGATTTCTCACGCTCACACACTCGTACATATACACACTCGCACACGCTTCCAACAATAAACAAACAGACCACACTCAAACCACTCACATCAACTTATAATTTCATCCACACAACAATCTAATGGTACCATACGAACCCCACAAACACAGTCCTCCAGTTGAAACAGTGCGGGGGTGGCCAAACAGCCACACGGATTAATATTCGGGTCTCACAATCTCTCGATGTCCAATACACTTGATGTGGACTGGTCAGGCTCGCGAAAATGAAGTGAGGCAAGACAGAACGTCGCGGCAACGCGCGACCACAATAGTATACTCGAAAGAACGAAGACAAAGACCCAAACGGAAATGGGATTATGAAATCATGCAAACCCGCATATTTTGCGTGCGGAAATCTGCAATTTATGCGGCGAAAGTGCGGCGTATTTGAAAAAATGCGTCCCCCGCATAAATATGCGGACTTTGGCTGATTATCGCGTTTTTCTGGAGGGACTGGTATTTGGAGGATGTGTGTTGGTCCTTAACATATATTCGACCAATCAGCTTTTTTAAGTTCAAAATCGCTCTTATTGATTGCTTACTAATCCACTCTCTCCAAACGCATTTAATGAGCAGCGGAATAGAGAGAGAAAGTGTAATATCAGAAATAATACCAAATCAAGCGAAATATTATTATGTATTAACATTATAAACACTATAAACATAGCTATAAGTTCTATAGCTATAAGGCCTATAGCTATAAGGCCTCTCAGTAATCTGCCACTGTTATGATTGGCTGACGTCATTGAATAGGAAACAGTATCAACGCCCCCTCGCTATTGCATGTAAATGTTTTGACAACATGATCAAGAAACGGTCATTTCCAGACAGAGCATTATTAAATATTTACTTATGGTTTGTGATGCAGCTGCAGTCAGATCTAGTACCGCTTCATTTTTCAACAAATGTTTCTTTGTGAACACGCTCCGGGATGCCATTAAAAATAAACTATCCATTTGTTCCTAACGCTCAAATCCTTCTGGTTCTTGTAGACAGACGCGAACAAGCTGTTTAAACCAAACGCACAAAACAAATGTTCTTTCTCTTCATTTGTCCTATTGACAACAGACTTAAGCTTGTGGACTGTCAGAAAGCGAACGCGCATCTGTATACTGTATTCAGTGTAAACTAGGAATGCAACGAAATAAAAATTCTTGGCCGAAACCGAACAAAATTACACACTGGGCTGAAGGCCGATTACCGAACATGTTTTTTTGTGTTTTTCCCCCATGTATTTTGCCAATTTTTTTCACCATTGCATAAATTAAGTAGCCAATATTTGCTTTTTACAGATTTGTCTTGCTTTTTCAAAGAAAAAAAAAAACAATTTCTTGAATCAGGCATGTTTTTTTATGTACAAAATTTTTTTAATATTTTATTTTACAGAACAACAGTAAAAATGCAATGCTAACATTTATGAATGGTGACTTTTATTTTGGCGGAAACCCACAAGAAGACCTCAGTACTACTTTTTGCTGACAGCAGCAGATTTATGAATGATTCTCATCATGCAGATTTTCCTCAAGCTTTGGACTTTGTACCCTGGCTAACAAGCCTCTGCAGCGCTGTCAGAAAAAAAATTCAATTCATGCATGTACTAGACAACATAACATTCTGTAGTTTATTTACTAATGTCTAAGGCCATTTTAGTCATCATACAGTAACCAGCTTCTAATGATTTGTGCGTCTTTCTCTGACAGTTTTAAATGCTTCCACACTGCCCACATTTTGCTGCTTGCCTCTATATGATTGCGTCACGCCATTGTTCGGTAATTTATTCTGTCTTTTCGCTTGTTAATTTTGGTTGCCGGACATTCGATGCATCCCTAGTGTAGACAGGACGGCGGCAGTGATTGTAATCTCTATTTGCTTTTGACGTGACACTTGCATTCTGCGTATTTAAAGGGGTCATTGGATGCAAAATTCACTTTTACATGTTGTTTGTACTGAAATGTGTCTTGGCAGTGTGTGTACACAATCATCCTATAATGATAAAAATCCACCTAGTGTTTTTTAAATCCCAAAAAATCATAAGCAGTGTCTCAGATCAAGCTATTTTCAGATTATTGCCAGAGTGACGTCACAAAGGCCAAGGCCCCTCCCACGATTGTTGACTGACATTGGCGTTTAATTATAGACCCGCCCTGAGCTCTAAACAGTCCACCATTGTTTCGGAGCAGAATGTCGCCTAAGCGATTGAGGTGTTTTGTTGTTGGATGTAATAATGAACATAGCAGTCGTCATTTACTCCTGACATCTGAGCCGCTGAAGACGCGGTGGATTACCTTTCTTTTCTTGCGTTTACACAATTAATTTCACCAGACTGCTGTAAACGAGGGTCAGTACAAACAAGGTTTTGCTAAAAAGTTGTTCCTGGATCGATATGCATATTCGCAAATCGTCTTTCCTAATAATGTGCTAGTTAGCAAGTTCCACAACGGATGTGGTTAAAGTGAAAAGTCTCACACCGTGTCTACACCTGATGCGAGCGGCACGACAAAATACTGTAGAACTCTTTCTAATTAGTGATGCTGTCTACATGACACGACAAATCCCAGACAGTAAAGAAGTTGGTTGGAAGAGAGGGGCGGGTTGAGCAGAGCTCATTAGCAATTAAAGGGACATGCACCGAAACGGGTCGCTGTGAACAGAGCTGTTTTTGACAAGGCAAAAAGGGTGTTGTTTTACACTACCATTGAAATATTTTTACCATAGTGTGTTATAGACTTTAATGTAGACCTTAAAGAATCATTTCAACTTGTGGAAAATGGGCATCCAATGACCCCTTTAACCCTTAAATGCATGACTGTTTCGCCAATCTCTATTACATATTCGCGTCTTTAGCGACCCAGACATATCAAGCGCAGATGGATCTCTTACTGCTGCAATACCAAAAAACTCTCTTGACATTTTAAGAACCATTACAGAAGAATAAAATAGAGCATATTTTGTTACTTTTTGAAAGGGTTCAATTTGAGCAGATGATTTTACAATCGCCATCATTGTCAGATCGCACTTTCACAGTCCATTCAGCATCTGGCTCATATCGTTTTCAATTACTTCAAAATCATTATTTTGTCAATATCATATATTTTGTTCACTGGCAGCTTATTCACCACATCCACCATCAAATGACACTGACATTTTTATTTATTGCATACAGTAATTGCTCTGCAGTAAAGCCATTCAAATCCATTTAAATTTTGCTGATTATATTCTTTTGTTTTATGCCTGCGATAATTACCAGTGAAACATCACGTCATTATTGTCTATTAAACAGTGCCACCTCGAGGACTAAAGGTGAATTCCATTTTTTTAGTCATCAGATATTTACATATTTTTGCGCTATACACGCATCACGACCCTATACACTTTATTTTACAGAAAATTAATCAGAATACACATTCTTTTGTGCCCAGGTGAGGTCACCTTGGAACTTGATTATATAAATGCTTTGCTTATAATGATGAGGATGTTTTAATAGTACAAAGACCTCTTATATGCCAAAAGATCAAGGCTAATTTGATTTCTTATCTCATGACCCTTTTAATGAGTTGATGCAACATTTCATTGCTAACTTATTATTTGTTTTGTTTGCAAAGCTTTGTACTTCACTCATGTCACAATTTCCACATAAATCGGCAACCTTCACAAACAAAAATGTGTTTAGCGCACATCTGCTGATGAAATTCTGCTACCCCAGTGAGGTGTTTTTTTATGCTAACCAGTACAGTCCTAGTTTCCATCCAATTTCCATCCAGTTCTTAGCTGTTATGATGTCATTAGAGTCAAACAGGAAGTCCCCCTCCCAAGTCTTGCATTGGTGTCAGGTCAGACCATTTAAACCTTTAAATCAATATTTTGAAAATGCTATATAGTCAGTATTTCCACATTTCAGGAAGTCATTCTACCTTGTTTTTGAGAATAAAAATTTAAAATCTATGCTGAACACGGGAACAGTGTTGTTGTGTAGAATTTAGTAGATATCATTATGAGCCTCATTACAGAAACTGTAATATTTTGATTTTTTTTTTGCTCATGTTTCATTAATGAACCCCACTATCTTTATTTTTTTTCTCACTGTATTGTTAATTGATGAATCTAACAAGAGGTTTCCAGTGTGGATATCCAAGGATGGTGTCTGACAGGGAGTGGAGAATCCAAACATTAGAAGCCACATTATGCTAATATAATTTGCCATTTATGTTGTGAACTACACTTTACCAGCATGTTTCTTGCCCAGTCTATCTCTCCAGTTCCGGTGTTACTGGTTTGGCAGGCGGAGATGTGTTTGTGGAAGGATTTTGGACTGGTTCAGAGTAATCTCGGCTAACCAGTCGAGGTTTTCTGAATCTGCTGTGCTGTCTCCTGCTGTTCTACGAGATGTCTGGCTCCGCCGGTGCTCGATGGGAAAGTTTAGGGGTTGCTTGCCAAACTTGATTTAACAAGAGCCTGAAGTTTCATTTGGATATTTACAAATTAGTGTTGGGACGGTATACACAACTTTATTTACCTTGAATGTTTTTGTTTAATGTTGTTTGTAGCTACTCTAACAATGTGCAAAACCGATTTACTAATAGAGGCAAACATGTCCATATAAATGTGTATGGCTGTAGCAGTGGTGCTTTAAAGGAGAAGTTCGCGATTTACTCACCCCCTTGTCTTTCAAGATGTTCATGTCTTTCTTTTACTTCAGTCATAAAGAAATTATGTTTTTTAAAGGAAACATTTCAGGATTTCTCTGCATATAGTGGACTTCTATGGTGCCCATTAGTTTGATACTTGTTAACTTCAAATGCTCGTCTTGTCTAGCTCTGCGTGTTTTTGGTTCAAGACAGTTAGAGTAGGTTGAAAAACTCCCATCTCATTTTCTCCTCCAACTTCAAAATCTTAACTGCAACAGTACTAACCCGGTGTTTACAAGGTGAATGTGCAAAGATAATCAAATGGCCTTTACAAAAAAGGTAAAACAGCAATGTAGGACGATTTTGAATTTGGAGGTGAAAATGAGATGGGAGTTTTTCGACTTATCCTGTCTTAAGACTTTTCGACTAGGCTGGGAAGCTCTTTGAAGCTGCATTTAAACTGCATTTTGGAAGTTCAAACTCATGGGTACCATAGAAGTCCACTATATGGAGAGAAATCCTGAACAGTTTTCCTCAAAAAAACCCCAAAAATGTCTTTCTGACTGAAGAAAGAAAGACATGAACATTTTTGTTCTTTAAAGGAGAAGCATTATCTAAAAGGGTTTTATCATATCAAAAGACATGTATTATTTTTAAATGAATATATGTTTAGATAAGATAAGAAATTACTATATGATATCAATTAGGGATGCACCGAATGTTTGGCAACCGAATAAGCAAAAAGGCTGAATAAATTATACCGAACAATAACGTGACGCCATCAAATAGAGGCGCACTAATGCAGCGAACATGTGGGCAGTGTAGAAGCATTCAAAACTGTCAGAGAAAGACGCAAAAATCATTATAAGCACAGACAGTACTGCAACGCATGTCTTTGATGAGAAGAGAAAGGGCTGGTTGTTGCTGGTTACTGTATGATGACAGAAATCCCGAAATAGACTTAAACCATTAGTAAATAAACTACAGAACATTATGTTGTCTAATAACGCACCAGTTGTATTTATTCTGACAGCGCTGCAGGAGCTCCTTAGCCAGCGTTCAAAGTCCAAAGCACAAGGAAAATCTGCGCTGAAACAGCGTAATGAGAATCATTCATAAATCTGCTGCTGTCAGCAAAAAGTAGTACTGAGGTCTTCTTGCAGGTTTCTGAAGTCAGCATTCATAAATGTTAGTATTTTACTGTTGTTCTGTAAAACATAATAAAAAGTAAGACAAAAATACTGATAATAATCATTACAACAGCTCTATTAATTAATTTTTTATAACATTCTCCTTTGCTCAGCAAGGCTGCATTTATTTGTACATTAAAATCACTTTCCTGATTCAAGAAGTGGGTCTTAAAAATTTTCCAAAAAATATTTTTTTTACTAAATTATTAATTTTAGGTTAAATTGTGCTTTGTTGGTTGGCTATGATGTCTACTGGAATGTTAAAAATGTTCAGTGTTAAGTAAATATTTTTAAAATAATTGTTTTGTAATTGATTTTTTTTTTTTACAAAAACTGTAAAAAAGCACATTTTGGCTATTTAATTTAAGCAATGCTGAAGAAATTGTGTTTGGTAATTGGCCTTTGGCCCAATGTTTAATTTTATTTTATAATTTTCATTTCGGTGCATCCCTAATATCAATGAAATATTAATAATGAAAATAAATAATTGTCATTGTTGACTGTCAAAAAAATTGACTTTCTGGTTAGCAACACTCTTATGATTACAACAACAGTCCTGTGAATATGTGGACAATTTCATTTCTGACTCTAAAAAAGAGTAGGAAGAGAGATACAAAAAAATAAAGTCATATTTAACAGTCAAATTTAGCTTTGGCTAGTCTGACCACGTGAAAGGCTATTTGTGATCCATATTGAAATCCATTCACCATCTCCGGTTGACCCGAGAGTGAACACAAAGAGGCTGCATGCAGGGACAAGTCTGTGTTAGCTATAAAACACCACATCAAGAAGTATCCGCCAAACTTGTCTATGGTCTCCAAGGTTTTGTGGCAGAGTTACACCACTACAAGGGCACTACACAAGGTTCTTGATGCTTAGGAAACAACATATATAGCTTTGTGTCCTTGCACTGCTGTGCAATAGTACACTACTGAGGTTACCATTATGTGAATGGGGCTTAGTGAGTGGAGTGGCGTAATGGCTAAAGATTCCATAGAGCAGAAGTGTCAAACTCCAGTCCCTCACAGACCTGTGATCATGCTCCAACATACTTAAGAATTAAACTGCGTTCTGATTGACAGGGTCCCCACATAGTGTTCACTGCTCCCTATTAAGCACAGATGGAAAGGCAAGACAAAGCATGTTTATTCACAACTGCAACTTCATCGCACACAAACAAATCCTGAGTCTTGAATAATAAGAAAGGTTTTGAGGTATGATATAAAAGATGTCATGTTCCTCAAAAGATTCCTGAGCAATTTCTGCATTGTGTCAGGGTGCATTATCCTGCTGAAAGAGGTCCACCATTGCCATGAAGAGGTATATGTGGTCTGCAACAATCTTGAGGTAGGAGGCACGTGCCAAAGAAGCATCTACATGAATATCATGACCCAAGGTTTCCCAGGAGGACATTTCCCAGAGCACAACACTGCCTCTGCCAACCGGTTTTCTTCCTATATTACATTATGACGATGCACTGTGTTCTTACACCTTTCTGTCATTGCCATTAAAGATGCAGTCCGTAATAGGGATGCTCATATTGACCTTGTAACCATTAACCGACAGTGAGAATTTAAATTTTAACCGATTATTACTATCAGTTGAACGGTTTAAAAGACCCCCCCCCCCCTTTTTTTACGTTTGCTGCAGGGTGAAAGAAAAAATAATGCTATATGTAAATTATCTGTTTACTCAAGGGCACGTGTCCGTGCAGTGTGGCTGTACAGACATATTTTGCTGAGCAAGCACCTGCTTTACCTTCACTTAGTTGATGTAACTGATGGAGTATATGCAACATGATGGCAATGGCGATACTGGGTTATCAGAGAGTGAATCCGTGAGTGAATGTGTTCAAATTCTGAATTAATTATAGTCTAGAAAGTGCGCAATAGGCGCTGCCATTACAATCACTGGAAAACTGTCACTCATACATTACTGTAGTATATCGCAATCTCACAAAGTTAATAAAAAGTAATAAAATAACCTTTACACTGTACAATTAATCTCTTATTTACATCATGTCTACACTTTCTTTGTTTTAATGAGAGAGTTCACTGAGGTGTAGAAATCAGCAGATCTGAAACCGGCACTTTGGGTGGTGAGTGGATTGTAACATAGCCGCCTCTGATTGGCCACTGCGATCATCAACTCCCAGAAATGTCTGTGATTGGCTATTGAACGCTGTAAAAACACGTTTCTCCACATATGACCAGTGAATGAAAAGTCCCGAACCGCAAATTGAAAGGATTTTTGTGATGGTGTTTTTGTCGCGGATCTAAGAGTTAACAGGCAGCGTTCCAGTCTATCCGTACAGCATGTCCACATGTTAAAAACTAGGCACACTGAGGTATAGCAAAGTCGCTTTAAGGTATTCTATAGTCTTTGGGTATAGGCTGGTCAGCTATATATTTTATGTCCGACGAGAAGAATAAAGCGCATCAAAAGGATTCAGTGTGTTTTAGTTTTGTAATCTTAATTATATAGTTATTTAATTTATACATATTAAGTGTAGGCCTATTCATGTTATTCTTTTTATTATTTTAGTTTGATATTCTCTGTTCTCAGAAGCGCTGCTGATGCGTGATAATTGGAGTATATGTGAATACAGTTTTTGTTGTTGCTCTGTATGCTGCTGTTTGCACGTTAAAATAAAACATTTGCTTGTATTTTTTATGTATCATCACAGATACTCGTGCATTCTATTTTTATTTTAAACTAATTTATTATCGCCTACGGAAATACAAATCATTGGCGGGTGGGGGAGTCGCCTAACTTTAGCAATGTAGCATGGACAGCCACCACTTGGATGCTTCAGCGAGCCGCAGGGCGGCTGGTATAAACGCAAGCATTGACTAAAGTGTCCGCAAACTGCTCCGGTCGCCGTGCTGGAGCCGTGCCGCTGACGTGTGCGGTGTACCCTGCTGAAAAAACCAGCATATGCTGGTAAGGTATATTTTGGTGCTGGGATGCTGGTTTTAGCTGGTTTTATGCTGGCCCTTTGCTGGTTTATGCTGGTCCTTGACCAGTAACATGACCAGCATAAACCAGCAAGAGCTGCGCCTGATGTAAACACAAGCATTGACTAGAGTCACGATCATCCGTGGACATGTTAGAGCCACGCCGTGGCAGTGTGCGGTAAGAAATTTATTCATCATACAGTGTAGGTTGTTGCACTAGCCTTATGATGGAGCTGGTTTCGGGCATGTAAATAATTAAATAAATTAGCACAATAACGTTAATATCATGTATCGGCGAACTCGCAGGCTGATGATAGGACCAACGCTACTGTAGCGTATTATTTACTTACCCTCCATGCATCCTAGGTGTATATGACATCCTTCTTTCAGACGAATGCAATTGGACTTATATTAAAAATAATCAGAACAGCATAAACTGAATGCCATAGACAAGTGTTTCTCTCCATCAGTCCAAAACAAGTCGATCCATAATAAAAAGTGCCTCACATGGTACTGGGGGAGTCAGTAAAAGCCTTCTTTAGCGATCCTATGTGTGTTTGTAAGAAAAATATCTATATTTAAAACGTAAGAATCACTTTAATCTAGTTTGCGCAGTTGTACATGGAACTTGCTGCTTTGGGAAGGGGCATGGCAGGACTGAAACGCCATTTAAGCTGTTCTCCAATCGCAATGCAGTGGGACTGCTAACCAATTACAACACATTTATTTTTTTTCGGAAAGGTGGAGCTTCATCAAACCTGGAACTAATTGAGGCATTTGTGCCAGCCTGGGAAGAAAGCTATTGTAATACTGCAATTTTTGTGCAAAATTATGCGTTTTTCGAACCACCAAGCATAAGAGCACATTCTAGTGCACCCCCAAAACAAAATAAAGACTTTGTAAAAGAGCATAATAGGACCCCTTTAAATTTACGATTTTGATGGCGGATTGTAATCCAGAAAGAATTATGTTTTTATGAAACACATGTGAATGAAACTAAATTATATTCTCAGTTTTAAATGTGCTTCTGATTACAGATAGCCTGGGGTTACACAAGATTTATATTTTAAAGAGAGCCAGTTTGAAGAAAGCATAGTTTGCTTTTTGGGTTAAAAGAACTTCTTACAGTTTTTCTCAATTGCGAAAACACCAGGCTTTTGAACTAAATGGTTTTTCAAAAAGCACACCCATTTCCCTAAACTATAAACACTTTTCCCCTGCTTTAACACATGAGTCAGATTTGGTGAACTGTTACTGCAAAACTCTACACACAAATCCCTTTATTTCTCAGTTCTTACACCATGTGGTCATTTAGAAAGCACAAGCATTCAATATTGTTCACTCAAGTGAAGTTTGAGCTAAATTAGTACACAATTACCCAAGTGGAAACACTACAGGTCAAAATTTAGCACACACCAATCAGTTTCTTTTGTGCGTTTCATTTCAGATCAGAAATGAAATTCTCAAAACTACTTGTTCAACCTAACAAGTTGAAGGGCAAATTTAGCCTGTGATGCTGAAGAGGTTCTTTGGCCCGTCCCAGACCAAAGACAGGATGCTAGGCAGAATAATTATTTTTGTTGTTGTGCATCTTGTCTAAGCGCAAAGTTTGTTTTTTTCATAAAGATTGAGTTTTGAGTGGAGAGCTTCATTTTGACCTGAATATAGGAAGTTTGGGGAATTTAGTAGATTTGTGTATAGAGTTTGGCAAGTAAAGCATCATTTCAAGAAATGTGTTTAAGCAATTGAGAAAAACTGTAAAATGAAATTAGAATGGTATGACAATTAGATATTAGACTGTACAGAAATTGAAATCTACACACTAATAAACACTATACTCATAGTCACGCAATGCTGAAGTTGTTAACATTAATAATTTGAGAATAAAGTATAACAATAATAATCATTTGCACAGTTTGATGTGACATGAGATAACTTATCGTTAGATTTAGTCACCATTGGTAGTGCAATTTATTGTAATGCTTTTTTTTCCTCAGTTGGTCAGAACAAACAAGCAATTGCAGGTTTTCAAACAGAGATGGCGACAAAGAGGCAAAAATTATGGACTACGGTTTTAATCAAATCACACAAAATGTCAGGGATTTGGCTTTTGCTTCTACAGTCGAAATTCATTGTGTGCATTTTTGTATTACAGTTTTTTCTCGATTGCTAAGACACATTTCTTGAAAGCTGCTCTCCTTTTCTCTAAACTGTGAACACAAAACCCAATTTTCAAGCTATATTCACAAAATCTCAGACTCTTCTTGCAAAACCAAACTTTCACCTCAAAACAGTTCAATCTGTGCTCAAAACTGAACTATGTTGTCAAGTCGTGCCCCGAGTCAATCAAAATTAAAAACACTACTGAACAGTCACTAAACACTACGTAGAAAAATAGAAAACACAATGCTCAGGACATGAAGCTGGAGAAATAAATGTTTATTGTTCACTGTAGGCTAAATGCATGTTGCAAAACAAAGAAAACCTGTGCATTTAGCACTTGTACAAAAAGACAAAACAGAAATCTTGTGCATTTACACGTAGCACTTGTAAAAACAAACAGAAATCCTATGCGTTTGCCACTTGTGAACAGTAAGCCCATGTAAAAATAAGGTACAAAAATATACAAATAAGTGCATTACTCAGCCACAGCATCATGTCTCCGTACTGGGTCAGGCCACAGGACTTCATCCACATCACAGGCCACATTTTGTCTGGCCAGGCAACAACATAGATGGGAAGAGTTCGTGTGAGAGGAGGTCGAGGTGGTCAGCGAAGACAAAGAACAGTAATACAGTTTTTCTCAATTGCTAAAACACTAAACCCTAATGTCTGAACCAAATGCTCAGTTGCCTGAACCCATTGATTGAATCAATCACTCTTTTGGCAAAACCATAAGCACTTTTCACCTGTTTAGACACAACTTGCCAACACATTTTCATTGTGATGCACCCGTGCTGCATAATGGTGAGCACAGGTGACAAAAGTCAAACACAATTAAAGCACAGGTTTCACCACTTGAACACAACAACTCAAAACTGATCACACTTGTGGCTAATGATGTGAGGGAACATATACAGTAAGCCAGTTCAGAGAACACTGGTTTGTGAGGCCTGAGAGGAAGAGTTCGTGTGAGAGGTGGTCGAGGTGGTCAGCGAAGACAAAGAACAGTAATATCTGATGAAATCAGAGCGACTGTGATTGACCATGTTCTTGTCCATGGTATGAGCATGAGGGAGGCTGGACAAAGGGTACAACCAAACATCAGTAGATTCACTGTGGCCACCATAATCCGAAGATTTAGAGAAGAGAACAGGTAATTACCATTTTTTGACATTATAGTACAGTATGTAAATGTTGACAGCAATTACTGTATGACATACTATAGAGCTGGTAAGTCCCGCCCATCCGTAAAACCCCACTGGACCTCTAGACTGAAAAATCGTCAATGCAAGTGAATGTGAGAAAATAATTATTTGACTATAATGTCAAAAAATGGTAATTACCTGTTCTCTTCTCTAAATCTTCGGATTATGGTGGACACAGTGAATCTACTGATGTTTGGATTTCATCAGATATTACTGTTCTTTGTCTTCGCTGACCACCTCGACCACCTCTCACACGAACTCTTCCTCTCAGGCCTCACAAACCAGTGTTCTCTGAACTGGCTTACTGTATATGTTCCCTCACATCATTAGCCACAAGTGTGATCAGTTTTGAGTTGTTGTGTTCAAGTGGTGAAACCTGTGCTTTACAGTTTTTTCCAATTGCTAACACACTAAAATGACATTCACAGCACAATTATTTAAACTGACACACAGACAGCAAAACTTCTTCTCAAGTCTTCAAAAGTCTAAACACATTTTCTGCTTTACACACATTTTGCAATTCAAAATGACACTTTTTAAATGCACTGAAAACAGTTCTCTGCATAAGACACAACAATCTGACATAAAGTCACATGCTTGCCATTTCAAAACACTGCTATTCAAAATGACACTGCATGAGCTAATTGGCCAATTACATGTGCCACCTGGCCAAACACCTCAATGGTTAATTGTGAACACTTCAATCAGGATGTAAGCACTATAAAAAGACCACGGGTGAGATTTTTTTTTTTTTACAGTTTTTCTCAATTGCTAAAACACTAAACCCTAATGTCTGAACCAAATGCTCAGTTGCCTGAACCCATTGATTGAATCAATCACTCTTTTGGCAAAACCATAAGCACTTTTCACCTGTTTAGACACAACTTGCCAACACATTTTCATTGTGATGCACCCGTGCTGCATAATGGTGAGCACAGGTGACAAAAGTCAAACACAATTACAGTTTTTTCCAATTGCTAACACACAATTTTTCAAACTAGTCTGGTTTTATCAAAATACTTAACACAATTCACAAAACCACACACCCAAACGGCAAAATACCTCATATATCCTGTAAAATGAAGCACTGCAACCGAAACTACACATAGCATTATCAAAATCAAACTTTTGCATGAAATGGCACACACTTCATTCATATTACCAGATTTTTGCCTAACCAACTACACACTTTTGGGCATAATGAAAAGCACCCCCATCTTTAGTATGCTTTGCCATAATACTAAAATATGTATCAGATTGCTCACATGCACAGAAATATGCAGATACACACACATCCTGTTGCAACATTTTTTTTTTTTTTCACTACAGTAAACAAGTCAGTGCAACATATGCACAGCAGATATATTGTAAGGAGTGAAATTATCTCCTCATGGCTGTAAGGAGTGAAATTATCTGCTCGTGGAATTAAAATACAGTACGAACAGATGGCATGCAACAAAACAATAAACCTAAGGGATCTTCAAAGAAGACCAAACAACCCCACCATGCTACTTTGAATTCCCCGCCTCTCACTCTCACACCCACACCTTTCTCCCTAAAAGCTTTTGCTTAAAGTCACATGTGGAAGATGCACATGATGCTCATGTTATATCTTGTGAATGTATTGTTTTTTCCCCTTCATATTTGGAATCATTCTAATGGTCTCTGTGCGATTGGTAAAATGGTCTCAATTTCATAGCAGTCACATATACTGTAAGAAAGATTGAAAACTTCCATAGAATTGGGTTTGCTGCTATTGGGTGTGTTTTCCCTTTAGGGGCAGATGGGAACCTCCAACCAGGTGTGAACCTGGGGTTGCGAGAACTCCTGAAAGACCAAAAGGTCTTTGTATTTTTACAACTGATTGGAATATTTGTTTGTTCTGGTCTGGTATATAAGGCAAGTGATGAAACACAACTTGGGGATTTTTGTAGCCAAAACCCCCACACTGTATGTATGCGAGGGTCTCTGGAGCTAAACCTCCAGGTCTCTCTCATGCTGCAGTGTGTCTCTCTGGTAGTCAGGTATGTCTTTCCCACTCTTAGATACATCTTTGAGTCATTGAGGTTATGTATTTATCTAAATTGAAACTGAATTGGGTTCTCATTGTTTAATTGTGTAATTGCCATGATAGATTTTACCTGACAAATAAAATGTTATATTTGGCTATTCTGATATGTCCTGAAATCAATATGACTAGTAAATTGTGAGGAGACTTTTGTTATAGACATTAGGTCCTCCAACGAACGAATAATTGAAAATATGGAATGTCTAGAATAATCAAGTAGTTAATTCATAATCGATATTTGTGATAACCTTTTGATTGGAAATACAGTCTAAATTTAATGATCACTTAAAATTGGAGTCAGATTAGAACGGAGCAAGACTAAAATTGAAACGCAAATCTTGCGCTGTAAAAGACCGAACATGTAGTAAACCTTCATCCAGATCGCTGGAACTTCGTTTTCGGGCCAGTGAATCGGTCCTTTCAATATTTACATGGGACTGAACAAAAATATTCTTACAAAAAACAGTAAACTGAAAAATAAAATTTCAGAAAAAATATATTACTTACAGTTTTTCTCAATTGCTTAAACACATTTCTTGAAATTATGCCTCTTATTTGTGAAACTCTAAACACAAATCCACAACTCCTAGCTCAATTCCCCAAACTTCCTATATTGATGTCAAAATGAAGCTCTCCACTCAAAACAATTCAATCTTGCTGAAAAACCAAACTTTGCTCTCAGACATGACACACAAATCATCAAAAACACACACACTACAACACAGTTTTCCACACTGATGAGATAAATTCAAAACAATACTACGAAAACAAAACAAATAAAAATCTTTTCACATGATGAACACAACAAATCTATGCCTTTGCAAGTGTTTTATTCCTTAATTTAATGTACTGTAGAGTACAGTACAAAACAGCAAACAACAACAAAAATAATTATTCTGCTCAGCATCCAGTCTTTGGTCTGGGACAGGCCAAAGAACCTCTTCAGCATCACTAAATTAGCCCTGGCCAGGCAGCAGGGGTAATATCCTATTGCATGCCTGATCCAACCCTGGCACTCATCAACTAAAATATTTGAGACTGCTTGTCTTCTTGCCCTTGCCCTTCCTCTGTCTCTTCCATGTTGTCGTCGTCATAATCCTTCTTCTTCTCCTCTTCCTCTTTCACCTCCTACTCTTCCTCTTCAAAATTACACATTACTGTATGTGGGATATTGATTGAAAAAACTGGACAGGATTCACAGTTACACTTGTAAGGCAAGGCAAGGCAAGGCAAGTTTATTTATATAGCACATTTCATACACAATGGTAATTCAAAGTGCTGTACATAAAAAGGAGTTAAAATCACAACAGCAAACAAATCATAAAAATTTAAAATAATAATCACACTAACAACAATAAAAACAGAATTTAAGAACATTTCAGTTGATTTAAAAAATTGATTTTAAAATTAATTAGCACAGTAAAATGATTATACATAAAATAATGCAGTCTGTTCGGACGTAGCACAGTGCTCATTCAATAAATGCACAACTAAACAGGTGAGTTTTAAGTCTGCGTTTAAATGTGTCTAATGTATTAGCACATCTGATCTCTTCTGGAAGCTGATTCCAACTGCGGGCAGCATAATAGCTAAAAGCGGATTCCCCTTGTTTTGTGTGAACTCTTGATATTACTAACTGACTCGATCCTAGTGATCGGAGTTGTCTGTTAGGTTTGTATACAGTGAGCATATTTGTAATGTATGTAGGTCCTAGGCCATTGAGTGCTTTATAAACAAGTAAAAGTACTTTAAAATCTATCCTAAACATAACTGGAAGCCAGTGTAAGGACCTGAGGACTGGTGTAATATGCTCTGATTTTCTGGTTCTAGTCAGAATCCTGGCAGCAGCGTTCTGTATGAGCTGCAGCTGTCTAATGGTCTTCTTGGGAAGGCCGGTGAGGAGACCATTACAATAGTCCACCCTGCTGCTGATAAAGGCATGAACAAGTTTCTCCAAATCTTGACGGGAAACAAAACATCTAATTCTTGCAATGTTTTTGAGATGATAGTATGCTGATTTAGTTACTGCTTTGACATGGCTACTGAAACTGAGGTCTGACTCCAGAATCACACCCAGATTCTTGACTTGATTTTTTGTTTTTTGACCCCTAGCGTCAAGGTACGCATTTACCTTATGAACTTCATCTTTGTTTCCAAATGCAATGACTTCCGTTTTCTCCTTGTTTAACTGTAAAAAGTTTTGGCACATCCAACTGTTAATTTCATCAATGCATTGGCAGAGAGAGTCAATGGGGCTGTAGTCATTTGGCGATAAGGCTAGGTAAATCTGGGTATCATCTGCATAGCTGTGATATGCAATTTGGTTGTTTCTCATTATTTGACTTAGTGGGAGCATATACAGGCTAAACAGCAGCGGCGCTAGAATTGAGCCTTGTGGGACTCCGCATGTCATGGACGTCCACTTAGACTTATGTTCTCCTATACTCACATAATAACCTCTCCCTTCTAAGTACGACCTGAACCAATTTATAACCATCCCAGAAAGCCCGACCCAGTTTTCCAGTCTATCTAGCAGAATGTTGTGATCGACAGTGTCGAACGCAGCACTGAGATCTAGTAATACCAGCACTGATATTTTGCCAGAATCAGAATTTAGGCGAATATCATTTATTATCTTTATGAGCGCTGTCTCTGTGCTATGATGTGGTCTGAAACCAGATTGGAAGTGGTCCAGGTATCCGTTTGAGTTTATGTAGTGGTTCAGCTGATTAAAAACAACCTTTTCAATAATCTTTCCTATAAAAGGAAGATTTGATATTGGTCTATAGTTGCTCAATATGGTGTTATCAAGATTTCTCTTTTTCAAAAGGGGCTTAACAGCTGCAGTTTTCAGTGAGTTTGGAAAAGTCCCAGAAAGAAGTGAGGTGTTCACCACTTCTAAGAGATCTGCTTCCAAACAGTTAAGCACACTTTTGAAAAAAGATGTGGGTAGTGTGTCAAGGTGGCAGGTTGACGATTTGAGGTGCTGTACTGTTTCTTCCAAAATGTTGCTATCGATTGCTTCAAAAGTAGACATAATGACTTCTTTTTGAAATTGCGGTCGAATCTGTCTGACCTCTGCATAACTTGAGGGTGTGCTAATTGTCTTTCTGATATTATTGATCTTCTCAGAAAAGAAGGAAGCAAACTCATCGCACTTTCTGTCGGAGAGCAGTTCACTAGGGATCTGACTAGGGGGGTTTGTTAGTCTCTCAACGGTAGCAAAAAGAGTGCGAGTGTTGTTTAAGTTGCTGTTTATAAGGTTTGAGAAGAACGTTTGTCTAGCTTTACCTAGTTCAGCATTGAAAGCATGAAGGCTGTCTTTATAGATGCTATAGTGAATTTCAAGTTTCGTCTTCCGCCACATCCGCTCAGCTTTCCTGCATTGTCTTTTCATACTCTGTACTGCTGTTGATTTTCTCCACGATGATTTCTGTCTGCCTGACATCTTTCTGATTTTCACAGGTGCGATGTCATCAAAGACATTCTTAACTTTTGAGTCAAAGGACTCCAGGAGAAGATCAACAGAGTCTGCAGAAATGCTTGGCATTGAAGATACAGTATAGCCTTCATAAATAGCACACTAGTGTTATCATTAATGCATCTCTTTCTGACAGAGACTGATCTAGATTCAGTGGTAGCAGAGATCAATATATCAAAGAAAATACAGAAGTGATCAGATAGTGCTACATCTTTGATAACAGTGGATGAAATGTTTAGACCCTTACTGATGAGTAAATCAAGAGTGTGTCCACGATTGTGTGTGGGCCCATGCACATGCTGAATCAGGTCAAACGTGTTTAAAACCGTTATTATTTCTTTTGTGGTTTTGATTTCTGCATTTTCTATATGAACATTAAAATCCCCTGCAATAACAAAACAGTCAAACTCTGAACAAATCATTGATAACAGTTCTGTGAACTCTTCAACAAAGGATGGAGAGTATTTTGGGGGCCTGTAAATAATGATGAATAGAATGCGTGGAGCACCTTTCAACACAATCCCTAGATATTCAAATGACATGTACTGACCAAATGACACTTGCTTACATTGATAGACATCTTTAAATAGAGCAGCTACGCCGCCGCCTCTCTTAACAGCTCTGCAGACACTCATGAAAGTAAAGTTAGGAGGCGCTGTTTCATTGAGGACTGTTGCGCTGCAGCTGTCTTCTAACCATGTTTCATTTAGAAACATAAAATCCAGGTTGTTTGTAGTTATAAAATCATTGATCAGATGTGATTTATTTTTTAGTGAGCGAATGTTTAAAAATGCTAGCTTGATGGCATTACTTTTTGTCTCTAGAGCAATCTTAGTTTGATATCTAATAGGCCTCAGATTAGATTGGTCAACCGTACGACTTGAGACGGCCTTTGACTTTCTATCACATATTAAAACAGAAATAGGGAAAAATACAGTCACACTGGGTTCCCGCTTGTTATGTAAACATTCCAGAGTGTTGCTGCTATTATAGCGGGGACCCGACACATATCACTGAGAGCTGTTATCAGTTGTTTTTGGTTCACTCACAGCAGATGCAGGAGGGTTTGAGCCCTGGCGTTGTGGCAGCGGCCGGAGAGCTCTCACAGGAGGAGGAGGGTGAGCTGGGCCCACAGGCTTTGGTGGTTGTGGTGCCCGCCGTTTTTTAGTTGATAACTGGGGGCTTGCAGCAAAAGAGTGGGAGAGTCTGGTTCCAGCATATACCAGTTCCTCCATTTTCTGTGAGAAGCTTAAAAGTGGAGATGCTGGAGAGAGGGATAATGTGTCTGGTGAATGGAGCTCTGGCTCTGGTGTTTCCGGTGGCTGGAATATGTTGTTGTCCTGGCTTCCCTGACTGTTTACCAGAAAGTCGTCCTTCGGTGCTGAGTCTTGGAGCTGTTGTAGTACGTCACAGTCTGTCTGTGATAAGCTCTGAGAGCAGGGCTCAGCCAGGAAAGTGTCCATAAGCAGTGCTTGTTGTGGCTGCGTGGCGTTGTCAGTGTCCTTGTTGGTTGTGTTGGCCACATGATGACTCTGAAGCTGATAAGATGTCCTGTCGTCACTTTGTCCAAGTGTGTGTGTGCCATTCATGTTGGGTGGACTCACACATTCTACTGAAGGATGCCGGAGTGAAAAATAGATATTGTCCTTAAGCACTCTCGCACCAAGTTTGTTTGGGTGAAGGCCGTCCAGTTTGAACAGTTGTCTATGGCCCCAGAAAAGATTGAAGTTGTCAATGAATTTGACTCCTTTTAGACTGCAGGTTCTTTGTAGCCAGGTATTTAGTCCGAGCAACCGTGAAAACATGTTAAGTCCCCTTGCTGGGAGTGGTCCACTGATGAACGACTGAATTTCAAGTCTTCGAAGTGTTTCAATGAGTTCACCGAAATCCTTCTTTAGGAGCTCTGACTGCTCTTTCCGAATATCGTTCTTTCCCACATGGATGATGATTCGATTTGCAGTCTTGTGCTTCATTAGAATGTTCCGAAGTTCCTTGTTCACATCAGAGACGGTTGCTTGAGGACAGCAGCATGTAGTTGTAGTTCTGCTACTGATATTTCTGATAATGGAGTCACCCACTATCAGAGTCCTGGGCTCGGCTGCGCTCTGAGCTGAGTGCCGCTGTCTGCTCGACCTTGCGCGCCTGTTTATAACAATGTTAGCAGTTGGCTGACATGATCCATGTTCAGTCACATTTGTGGATTCCTCACCCACATTCATTAATGCTTCAAATCTGTTTTCTAGCTGTATAGGGGGTGGTAAAACACCAGTTTTTGCAAGCCTTGTCGTTGCCATATCTGGGGTAGAGGATGATACCGCAGCAATACGAGATACTCTTGACAGTCTGATGTCTCGAGTGCCTTTGGGTCTCGCTCCCTGTTTTTGCCATCGATTTGTGTGTCGATCAGTTTTGGCTTGTTCCTCTACATTTCTAAACTGTCGATATTGACTAGATTCACAGGACTCACCGGCTGTATGCTGAGGGGGTCCGTGATGATGATCTTCTGTGTGTTCCGCCTGTTTTGGAAGTCCAGCGAGTAACTTTGTTTCTAAAACCACAATCCTTTGTAAAAGTCTGTGGCAGTTTGTGCAGCAAGTAGATTCCAGAAGAGGCATTTTCTTTCTTGTCTGTTGAAAGTAGGCAGCTGTGTTTTCCCGTCTCCGGAATGTAAACTGCTGGCAGTGGAAGGCAAAAAGTCTCCTTTTTTCGTGATGTTTGTATCAAAAATGTGTTGTCTGAGCACTGTGCTGATCTGCTGAATTTAAATATTAGAAAAATCGGAGAAAAGTTCAAAAGCAGGGAGCAAAGCGCAGAGCAAAGCGCGGAGCAGTAAGCAAAAGCGTCCGAACAGTAGCAAAGCCGGAAGTAAAATCTGTACTAGTGGTCTGACAAAAAAATAAAAATAAAATAAAAACACATTACAATGTCATTGTGAAACAGAAATGAAAAAGAAATATGGGCACAAAGGTGAAAATAAATTAGAAAATTTGAAAGTCCACTGTCAGAATTTGTAACTCCTGCATTGTCCTCTGTCTATATATGCATTCTAATTGAAGGTTCATGAGCTGTACCTTTGATCTATTTCAGAGAACTGCTTTATCATTGGTTGATCTATATCAGGGGTTTTCAAACCTGTCCTGGAGCCTCCCCTGCCCTGCACATTTTGTATGTCTCCCTTATTAGGCACACCCAATTCAGGTCTTGCAGTCTCTACTAATGAGCTGATGATTTGAATCAGGTGTATTAGATGAGAGAGACAAGCAAAATGTGCAGGGCAGGGGAGGCTCCAGGACAGGTTTGAAAACCCCTGATCTATATTATCTTCATTAGTGAAAGTCAATATTCACTTGAATAATGGCAATTTTACAAAAAGTCTAATAGAAATGTGTAGAATATATGATTGACAGTTTATGACAACTAGATCAAAAATTTTGCATTTAGGTGATGACTTATACGATGAGCTAATGACTTGATGTTTTGAGGGGTAAGACTATTGCACAGAGAAATACAGTATATAATACATTTTGAGCAACAGGACAAAAGACTAGATGATGTGGATGTTGAACAAGTAGTTGTGACAATTTCATTTCTGATCTGAGAAATGCACCAAAGTGACTGAGAAAAACTGTAAGCTGACTTTGGCTCTTTTATCTCCACCGAAGCTTCTGATTGGTGTGTGCTAAATTTTGACTCCTAGTGTTTCCACTTGGGTAATTGTGTGCTAATTGAGCTCAAACTTCGCAGACTTGAGTGAACAATACTGAATGCTTGTGCTTTCTAAA
The DNA here is from genome assembly GCF_049309525.1 of Garra rufa. Taxonomy (NCBI): domain Eukaryota; kingdom Metazoa; phylum Chordata; class Actinopteri; order Cypriniformes; family Cyprinidae; genus Garra; species Garra rufa. The sequence continues at coordinate 17,536,220 of NC_133377.1, forward strand.
TGACCACATGGTGTAAGCACTGAGAAATGTAGGGATTTGTGTGTAGAGTTTTGCAGTAACAGTTCACCAAATATGCCATGTGTCAAAGCAGGGAATAGTGTTTATAGTTTAGGGAAATGGGTGTGCTTTTTCAAAAATGGCGTTATAGTTTTGAAATTTTAGTTCAAAAGACTGGTTATAGTGTTTTAGCAATTGAGAAAAACTGTAATGCATTTATTATAACATTTTCCTTTGCTCAGCAAGGCTGCATTTATTTGTACATTAAAAAACACATGCCTGATTCAAGAAGGGGGTCAAATAAATGGTCAAAGAATATTATTTTACTAACTTAACTAATAATTTTATGTGAAATTGTGCTTTGTTGGTAGGCTATAATGTCTACTAGAATGTTAAAAATGTTCAGTGTAAAATATTTGTAAATTATTGTTTTGTAATTGAATTTTCTTTAAAAAGCAAGACAAAACTGTAAAAAGCAAATATTGGCTATATAATTTATGCAATGGTAAAAAAAAAAAAAAAGGCAAAATACATGGGGGAAAACAGCAAAAAACGTGTTCAGCAATCAGCCTTTGGCCTTCAGCCCAGTGTGTGATTTTGTTCGGCTTTGGCCAAAAATTTGCATTTCGGTGCATCCCTCAAAAATTTTGTATCCAAATTGGCAGGTGAGTGAAAAAGTTAATTTCAAACCCTGGTCCTAACCATGAACAGACCACAAGACTTAGTAGTTTAATATAATAAATGTTATTCACTTGTGGTCAGTGGATTTAATGTTGTGACTGATCAGTGTACTTCTGTAAATAATCTAAACATTAAATTACTATACCATACATTGTTTATACAGTATAATACAGCCAAGTGCATAATTATTATTCATTCATTTCATATAAATTGTCAAATGTGACCCTGGACCACAAAACCAGTCATAAGTAGCATGAATATAGTTGTAGCAGTAGCCAACAAAACACTGTATGGGCCAAATTTTCTATTTTCCTTTTATGCCAAAAATCATATAAAAGATATTAAGAAAAGATCATGTTCCATGAAGATATTTTGTAAATTTCCTAGCGTAAATGTATAAAAGCTTAATTTTTGATTAGTAATATGCATTGCTAAGAACTTAATTTTAGCAACTTTAAGGTGATTTTCTCAGTATTTTGATTTATTTGCACCCTTAGATTCCAGATTTTCAAGCAGTTGTATATTGGCCAAATATTGTCCTATTCTAACAAACCATACATCAAAAGAAAATTGACCCTTATGCCTGGTTTTGTGGTCCAGGGTCACATATTTGAAAGTGCAATGTTTAATCTGAAAACAAATGTAATGTCTGTTTTATCTTATTTATCCATGATCATGAGATTTACACTGTAACTGTGACATCTCACGCACTTGATACTCGTAAACAGCCTTCAACAAAGCACGCCTGGGACTAATAAAGTTCCTTGTCAACTGGCTTTATTTTATTCAAACTGCCTTAGTACTGAAGTGATGCGCAGTGACCGATTAGTAAATTTCCCATTTCTGATTCCAGTGAATGTATCAGCTATCCCTTATTCCCATGTCATTTACTGTGCTCTTCAAACAGCGCATGTTCACCTACTTCAGATTGGAATCTCACCTAAGATAGCAGAATAGTAGTACATTGGTGTAGTACATTTGCAGGGCACTTGAGGTCGAATTATGGTTTGTTTTATTGCAGTGTTATTTTTAGTGTTGTCTGGGGGCCGGGTATTTGCATTTACAATTCAAACTGAACCTGTATTTATTGGTGTCCACTTGTGATTGGATCACCCTAGACAGGTGTAAACAAAGTTTTCTAAAACCATGGTTCAAATAAATGGTTCTTCTTCTTCTTCTTCTTCTTCTTCTTCTTCTCCAATGGGAGTCTATGGCAGCCCTATGAACGGAACATAGGAAAATTATGAAATTTGGCACACTTGTAGTGATGGCCATGAATAGTGATCTGACCAACTTTGGGGTCTCTAAGACCAACTCTATAGCGCCACCACCAGTTCAAAAATTCAACATTTAAATGTTTATAACTCCTCAACCTCTAATTCTAGAAAAATAAAACTTAGTACACCTGATTACTCCACCCATTACAGTAGCAGCTATTTTGAAAAGTTTTTTGCTACTCCTCTTTCAAAATTGATCCAATCCTTCCCAAACTTGGCTCAGATGATCTTTGGACTGAGCTGCACAGACATGACTCAACAGATTTTTTTATTCATCTTTGTTCAAAAGTTATGAAGTCGCAAACTTAACGAGGTTGACCCAAAATTAGATCAGAAGCTGTATCTCAGCCAAACTTTGATCAGTTGAAATGAAACTTGGTATGCTTCATCGACACCATGGCATGAGGTTCCATGCCAAATTTGGGAACAGTGCCACCCATGGATCGTTAGATACTAAAAATGCACATTTTGGCTTATAACTTTTGTATATAGCAGTTTGTCAGAAAATTATGTTCTTGGTCTCTGTGAATTCATTGGCTCATGCTGAATCTGAGGATATCAGTCTTGCCAGGATTGGCTGAACCATGTGTCCACCATTTTGAAATTTGACATAATTTGCAACATCTTTTGAACCTTTTGACATATCTACACAAAAAATTGGTAGGGATCATCGACAGCAAGGCACTTGAGAAGTTTGAATACAGCGCCACCTAGCCTTCATGCTAATCTGTCTAAAATGCTAAGTCAAGCTTTTGTGAGCTCATTCTCACACATAAACTTCTCTTCTAGTTTGTTGAACGTGTGTCAACTGCTAAGCCGTTGGCTCCAAAGCCTGAACCCTGTTGTGTTGTGGGTTTAAGTCCTGTGTGGTGCAGGCAATCTGTATTGCTCCTGTATTAGGAATAAATGTTTTTATCCATGCTGTGTTCATTTTTAATTCAACTTCTGCTCGTTTTAAGTTCATTATTCTGAACTGCCTTTTCACGTTCATTCAGTTTCGTTTTTGTTCTTCCTGCTCTACACTGCGCTACAGCCCCTTCGGCGGCTTGGCCCTGCAATCGCTGCTTGCAGCTTTATTTATTCAGTCGTTATTTATTTCTAAAATTATTTATCTATCCATTTTTTCTAAAAATGCCTGTCAGCTCAAAGCTCAAGTCTTGACTAGATTGGACAAAAAACAACAACAACTGATGAACAGACCCAAACTGATGTTGTTCTTCATTGATGACAACAAATCAATTACAACAGGTGTGGTTCATTAATGCCAGACCTGGCATTTTATATCGGAAAATGAATTAGATTTGAGAGCAGCAGTGGAGCATTTTCAGGAAAATAAGTTTTATTGACTCCAGAAGACATTGAATATTAGACATAATATGGACAATTTTGTGGTGGTATAGTAATAGTATTCTTTCACAATGTCAGTCCCTATTCACTTTTATTGTATGGAATGTAACATAAACAACCGTTTTGGAGGGTTCTGGGAGTTAATAATGGCAGAATTCAGTTCATTTCGGGGTGAACTATTCCTAAGAGTGTTTATTTAAAGTTTTTTTCTAAGCTGATCTAAATAAGTTGCCTGAAAAACAAAGGCAGAGAGGGTGGAGAGAGGGAAAGTGGATAAGGGGCTTGAGCAAACATGCTACCTGAGCCAAAACCGTGTGCCAGTGCGCTGGATGGCCTTCAAGTACTGAAGGACAGAGAAGGCTGAAGAGAAAGATGGATGAATGGGGAAGGAGCGCGGTTAGAGCTGTTAGTGTTAGTTCTGCTTCCTTCTTTCCTGGGCAATGTTGTTAAAAAAAAAGTATTTAATATCTAGATTTAATAAAATTAATATCTTGATATTTAAAGGTTTTTTCCCCAAAGTAACCAAACTAGGATCATTTTAACATGCAACTATGCAATAAGCTGAATAGTTAATACAATAAACAATGATCAACCGATATATTTTTTACTAAGCTTGTTTATCTTAAACCTTTTCAAGTAAGTCTAGCTTCTCATCCAGCTGGTCTCTCAGCCTTATCAGTCCTTTAAAGAACCCTGTAAAAGGTACAAACTGAACAGACAGTTTCGACAGAAACAAATCAAAATGAATGCAGTTTTGGCCGCAGAAGTCTAAATGAGAGACGCTCTGTTGTATCGCTGTTATTCTCTTGATTCTTGAGTCAAAAAAGGATCATGAAACTAGCCCAAGGCTGGCTAAAGTTTTTGGCACAGAGGCCACATTGGGCTTTAAATAGTACATTGGCTAAACAGTATAATTCCCTCATAAATATAATGTTCTGCCCCGATTGGTTCTTGTACCCTTCGAGCCCAAAAATAGTTGTGTAGCAATTCTAATACACGATGCATTTTCTGAAGTGTGTCTGTGACTGATGGGATCATTCAGCCATTGCCTGAAATATTGCTCTGCAAAGTGGTGTTAGAAAACCTTAAAAAGGGGGATTATAAATGGATTCTTTAACCTTTTCGACTTCTCTGGTGAGTTTTTTTAATTAACATGCTCTTTATGTTTATGAAAATTCTTAAAATGGAAAAAATCATAACCCTTGCAACAGTGAAATGTTTGATTATGGATTTGGCTTTGATAACAGTTCAAACATACTTTTGATGTCATGCATTTACACAGGACTCCGAAAATCGGATTGATTTGTGTTTCTCTCTCACAAGATGAAAAATGAACTGGCAGAGTTTAAGGTGGTGAAAGTAGAGCCAACCAGAGTTTTGTGTATAGATTTATTAAAATGTGTCACTGAGACTTGCAGATGTTCAATAAAAATTTGGTTCAGCTGCTGTATAAGCAGCTACAGAAAGCAAGTGTCATTTTCAGCTTAAGTCAGTGATTCACTTCCGTTCAATAACATTGTCAACAAATCATTTATTAAACAAATCTGATTCAACTTATTCAAATTATGTTCTTATCTGATCTCAAATCAGTAATGTCACTGAATATAATGTCTTTTAAACCACAACTAAGCAAGACTAGTGTGACAAGGAACCCAAACTCCATCAGATGACAGAAATGGAAAAAAAAAAAAAAAAAAAAAAAACTACCGCCTAAATGAATGAACCATGTGAGATTTATGATTCCAGGCCACATCAAACGTCAGATTTGTGGATTGATATTCAAAAATTTACATCCATCTCCTCCTGATATGTCACACCTGCATTTATTTAGTAGCTCCTGACAGCAAAAGCTGCCTTGTAAATGAATACACAGTGGTTGTACTCAACATTTCTAGAAATTCAATTATTTCTTTGCAAGTAAAAAGAGGATGTGTGCTTATGGTTGCCAGATTGGACAAAGTGATTATAATATTGGGTTGACTAATTCCAAATTGTTCAAGTTTAATGCTCTGACTGGGTGGTTTGGATCTTCTGGGATCTGGCAACACTTGTGGGGGCTTATTAGGTCATATTGCAGTATAATAGAGCTATTGAAACGAGAAAACAAACATTTTAAGGATAAATAATCCACAGGCTGGATTAAACCACATGGAGGACCAAATCCAGCCAGCTGGCTGTAGTTTGCCCAAATCTAAATTAATGTAATGGCTTAAGGGCTGAATTAAAAAAGCACATTAAAATCATCACAATATTCACATTGTTTTGTATCGCCACCATATACACTGCTGCTCGAAAGTAGCAGAAAGATTTCAAATGGTTTTTGAAGACATCATCAAGGCTGCATTTATTTGATCAAAAATAGAAAAAAACTGTAATATTGTGAAATGTTATTTCAATTTAAAATAACCATTTTCTATTTGAATATATTTTAAAAGGCAATTTATTTCTGTGATCAAAGCTGAATTTTCAGCATCATTACTCCAGTCTTTAGTGTCACATGATCCTTCAGAAATCATTCTATACTCTTAAAAATAAAGGTGCTTCATGATGCCATAGAACAACCAACATCTGAAAAACCTTTCTGTTTCACAAAAGGTCTTTTGTGGCAAAGAAGGTTCTTCAGATTATAAAAAGGTAAGCAAGAAATGGTTCTTTAAAGAACCTTTGACTGAATGGTTCTTTGTGGAACCAAAAATGTATTATCAATGTTGAAAACAGCTTTTATAATATTAAATATTTTAAATTTTATGTTGGAAGTTCAGTACTTTTTTATTTATTCTTTCTTTTTTTTAAAGAAATTAATACTTATCCTTGGTGAATAAGTGTTAAATTGATAAAAAGTGATAGCAAAGTTCTGACAAAAATTGTTAAAATATTTATATTTTAAATAAATGCTGTTCTTTTAACCTGAAAAAAATCAGCATATTAGAATGATTTTAGAAGAATCATGTGACACTGAAGACTGGCTGATAAAAATCCAGCTTTGCATGACAGGAATAAGTTATACTTTAAAATATATTAGTATAGAACACCATTATTTTGAACTGTGATAATATTTCACAATATTATTTTTTGGTCAAGTAAATGCAACCTTGATAAGCCTAAGAATTCTTTAAAAAAACACGACAAATTTTAGTGATCTCACACTTTTGAGCAGCAGTGTATGTAAATATATTTGCAGTTGCCTGGTGTCTTGTTGGGCTTAAAGTGAAATGGTGGTGGAAACTTTGAATAAGATATGTATGCATGTTTATGTGTGTTTCTTGTTTTCTCTTCAGGGCAAAGCAAGAGAGGCAGTTCTCATGACAAGGTTTAGGGGGAAGTAAGGCAGGATGTAAGGTGATCGTCGTCTATTTTGGTGTGTTTGTGGTTGTGTAATGTCAGGCTCACATGTCATGTAGTGGGAAACGCAGACACGTGTGCAGTGCGATTAAAGTGAATTTGTCCTGTCTGTCATCAGCTGTTGTCATATGCTGGGTTTCCATTTTGCCAGATTTCTTAAAGAAACATGCCATTTTTATTAATGAACGTTATTTGATTATTTATTCATTCTGATGCAATTACAAATCTGGGGTGCATTTCCCAAAAGCATTGAAGTTTTCGTTGTTAATAAGACATTGCAACAGTTTGCCATTTCCCAAAACCAAAGTTCCAACAAACATTCGCAAACAGCTTTGTATAATTGTGTGGTTGGAACTATAGCTCTCAACCTGCGGTTAGAATTATTAGTATTAGAATTGTTAGTATGTTTCTCTCTTGCAAAAACAAGCTAACAACATACAGTACATTCTATATCTTTCGTTCCACTGAAATGTAAATACATTTCATTCAGCAAACCAGTGCTGTTTTTGATGTGCGCAAATGCGTAAGGGGAGCCGCAGAGTATGACGTAAGAGGGAACCTGCAATGAATCAAAATCAAATAAAGCGAAAAACAAAAATGGTGATGTTTTGCTGAAAATCTTCCTCTCCACCATAGCTCTCAAATTTTATTTGCTTTTATTCAGAATCAAACTTGCGTCTACAGCAAGGAATCCTGGCATAGGGCGGCACACATAGCTATTAGACGAGTTCTACCCGTCTTTATTGCTCATCCGTGGCAGTGTCCTTGGACTGTGCCCATCTCTTCACTCTATTCACCCCATCTCATTGAAAATGAATTGTAACTTTTTCCAAGCAGCTCCTTGTGCAAGGGCTAGGCTGTGTCTTACACTTATATTGCATTCTTGCATTCAAACGCTGAATATACAGTTCCCTTCCGGGAACTCAACACTGCGTCCTAAAACGGTATGGGGAACGCCATTGGCGGGCCGCACTCTGAGTCATAGTCCAACGTCCAATGAGAAACGGGAGTGACGTCACAGGCGCGGTGACGTCAGCGACCAGGAAGTATAAAAGCACGTGCGTTTGAAGCTGGTGTCAGCTTTTGTCATTCAGCGGAGCGCTCTATGTCTATTGTCTGTCTGTCCGGTTATACTGCTGTTTTTACGTGCCAGTTTGCACAACTTTATTTTGAGCAGTATGCCAAAAGGGGGAAAACGCTCTTTTAAAAGAGAAAGGCGGTTGAGCAGCCCCATAGAAAGTGTGTCCCTCCCTGCCAACGTTTCATTGTTGGTGGGGATACACACGATCTATGTGTGGTCTGCTTGGGAGCGGAGCACGCTAGGTCAGCCCTTGAGGGGGTTGGCTGCCCGCAGTGCGAGCGAATGCCGCTGCGGTTGCTCCGTTCCCGGAAAGCCCTCTTTGAGGAGGGGGCTTTCACCAGCGTTCCCCGCGGGTCTGGCCCCGCTTCCGCTGAGGCGGAGCGGCAGCTGCACTCGTGGGGTTCGCAGTTAGATCTGCTGGAGGGAGTTGAGACGGGTGATCCCCTATCTCTCTCCTCACCCAGCGGATCGTTTGACCTCCTCTTGGATGAGGAAGCCCGCACTGCGGTTCCTTCCCTCCAAGAGGAGGAGTCAACGCTTCATCTGTCTTCCTCCGAGGAGGTTGACATTAAGAGTGTTGACACCCCACAACCGCCCCCCCATTCACCCCAGTACAAGGAGCTAGTAGAGGTGCTGACTAACGCGGTGGCCAAGTTAAACATCAGCTGGCCACCCGTTCAAGAACATGAACCGCAGGGAAGCAGGCTCGATGAGCGCTTCCTGCGGGCGAAGTCAGCACCTCCTAAACGGAGCCTTCCTTTTTTCCCCGATCTCCACAAAGAGATCTCGAGATCGTGGGAAAAACCATACTCCTCCCGTCTTTTCTCCCCCGCCTCTGATTACTACGGTAATGTGGGGGGGATGGAGGAGTATGGCTACAAGACGATGCCACAGGTCGAGCAGACACTAGCGAGCTATCTGTCTCCCGGCCTGGCATCGTCTTTGAAGGCTCCGTCCTTGCCCACCAGGCCATTAAAAATCACATCAGGCTTGATGGGCAAGGCATATGCGGCAGCAGGTCAGGCTGGTGGTTGTCTCCACACTATGTCTGTGCTACAGGCATACCAGGCTGACCTGCTGAAGGAGCTCAGCGACGGCGAGGAAGTGAGCGTCACAGAGATGCGCAGGACCGCAGACCTGGCGCTCCGTGCCACCAAGGAGACCGCCCGTGCCATCGGGTGGTCTATGGCAGCCCTGGTGGCCGCGGAGAGACATCTCTGGTTGACCCTGTCCCTGAGGAGTACGGTGACCACCTCTCTTCGGGGCCCTCAGGAGATTCGTCAGCTAACCCTGCCGGTGTTACAGGGCGCGGCAGTCTCCCGCGAACATCATTCTCTGGTCTCTCCGCCCGGAAACGTAGCGGAATCAGAGAGTTCGCCACCCCTACAGGGGTCTCTAGAGCGCTTACTTCAGGTGCATCCTGCCAGTTCGCTGTTACAGGTCACCGAGTTAGCTCCTCAAATAAATCCAGAAACCAGTCTCGAGAGGCTGGTTCCCTTAGTAGAATTTCTGGCAGCGTGGAAGCTACTGCCAAATATTTCTACGTGGGTCCTGCGTACTGTAGAGAAAGGCTATTGCATTCAATTCGGCGCCAAGCCGCCACCTTTCAGCGGGGTATTTCCTACTCTGGTAGGCCCCGAGCAGGCTCTGGTACTGGAACAGGAAGTAAATACTCTCCTGAGGAAGGAGGCCATCGAGGTGGTCCCTCCTCAACACAGAGAATCCGGGTTCTACAGCCGGTACTTCATTGTTCCCAAGAAGGATGGGGGGCTGCGGCCCATTTTAGATCTCAGACAGCTAAACCTCTCAGTCAGAAAACTGAAGTTCAAAATGTTGACTGTCAGACAAGTCGTGTCTCAAATCAGGTCCGAGGACTGGTTTGTCACGATAGATCTGAAAGACGCGTACTTTCACGTCTCCATCCTTCCTCAACACCGGAAGTTTCTCAGGTTCGCTTTCAGGGGCAAAGCTTACCAATACAGAGTTCTTCCGTTCGGCCTAGCGCTCTCACCCCGAACTTTCACGAAGTGTGTGGATGCTGCTCTGGCTCCACTGCGACTCCAGGGCATCCGCATACTCAACTACATAGACGACTGGCTCATCCTAGCCAGTTCAGAACAGTTAGCGGCTCAACATCGAGATGTTGTTCTTGCTCACATGAAAAAGCTGGGGTTGAGGCTCAACGCCAAGAAAAGTGTGCTTGCTCCATTACAGAGAACCACTTATCTAGGTGTAGTCTGGGATTCGACCACGATGCAGGCATGAATGTCACCTGCAAGGATCGAGTCGATCCTTACTGCAGCAAATGCGGTCAAGCTAGGCCTGCTACTCACTGTCAAACAGTTCCAAGTACTGTTAGGTCTTATGGCAGCTGCATCCAACGTGATACCTCTTGGACTGCTGTACATGAGACCGCTACAGTGGTGGCTCAAAACCAAAGGGTTTTCCCCGAGGGGGAACCCATTCCGCAAGATCAAGGTCACGCGGCGCTGCCTACGTGCCTTAGTCGTGTGGAAGAAGCCCTGGTTCCTATCTCAAGGTCCAGTGCTGGGAGCTCCTTGCCGCCGCGTCACGCTAGCGACAGATGCATCCCTCACCGGGTGGGGAGCGGTCATGAGTGGCCGCTCGGCCCGTGGCCTGTGGAACGACCATCATCAATCTTGGCACATGAATTGCCTAGAAATGCTGGCCGTGTTCCGGGCTCTGAAGCATTTCCTTCCAGACCTAAGAAACCGTCACGTGTTGGTCCGCACAGACAACACTGCGGTAGTCTATTACATAAACCACCAGGGAGGTCTGCGTTCACGCCCCTTGTACAAGTTGGCGTACCAGATCATCTCTTTCCAGAACTCCCGGGAGTAGAGCGATCGGGGGAAAAGCATTGCTGCTTGCGCTAACATCTCTCAAGAGAGTCGGGGACCTGCAGGCCCTTTCGGTGGCCCCTTCTTACATTGACTTTGCCCCAGGGTTGGCCAAAGCATTCCTCTACCCAAGAGCTGGGTACGTACCCAAGGTCCCATCAGCAACACCACAGCCAATAACGCTCCAAGCGTTTTATCCTCCTCCATTCGTGGAGCACGACCAGAGGAAGTATAACTTAATGTGTCCAGTAAGAGCACTAGACACTTACGTCCACAGAGCTGCCCTGTGGCGTAAATCAGAGCAACTCTTGGTCTGTTACGGCCCCCCTAAGAGGGGATGCCCGGCTTCCAAGCCTACTATCAGTAAGTGGATCGTTGATGCCATCTCTACTGCATACGAGTCCTCTGGTCTCCCATCCCCTATGGGAGTCAAGGCTCACTCAACTCGAGGCGTTTCAGCCTCCAAAGCTCTGATGGCAGGTGTCCCTATCCAGGACATCTGCAGTGCGGCGGGTTGGTCCTCACCTCTAACGTTCGTTAGATTTTACGAACTAGACCTCAGAGCCACTCCGGGCTCAGTCATCTTTCAGCCCTAGCAAGCTAGGCCCAGAGGTCAAAAGGCGCATCCCTCAGTGTCAAACTGACTGAGGTAGAATTTCTCCTCCTGGTCTGGCAGGTCCCCAGACAGGAGACGGATCTCCACCATCTTGGCCTGGCACTTCCCAGGCAAGTGGTGTGTTATCTCGCCTCGCGTGCCCGAGGGCCAAGGCCTATATTCCTCTTGTCTGGTGGTTGCTCACAGGCAGAGATGTATTACCTCTCGCGTCCTGGCAATTTCCCCAGGCGGAGCTATTCCAGTGCCCTGGCAAGATCACCAGGCACTCCTTATGTCCCTCTTGTACTGGCTGTAACACAGACAATGGACTACCATTTCTCCTCGTGTGCCTGAGGGCCGAGGTTCACTTATCCCTCTTGTCTGGTGGCTGATCACAGACAGAGATGAATTCCAGTGTCCTGGCAAGTTCACCAGGCACTTCTTGTGTCCCTCTTGTACTGGCTGTAACGCAGACAAAGGACTACCACTTCTCCTCGTGTGCCTGATGGCCGAGGTTCATATATCCCTCTTGTCTGGTGATTGATCACAGACAGAGATGTATTCCAGTGTCCTGGCAAGTTCACCAGGCACTTCTTGTGTCCCTCTTGTTCTGGCTTTAACGCAGACAAAGGACTACCATTGTTCCTCGTGTGCCTGAGGGCCGAGGCTCATTTATCCCTCTTGTCTGGTGGCTGATCACAGACAGAGATGAATTCCAGTGCCCTGGCAAGTTCACCAGACACTCCTTGTGTCCCTCTTGTACTGGCTGTAATGCAGACAAAGGACTACCCATTCTCCTCGAGTGCCTGAGGGCCGATGTTCATATATACCTCTTGTCTGGTGGTGGATCACAGACAGAGATGCATTACCACTCGCGTCCTGGCAAGATCACCAGGCGGAGTTACTACAGTGTCTCATCAGGTAAGTATTCTAGACACTGTTTCCTTCTCGGTCTTGCGAGACCAGACGAAGGACCACATGACCTCGTGTGCTCGAGGGCCGAGGTACACTCCCTCTTGTCTGGTGGGCTCCACAGACAGAGATGTATTACCACTCATGTCCTGGCAAATTCCCCAGGCTGAGGTTTGTTCCTGTGCTCTGGCAAGATTCACCAGACACAACTTTTCCACCCTTGGCCTAGCAGACACTAGGCAGGGCTTCGGAAATTATGGGGGCGTTGATACCTCGTTCCCCATAGCGTTTCAGGACGCAGTGTTGAGTTCCCGGAAGGGAACGTCTCAGGTTACGTATGTAACCCTGGTTCCCTGAGGGAACGAGACACTGCGTCTCGGACCATAATTCCCGCATCCCTGCTGCGCTCGCTTCATTCCTATGAGCTGACGCCAGCTTCAAACGCACGTGCTTTTATACTTCCTGGTCGCTGACGTCACCGCGCCTGTGACGTCACTCCCGTTTCTCATTGGGCGTTGGACTATGACTCAGAGTGCGGCCCGCCAATGGCGTTCCCCATAGCGTTTCAGGACGCAGTGTCTCGTTCCCTCAGGGAACCAGGGTTACATACGTAACCTGAGACGATAGCTTAAATCTGTTTATTCAGGACTCCAAATAAACGTACTGGGTGTTTCTTTGCCAAACTATGCATTAAAATAAGCTAACATAAAAAAGATGCAAAAGAGGAGGCAGTTTAGTCACTTACAGTTGCCTGCTTGCCACCATATAATTTATTTTTTCTTTTCTTGAATCGTTCTTCAGTTTAACAAGGCCTTGGTTTTTCGTTTGATAGAAAAATTGCCGTATGACTCTAATCCTTAGGATCCTTTTGGATGAACTGTTTTTACAGTGTGTCAAGTTGCCATGTTGCTTGACAATCTCTTAGCTTATTGCTTTAAAGGAGCCACAAACTGCCTTTTTTTAAGATTTCCTGAGCTGAGCAATGTTTAATAGGAGTTTTATGTCAAAAACTGTCGTAATTTAGAAATAAAATGCCATTCTTACATTGTAACAGGTTTTAGATGAAAGTGCGGAATTCAAATCACTAATAGACCTGCGCTGAACTTGAATTGATTGACAGCTCCAGTGATTATACTGTAAAGGGAGTGTTCTTTAATCACTTTCTGTATATAATCACATTTAATCATGAATTGCATGCTGCTAATAGGAGTATGAAGTTGACCATGTTGCTTCGCAATCTCATAGCTTATTGCTTTAATATTATGCAAATCATTCATAGACTTTTAAAGGAGTCACAAACTGAGGTGAGCAATGTTTAATAGGAGTTTCATGTCAAAAACGGTCATAATTTAGAAATAAAAGGCCATTATTACTGTTGTTTTGACAAAGGTGCAGAACTCAAATCACTAATAGACTCTGAACTTAAATTGATTGACAGCTCCAGTGATTGTACAGTAAATGGAGTGTTCTTTAATCACTTTCTGTATATAATCACATTTAATCATGAATCGCATGCTGCTAATAGGAGTATGAAGTTGACCATGTTGCTTCGCAATCTCATAGCTTATTGCTTTAATATTATGCAAATCATTCATAGACTTTTAAAGGAGTCACAAACTGAGGTGAGCAATGTTTAATAGGAGTTTCATGTCAAAAACGGTCATAATTTAGAAATAAAAGGCCATTATTACTGTTGTTTTGACAAAGGTGCAGAACTCAAATCACTAATAGACTCTGAACTTAAATTGATTGACAGCTCCAGTGATTGTACAGTAAATGGAGTGTTCTTTAATCACTTTCTGTATATAATCACATTTAATCATGAATCGCATGCTGTTAAAAAAAGCAGTATGAAGTTGATGTTTAATGTCATCCCCATATCTTTCCGAAAAGGTCTGTGTCGAATTGCGACTGGTTTACCATTTAATGTATTTGAAAATAAACAGCCACTTTTCTAATACAAGGATCCTTTGGAAAATAATGTTATTTCTAGTCCAGTGATCCTGTTGTATTTTTCCTGCAAGGTCAGTTCACTATTGCGTCAACAAGGAAATTGATCTGTATCTGTGCAGGCTATTATTATTACTTAATAAAACACAGAAATAGAAAACGATTTGTTCTGTCAGCTTTGTTTCAATAAAAGATGTTTTTGGTTTAACAAGGATGTAAAATCAAAGTTAGCTTAAGAGTTTCAATAATATAGTGACCACTTGTTTTTAAATGCTCAATAAGTGCACCACTTTTCTTTGGATTTCCAAATGAAAACTATTTTGATAAATACCGTACATATTTAAAAAGTACATTGTGTATTTATATACAACTAAGTGTATTATATAAAAAAGTAGCGCTCTGCTTTGAAAAAATTGGGAGGGATGGTTAATAATAGTGATAATGGCTGATCTGGCCTAGGGCACTGTGTGAGTCAGGACCGCCACTGCTTGTTGCAATCAGTTAGAGACATGCTACAACCAATGACATTACATCAAAACCGGCTTGATGTATCACATGCAAAGTTTGAGTCTTTGAACAGTCCCTTACGCAAAAGAAGTTTATTCAAGTGTGCTATTAGTATACTTCTTTTAAACCTTAAAATAGAAAAGTACTTTCAGTCTACTTTTTGGAAATGTGTTTTATATACTTCTCAGAAATATACTTAAAATGACGTGTGTACTTGACTTAAATGTAGAAAAATCTAAATATATTTGCGCTATATTTGTGCTCTGAGAATCTGTGTTTTCATTGTTATACGCTAGGGGCACATCTTCTGTACAGAATTTCAAAAAACACAAGTGAAGAAGAAACCGAAACAACAGATGCTTTTACTTGTAATCTAACACAATCGTCAGACATAAAACAGCATCAAAACCATATATATATGGAAAACTGTGTAACATTTTGCAGTAAAATGTTGACCCAAGAAGTGGTAATAATGACTGTCAAGCTTCGGGGTGTTGATCGACTCTATGTTGTCATCATCATGAATCCAATTCGTAGTTTTTTTTTGTTTTTTTTTTTTTTTTTTTTACTTTTTGTTCAAAATGTTGTTTATTTATTTATTTATTTTATCATTGGAACTTACCCACATGCAAGTAGAAGTAGAAGAAGTAGTATACTTAAAGTATGATATAAAGTATACTTGCAGTATAAAGTTACTAACCTAGTAGTTTACTGAGACTATACTTCAAAGTGTACTAAAAATGCATAAAAAGTATTTAATTAGTAGACTATCAGTATACCTATAAGTTCTTTTCGTATACTTGCAGTACAAATTAAAAACATAGATGTAAACTAGTTATGTACTCACAGTTTACTACTGTTATACTTAAAGTATACTTTTATACACTAGAAAGTGGGCCAATTTAGTCCCAAGGTGTATTGAAATAGTACACTTAAAAGTATACTACTAGTACACTGATATTTATATACTTACTACATAAAGTATACTTTAAAATATACTTGAGCTTTACTTAAGTATACTTAAAAAGTATAGTTGTTTTTGGTAAGGGAGTGTTCCAGTTATGTTAAAATATTCATGAGTACATGAGTCAGCTGTGATATTAAAACTATTCATATGTAGTGTATTAACTCACAAGAACTTAAATGTAGTTACTGGTTAAAAAAAAAACAATGAGGTTGTGCTATACTGCTATTGTGAATTTAGTTGCTCTGCTGTGTGAACACGGCAAGGCTGTCTGAATTGAAAATACTGATAAATTCCATCTGTTTCTTGCTCAAATCAGCAATACTGGAATGTATCATTCTGGCCAGTCTGTTGTTGTAAAAATGAAACCAAAGAATTCCAAACAATGTGGAGCAGCTGCTGTTGGAGCAGCTGCATGGGTTAATGTTGTACAGCAAACAAGAGGAAGAGTGTGGATACAATTATGGAAGGATGGGCGTTATGAAAGAGAAATGAGAATGGAAAGAGAGGCAGGCAGAAATGAACAGTGAAGAGTGGATGAGAGCAGGCCAGCGTGTTACATAACCGCTCTGACATCTACATGCAGCCGGCTGTTCTAGGGCAGCGAGAGTCTCTCGACGGGGAAAATGTTCCAAATCAGGGCCATTCAGGGTGAGAGTGAATCACATGATAGCCAGCCTCAAAAGCAGCCTGCTTTTCATTCAGACATGAATTACTGGGCTTACAAAACAACATGTTTATACATCTTTCTTCATTATTTGTCAAAGGGATAATTTTTTTAAAGCGTTTCGATCATTTTTTTTTTTTTCTGAGGTCCACTAATGTTGTTTTTTGTACGTTTTTTTTACCCTAAAATAGAGAATAAATAAAATAATATGTATATAGCAGCTTTTATAAAGTGCTTAGAAAGTGATAGACTGACATTGACGTTTTTACCCACTCCTCTTTTAAAGTAAAAAATTATAATGTTAGCATTGTAATTTTACTGTTGTTCTGTAAAATAAAAAAAGACAAAAAATAATGATAACAATCATTACAACAGCTCTATTAATACATTCATGATAACATTCTCCTTTGCTCAGCAAGGCTGCATTTATTTGTACATTACAAACACATGCCTGATTCAGGAAGGGGGTCTTAAAAATGGCCAAAGAATATTATTTTACTAACTTATTCATTTTAAGATAAATTTGTTGGTAGGCTAAAATGTCTAGTGGAATGTTAAAAATGTTAAATAAATATTTTTAAATTGTTGTTTTGTGATTGACCAAACTGTAAAAAGCAAATATTGGCTATTTATGCAATGGTGAAAAAATTGGCAAAAATACATGGTGGAAAAAAACACGAAAAACCGTGTTTGGTAATCGGCCTTTGGCCCAGTGTGTCAGTTTGTTTGGCTTCGGCCAAGAACTTTCATTTCAGTGCATTCCTATTTTAAATGCATAAATCTGCTAAAATCTTGCCAAAGTTCAGGAGTACACTAGCTTATAGATAAAGCTGAAGCTGATGTTTGATGTACTCCCAGCAATGTCTCTAAAGTGTTGAATCTGACTGTTCACATAAATCACACATACCTGCTCACTCTGTGTTTAGCACGCCAGCGTTTGTTTTCTTTCGTAGAGATTAATGGCGTACTCCTCATGGTGACGTGAATGCACAGCTTGCATCACGTCACAGCTCTGATGGCACAGCTGACCTCTCACCAGCCCTTCTCTTCTGTATTTCTGCCATATGCTCTCACTGTAATTTACAGGTCACAGCAGGGGTAGGCAGATGGACCAAAATATGATATCCTGCTATGTGAAACTATTATTATTGCGTGTGATTATTTGCATTATTGTAATGTTATATATCACAATGCATGACTTTGAAGGGGTCAGGTCCCTCCTAATAATCAGATATGTCCAAAAAGTCCCCCTATATATTTGATATATTGTATTCGTCAATTAAAAGGAATGTTTGGTAAGATGCAGGTAGCTAAATATTTTACAGAAATATCCAGTGATACAAACTATTTTCATTTTTTGTCAAATTTCACCATTTTGAATTGAAAATAGCCTATATCGTTTATGTAGGCCTAATTCATGTAACTAGTACTTTTACTTTTTACATGATGGCAGCTTTACCTCAACTCCCCCCAAAAAAACTTGCAAGATTTGACATGAAATGTTCAAGACAAGGTTATGGCCTTGCAATATAGTTATTTTTGCTATCTATATATTATATGGGGTGAAGCATGGAGTGAATCCATTTTATTTGTGATCATTTTCAGTCTAAAACTGTTATATTTTTACCATACAGTGCCTATAGAAAATCATCATACTCTACATACATCATACTATCATACTATGAATAGTTACTTTATTTGTCATAAAACCTGAAATCAAAACCCCATTCCAAATAACTTTTCCAGCTTTATTTACAAATTTGGTCTTACAACATCAACCCAATGAAAGAAAAAACACAACAGTTCTGTAAATTAATAAAAAAAACTAGAATAGCAGGGTTGGAAAAGTCATCAGCCTCTTGATTTGATTCTTCATAGAGCCACCTTTGCTTCAGTCTTTTGGGATATGTCTGCTAGTTTTGCACACCTTGATTGGGGGAATATTTGCCCATTCTTCCTTGCAGAATTGCTCAAGTTTAGTCAGATTCTGTGGTGAGCGGCAATGGACTGCTCTCTTCAAAACCTTCCACAGATTTTCGATTGAATTTAAGTCAGTGTCTGGCTTGGCCACTCAAGGACATTCACCTTCTTATCCTTAAGCCATTTCGTTGTTGTTTTGGCAGTATGTTTAGGGTCATTGCAGTGTTTCCCACACATAGACGAATCTGTGGCGGTGCGCCACAGATTAAATTCCTACCGCCACAGATTCAACACCGACCAAAAATATAAAAATAAATAAATAATAATGATAGAGATTCAAAAATTAAAAAACCCACGCGATCATTTGTAAATGACAACGATTACTCATGTCTGTTAAACCTTTGAAAAGACTTACCGGAACATTCAAATCTATATTTTTGGACTGCCGCTGACAGATAGCGGTCATCATGTTTATGTAAAAAAAAAAAAAAAAAAAGCTTTTTGGCAAAACAGCTTCACAAACCGTCTTTTCAAATACCCAGTCGTTAATATTATCACAGCAATATTCTGATTAAAGGTCATAGTTTGGATATAAACACTGATGTGATGTCTATGGTAGAGATATCAAAACAGAGCACGTCATTTTTTGAAAGTAATTGGCGCTTCAAGTACGTTTGTGTCGATTGCTTTGTTTCACCACTAGATGGAAACAACTGTTAAAAAATTTATTTGTCATTGACTACTAGAGATTGATTCAAAAACGCAGGTTCCCTTCCGGGAACTCGAGCCGCGTCTGGAAACGCTATGGGGAACGCCATTGGCGGGCCGCACTCTGAATCATGTCTAACAACCAATGAAATGACGGGAGTGACGTCACAGGCGCGGTGACGTCATCGACCGGGAAGTATAAAGCACGTGCGTTTGAAGCCCGCGGCAGCTTTTGTCATTCAGCGAGAGCGCTCTGTGTCTGTGTCTGTCCCGGTCATGCTGCTGTTTTTTCGTGCCAGTTTGCACGGCTTTTATTTGAGCCGTATGACCACTTAAAATGCAACCAAGGGGGAAAGAAAGAAAGTTTTAATTTAGGCGGTTCAAGCAGCTAAATAGATAGTGAAACACAGTCTGTTTAGTCTGCTTGTGTGTAGAGCACACACAGTCAGCCCTCGAAAAGGCTGACTGTCCACAGTGTGAGCATAAATTTCTCCACTGCGGGTGCTCCACGGAAGGCTCTCTTCGAGGAGGGAGCTTTCGCCAGCGTTTCCCGCGGGTCTGGCTCCGCTGCCGCGATGCGGAGCGGCTGCTGCACTCGCTGGGATCGCGGCTCGATCCATTAGAAGGATGGCAGACGGGTGTTGAAAAATACCCTATCTCCTCTCCTATCTCGTGGATCGGTAAACCTTATGCTGGATAGGAAGCCCGCAATGCGGTTACTTCCCTCCAGGAAAGGTTTTCAGCGCTTTCCATATCTTCCTCCGAGGAGGTCGATGTGAAGTGCGTTGTCAAAAGTATTCAACCGCCCCCCCTGATCGCCTCAGTATGATGAGCTGGTGGTTGTGCTGACTAATGCATTAGCTAATTAAGCAACTATGAGCCGCAGAAAAGCAAACGTTTTGCTTCCTGCGGACTAAGTCAGCACTTCCAAACGGAGCTTTCTGTCCTTCTCAAGCTAGAAAGCTAAGATGATACCACGGGTTGGACAGACGCTATCTGCTATCTGTCACCCAGTCTGGCATCATCCTTGAAGGCTCCGTCTTTGCTTTCCAAGCCGCCTAAAATAAAAAATTTCAGGCTTGATCAGCAAATATACACGTCCTGGGATTCTTGACGGGAAAAATAACCCCAGTCGTGTTCCAGCTCCTCACACAGAGGCTCATAATAGGAGCATTGCAGCCCGTTTTCCTCCGGTGACACCTAGAGGGCGGGGTTAGCAATACTTCTCGACCTAACGGCCCCGACTTTCATAAAAATACATGTGTACACACATATATAGGGCCGATGAGGGCAGCCCCTCTCAGGGAGATTTGTGGTGCACCATAGAAAAAATACGGTGACCACATCTTCTAGGGCCCTCAGGAGATATGTCGGTAAAACCCGCCAGTATTATAGGGCGCGACAATCTCCCGCGAACATCATTCTCTAGCGGTCCTAGGGAGTTCGCAACCCCCACGGGGGTCTTCAGAGAAACTAGTTCAGGATTATCCTGCCAGCACGCTGTTACAGGTCCCTGATCTAGTCCCTCAAACAAATCCAGAAGCCAGTCTCGAGAGACTGGTTCCCTAAGTAGATTTTCTGGCAGCGTGGAAACTACTGCCGAATATCTCCACATGGGTCCTGCGCACTGTAGAGAAAGGTTACTGCATTCAGTTCGGCGCAAAGCCGCCACCTTTCAGCGGGGTATTCCCAACTCTAATGAGCCCCGAGCAGGGTCTGGTAATGGAACGAGAAGTAGAAACTCTCTTAAGGAAGGAGGCCATCGAGGTGGTCCCTCCTCAAGGTAGAGAATCCGGGTTCTACAGCCGGTACTTCATAGTTCCCAAAAGGATGGCGGGCTCCGGCCCATATTAGATCTCAGGCAACTGAACCGCTCAGTAAAGAAACTGAAGTTCAGAATGCTCACTATCAAGCAGATAGTGTCACAAATCAGGTCCTAGGACTGGTTTGTCACGATAGATCTAAAAGACGCATACTTTCACGTCTCCATCCTTCCTTAACACTGGAAGTTCCTTAGGTTCGCTTTTAGGGGCAAAGCTTACCAATTCAGGGTACTTCCTTTCGGCCTAGCTCTCTCTCCCCGTACTTTCACAAAGTGTGTGGATGCTGCTCTGGCTCCTTTGTGACCCCAGGACATCCGCATACTCAACTACATAGACAACTGGCTTATCCTAAAAATAGCCAGCTCAGTGCAGTTAGCGTTTCAACACCGAGGTGTCGTTCTCGCTCACATGAAAGGATTAGGGTTGAGACTCAACGCAAATTGAGACTACTTAGGCGTGGTGTGGGATTCGACCACGAGGCAGGCACGAATGTCTCCTGCTCGGACCGAGTCGATCCCCACTGCAGCGAATGCGGTCAAGCTAGGCCAGTCACTCACTGTCAAACAGTTCCAAGTACTGTTAGGCCTTATGGCAGCTGCATCCAACGTGATACCCTTTGGACTGCTGCACATGAAGCCACTACAGTGGTGGCTCAAAACCAGGGGGTTCTCCCCGAGGGGAAACCCATTTCGCAAGATCAAGGTCACGCGGCGTTGCCTACGTGCCTTGGCCATGTGGAAAAATCCCTGGTTCCTCTCTCAGGGCCCAGTTCTGGGAGCTCCGTGTCGCCGTATCACACTAGCGACGGACGCTTCCCTCACTGGATGGGGAGCGGTCATGAGTGGCCGCTCAGCCACTGAGAGCAGTCCAGTATCTCTGGACATGGGAGCAGACGTCCTGCTGAGGCAGGGGCCGAGGCCCGGGGAATACATGCTTCACCTAGAAGGTACAAGAAGCAAATCTGGAGAGTGTTTGTCCAGGTTCAGTGGACCTCCTTGCGACTCAAAAGATATCGCAATGTCCCCTCTGGTACTCTCTAATGCCTCCAGTTCCTAAAACAGCACTGGACGCTATGGTACAGATGTGGCCGAGGCCTCGTCTGTACGCCCTTTCCCCGATCGCTCTGCTCCCGGGAGTTCTGGAACAGGTGTGACCCCCGAGGGGGCTCACCTCATAGAGGCCGGTATCTCAATTAAGGTTGCCGAGACCATCCCTCACTCCAGAGCTCCCCGTATGAGGAAACCCTATGACCTTAAAGGAAGTGGTCGACTGCACGGTGTAACCCACACCAGTTTGACCCAGTTTACTGCCCGCTCGGTACAGTACTGGAGTCTCTGCAGTCTCACTGTCCGCAGGACTAACCCACTCCACCTGATAAAGCAGAACCGGTTAGTGGGCAAAATCCCCTGGTCACACGTTTCCTCCACGGTCGAGAATTCTAGCGTACGGACTGGACGCCATAAGCACAGACGTGGCCATAGCTGCGTCCATACGCATTCTCCCGATCGCTGTGCACCCTGGAGCCCTGGAAAGAGCATGCCGGCATCGACTCGGCTAGTCCGACCATGGTCTCGGACCTCCCCTCTCAGGCTGGGGGCGCGGTTCGCTACCCCCACGTGGAGAGATGGAAAGTCATGGCCCCCGGGGGGGCGCTACTCATAGACTCAGGTCTCCCAACCGAGGTTGTTGAGACCCTGCTCCTTTCCAGAGCTCCCTCTACGAGGAAACCTTAAGTGGAACTTGTTTGCTTCATGGTGTCACGAACACCATCCAGACCCAGTTACTGCCCTTTTGTACAGTACTAGAGTCCCCGCAAACTTTCCTGTCCACAAAACCAGCTCACTCCACCCTGAGGGTGTTCGTGGCGGCTTTGGCCTACCACGCCCCTCGTGGAGGCTTGTCGACATGGTTTCCTTGGTGGTGCACTTAGGTTGAGACCCCGAGGGGTCTCAAGCCTCTATTAGCTCCATCCTATGGAGTACGACTCATGGGAAGTATATTTGTCCAGTGTGAGCACTGGACTCATACGGCCACAAAAGAAAGCATGTGGCACGATCAGAGCTGTCAGTAGATGAAGCACGGATGCTATTCCTACTACGTCCAAGCCCTCTGGTCTCCCAACTCCATGGGGAGCCAAGACTTACTCCTACTGAGGCTGTCTGCCTCGAGAAAGCTCTGACGGCAAAGTGTCCCCATTCAGGACATTTGCAACGCTGCGGGTTGGTCCTCGCCCCTGACGTCGTCAGGAATTGACCTCGAAGCCACCAAGCGTAAGAGCTGATGGATCGAGCGTTGCCAGGCCTCCTCTCATTGTAGAGACTCTTATATGAGGCCTCCGTTCTCCAGAGGCTCCGCTTCTGTACTTACAAGCGTGGGTTTGGTCAGGTCTCCCCTCACAAAAGGGTTCATGTTTGAGACCTTCACTCCTAAGAGCTTCTCATAGGGTTGAGCGTTAGCAAGCCTCCTCTCACTGTAGAGAGTCGTTTATGAAGCCTCCGCTCCCCAGAAGCTCCGCTTCCAGTACTTCTTAGCGTGAGTGTAGCTAGGTCTCCCCTCACGGAAGGGTTATCTGAGACCTCCACTCTTAAGAGCTGTCGGATCGAGCGTTGAGATTTCCTCTCATTTAGAGAATCCCCCGTTCTCCAGAAGCTCCGCGTCTAGTACTAGAATAAGCCAAAAGAAATCAGCCATCTCCCTAGCCAGGAGGAGACTTCTCAAGGCGCATTCTTTTAATTAAAAGAAGAGAAGTCGTTAATCGCCATTGGATCCTCGTGTGCCTGAGGGCCGAGGATCACAATACCATTTGTCCTAGTCCCTCGTGTGCTGGCAAACTCCAGACAAAGGACTACTATTCCCCGTGGGCCTGAGGGCCGGGGATCATGTCACCTCTTGTCAGTAGAAAGCTAGACAAAGGTTGTTTCTCTCAAGCCCTGGCAAGATTACCAGGCCGTATTCATCTAGTCCCTCTTGCTCTGGCGTATTCGCAGACAAAGGACTAAGACTCCTTGAGTGCCTGAGGGCCGAGGAGTACC
Source organism: Garra rufa (assembly GCF_049309525.1). Taxonomy (NCBI): domain Eukaryota; kingdom Metazoa; phylum Chordata; class Actinopteri; order Cypriniformes; family Cyprinidae; genus Garra; species Garra rufa. The sequence goes on from NC_133377.1 coordinate 17,559,884, forward strand.
TCTCTCTTGGCTTACGACTCAGCAAGGCTAAGGTAAGTATAGTTCGGTCCCTCTTGTTCTGGCCCTTCCCAGACAACGGACTAAGACTCCTCGTGTGCCCGAGGGCCGAGGAGTGCCCCTTGCACTAACTACGTAAGCCAAGTAGAAGGTCTGCTCTTACCCTCGTTACTAGCGTGAGTGTAGTCAAGGTCTCCCCTCACGGAAGGGTTATTTGAGACCTCCACTCTTAAGAGCTGTCGGATTGAGCGTTGAGATTTCCTCCCTTTTCGGAGAATACTCTACGGAACCTCCGCTCTCCAGAAGCTCCGCTTCGAGCATCTTACAACCCTCTTGTCCGCGGAATGCTAGACAATGGTCCATTTCCCTCGCGTTCTGGCAAATTCACCAGACCGAGTGTAATTCGGTCCCTCTGGTTTCTGGCTTTCTCCAGACCACGGACTAAGACTCCTCGTCTGCCTTCAATAAGGCCGAGGAGTGCCTCATGCTCTGGCTGGCTACCAGGCAGAGGCCCATACTGTCCTCCCCGTGTGCCCGAGGGCCGGGGAGCGCAGTGTCCTGTTGTCCGCTTAGGCTAGACAAAGGCTTATCTTCTCGCGTCCTGGCGGAGCACCAGGCCGAGCCTTGAGTCCCTCTTGCTCTGGCAGTACCCCAGACAATGGACTACCCTCTCCTCGTGAGCCCGAGGGCCGAGGAGTACCTCTCGCTCTGGCTGGCGACCAGACAGAGGCGGACCACCTGGCTGAGGTCCACTTCTCCCTCTGCACTTATCAATGTCAAGCAAAGGTCGAGAACCCTATCCTCGTGAGCCTGAGGGCCGAGGATCTTGTCACCCTCTTGTCCGTAGAATACTAGACAATGGTTTATCTTCCTCGTGTTCTGGCAAGACCACCAGACCGAGTGTAGTTCGGTCCCTCTGGTTTCTGGCTTTCTCCAGACCACGGACTAAGACTCCTCGTCTGCCTTCAATAAGGCCGAGGAGTGCCTCATGCTCTGGCTGGCTACCAGGCAGAGGCCCATACTGTCCTCCCCGTGTGCCCGAGGGCCGGGGAGCGCAGTGTCCTGTTGTCCGCTTAGGCTAGACAAAGGCTTATCTTCTCGCGTCCTGGCGGAGCACCAGGCCGAGCCTTGAGTCCCTCTTGCTCTGGCAGTACCCCAGACAATGGACTACCTTCTCCTCGTGAGCTCGAGAGCCGAGGAGGACCTCTCGCTCTGGCTGGCGACCAGACAGAGGTGGACCACCTGGCTGAGGTCCATTTCTCCCTCTGCACCTATCAATGTGTAGCGAAGGTTGAGAACTTCATCCTCGTGAGCCCGAGGGCCGAGGATCCTATCACCCTCCTGTCCGTAGAACACTAGACAAGGGTTTATCTTCCCCACGTTCTGGCAAGACTACCAGACTGGGCGTAAATTCGATCCCTCTGGTTCTGGCTCTTCCCAGACCAAGGATTAAGACTCCTCGTCTGCCTGAGGGCCGAGGAGTGCCTCCCACACTGGCTGGCTACCAGGCGGAGGCCCATACTGCTCTTCCCGTGTGCCCGAGGGCCGGGATGCTGCAGTGCCCTCTTGTCCGCTTAGGCTTGACAAAGGCTTATCTTCTCGCGTCCTGGCAGAGCACCAGGCCGAGCCTTGGGTCCCTCTTGTTCTGGCAGAACCCCAGACAAAGGACTACCCTTTCCTCGTGAGCCTGAGGGCCGAGGAATACTCCTGAGGTCGATCTTACTATCCTCGTGGGTCCGAGGACCGAGGATCTCTCCCACTTGTCCGTACAGACAATGGTCATTTCAGTCCCTCTTGTGCTGGCTGTTCCCAGACAACGGACTAAGACTCTGCGTGTGCCTGAGGGCCGCCGAGTACCTCTCGCTCTGGCTGGCGACCAGACAGAGGAAGACTACCTATCCTCGTGTGCCCGAGGGCCGAGGACCACAGGGCCTTCTTGTCCGCGGAATGCTAGACAAGGGCTCCTTCTCTTTCCACCTTGTTTTTCCTGACACAGCGCAAGGTGTGGAAATTATGGGGGCGTTGGTAGTCTCGTTCCCCATAGCGTTTCCAGACGCGGCTCGAGTTCCCGGAAGGGAACGTCTCGGGTTACGTATGTAACCTTAGTTCCCTGAGGGAACGAGACGCCGCGTCTCGGACCATAATTCCCGCACCCTGCGGCGCTCGCTTCATTCCTTAAAGAGCTGCCGCGGGCTTCAAACGCACGTGCTTTATACTTCCCGGTCGATGACGTCACCGCGCCTGTGACGTCACTCCCGTCATTTCATTGGTTGTTAGACATGATTCAGAGTGCGGCCCGCCAATGGCGTTCCCCATAGCGTTTCCAGACGCGGCGTCTCGTTCCCTCAGGGAACTAAGGTTACATACGTAACCCGAGACGTTCATCCAGTTGTTTTTGTGAGCAAATCATTTTTTCATTCAAACCACTTTTTCATAAATTTAATATAAAAAGGTGTATTAAGTATATTCTTTTTTTAAATATTATGTATTAAATTATTAATAATTCATTCAAATGAATTAAACACTTTTTAATAGACTGAAGCATTTAATATTTTGTCTCACATTATTTCGCTTAGTTTAGAACTGCTAGGAAATCGTGATCTCTATTTAAAATAAAACGAATTTAAAAAAGCAAAACTAAATTAACCTTGTTAGGAAGCCCCGCAAAATAAGGTGCCCTAACAAAAGTTTTAGACTGTGCAGCAAGTAGGCTGTCGTATATGGTGCTAAATTAACATAATAAAGTTCTGTGTAACCAATTATTAACAGTTTTTTTTTTATTATTATTAACGTTTAGGAACCTTTAGGGGATCCAATCGTATCCCCTATCCAATCGTTCTTTTCATCTGCAACCCCCCCCCCTCATAGACCCCCCCGGGCTGACCACCACACATTGCCTTCAAACCTGTGGGAAACACTGCATTGTCGTGTTTTCCTTTTCCATCCATTTTCCCTTCAATCCTGACCAATCGCCCAGTCCCAGCTGAAGAGAAACACCCCCACAACATAATGCTGTCACCATACTTCACAGTATTTATGGTGTGTTTTGGATGGGTGTGCTGTGTTTGCTTAGCGTTTGGAGTTCAGTCCAAAAAGGTCAATTTTGGTCTCATCGGACCATAGCACCTTCTGCCAGAAGCTATCAGACTTCTTTCATTCCACCCTGCTATACAGGCCAGCTTTGTGTAAAGCTTGGGAGGTAGTTGTCACATGCACAGACAGACCAGACCCAACTATAAAGCCTTGTTAAGTCCTTCAAAGTTGCCTTTGGCCTCCTGGTAGCTTCTTTTATCAATATCCTCCTGGCTCTGATCTAGGCAATGTACTGGTGGTTACATACGCTTTCTACTTCTTAATGATTTTGTGAACAGTATTCTGAGGGATAGCTAAAGCCTTTGAAATGTTTTTTTAGCCTTCTCCTAACTTGTGCCTTTCTACAACTTTATCCTGGAGGTCTTTGAAAGCACTTTCCCAATCATGGTGAACTCTTTGCCGTACCATGCATTACTAACAGTGGAATCTTCAAGAAACAGCTTGTTTTATTCTGAAGTAATCAACACCACTACTAATGATATCAGGTGGGGCAATTAGCCTGGTATTTAATCTGGAAGATCTGGAATTGCTTGCACCTGAGCAAGTTTATAATGAATTACTCTAAAGGGCTGATCTCTTTACCAAACCATTAATTTTTAATAATCCTCCAGAATTTTTTTATGTTATTTTTACTTTAATGATGAGTGTTATAATGTGTACAAGCAGCTCAAAACAGTTGTCAATGATGGTCAAACGACCAGAAAGCTTGACTAGTATCTTAACCTATAATTTTGTCTTTGTTGTGTGTAATGTTTGCAGTTAGTTACTGTTAGCACGCTAATCAATCAATCACCTTTATTTATACAGTGCTTTTAACAATACGGGTTGTGTCAAAGCAACTTTACAGTTTTAAATAGGACAATAGTGTCAGTAGTGCAAACGTTCCATGTTGCAGCAAAGTAAGATTTGCAAAGGACTCATCTGGTTCCCGTGGTCTTGCACCAACAGCAGTCTAGGTGAGGAGTTCTTTACTGATAATCTATATGCGGGGCTCATCTAGTTGATGTGCATTTGGATTATAGAAATGTGTTAATGTGTTAAGTGTAGGCCAGGTTAAAGAGATGTGTCTTTAATCTAGATTTAAACTGACAGAGTGTGTATGCCTCCCGAACAGTGTTAGGTAGATTGTTCCAGAGTTTAGGCGCTAGATAAGAAAATGATCTGCCGCCCGCAGTTGATTTTGATATTCTAGGTATTATCAAATTGCCAGAGTTTTGAGAACGCAGCGGACGTGAGGGACTATAATGTGATAAGAGCTCACTCAAGTAATGAGGAGCTGAACCAATGAGGGCTTTATAAGTAATTAGCAACATTTCAAAACCTATATGATGTTTAATAGGGAGCCAGTGCAGTGTTGACAGAACCGAGCTAATATGGTCATACTTTCTGGTTCTAGTAAGAACTCTAGCTGCTGCATTTTGGACCAGCTGGAGTTTGTTTATTAACCTTGCAGAACAACCACCCAATAAAGCATTACAATAATCTATCCTTGAGGTCACGAATGCATGAATTAACATTTCTGCATTGACATTGACATTGACATCGAGAGCATAGGTCGTATTTTCAATATATATTTTTGAGATGAGAAAATTCGGTTTTGCTAATGCTAGAAATGTGCCTTTCGAACAAAAGTTTGCAATCAAATAGCACACCTAGGTTCCTGATGATGAAGACAGAGCAGCCATCGAGTATTAGACAGTGTTTTAGGTTATTACATGCAAAGGTTTTAGGTCCAATAATTAACACCTCTGTTTTTTTCAGAATTTAGCAGTAAGAAGCTACTCGTCATCCAGTTTTTATATCAGCTATGCATTCTGTTAGTTTTTCAAATTGGTATGTTTCGCCGGGCTGCAAAGAAATATAGAGCTGAGTATCATCAGCATAACAGTGAAAGCTTATACCATGTTTCCTGATGATATCTCCCAAGGGTAACATGTAAAGTGTAAAAAGTAATGGCCCTAGTACTGAGCCTTGAGGTACTCCATACTGCACTTGTGATTGATATGATACCTCGTCATTCACTGCCACAAATTGATGGTACGATTTCAGATAAGTACTTCAAAGTTACCTTTGGCCTCCTGGTAGCTTCTCTTATTAGTGTCCTCCTGACTCTGTCATCTACTTTGGATGCACAGCCTGATCTAGTGCATCCAACTGTGCTGGTGGTTCTTCTAAATGATGCTCTAAACAGTATTCCGAGGAATAGCTAAAGCCTTTGAAATGTTTTTGTAGCCTTCTAACTTGTGCCTTTCTACAACTTTATCCCAGAGGTCTTTTGAAAGCACTTTCCCAACCATGGTGAATTCTTTGCTGTACCAGTGGAATCTTCAAGAAACAACTGGTTTCATTCTGAACTACTATTGATGTCAGGTGGGGCAATTAGCCTGGTGTTTAATCTGGAAGTTGATTGCCTGCACCTGAGCAAGTTTATAATGGTATACTCTAAGGGGCTGATCACTTTACCAAACCATTAACTTTTAATAATCCTCCATAATTGTGTAATGTTATTTTTACTTTAATGATGAGGGACATAATGTGTTCAAGCAGCTCAAAAACGCTGGTATCCTGTTAGGTGAATTAGTCATTCTCTAGTCAGGATGGTCAAACAGCTGACTCGTCAGGTATCTCAATCTATAATTTTGTCTTTGTTGTCTGTGATGTTTGCAATCAGTTACTGTTAGCATGCTAATGCACACTACAACCCTTTCAGACAATCCACCACTTACTTAAAAAAGTACCATTACCAGGGTAGTGGGTCTATAAAGACAGTATTTTTTTTTTCCTAATGAAGACAAAACAGCTAGACTGCGTTTTAACTTTTACAGTTTATTCATCCTTTTTTGGGGGGATTCTTTTGTGCTAACACATTTTATTGGTCATTAAAGTTTTCTTGAAACCACTAGAAACACTTTCACATGTTTTGATGCATGAGGTCCGGATTTGATTCTCAAGTGCCGTCCACCCCTCCCTTTATGTGGTGTCATATTTATTTCCACAGGACAGCTCATCTCATGAACGGCACACAGGAAAATCCTGCCATGTTCGTGCTGTATGTGCTAGTGCATGTACTGTATTCAAACTCTGTGACTAGGACTGTGCCAGTGAAATAAGCTTCCTGATCCCCAGGAATTCTCTTTGTGCTTTCAGGCTCTAAATGACATGAGCCAGTTGCTGGTTTTAGATTGATCTTTTCTCTGCTATATGAGACACAATGTGTATGCCTGTGCTGAAAGATGTGCAAATGATTGTGAGACTTTTCGTTCCAGAATGTTTGACGGGGCACTGGGTGATAACATTGTCCTTAGCCAGGTTATTATTCATTTTCTTGGCCTTAACAGAAGCTGGAATCAGTTAGGACAGATTTAGGAGACACTGAATGACTTATTTCAAATACCTTACATTTTATTGAATATCATATTAAAAGGCTAAATGATGGCACAGACAATTTCTAGTTGGAAAAGGTGCCATATTTACTGTTAGCCCTGTTGAAAAAAAAAACAGTATATGCTGGTATGGTTGGTTTTGATGCTGGTTTATGCTGGTCATTTGCTGGTTTATGCTAGTCCTTAGCTGGTTTATACTGGTCCTTTGCTGGTGCTGGTTTATGCTGGTCCTTTGCTGGTTTATGCTAGTCCTTAGCTGGTGCTGGTCTTTTGCTGGTTTATGCTGGTCTTTTGCTGGTTGATGCTGGTCCTTAGCTGGTTTATACTGGTCCTTTGCTGTTTTATGCTGGTCCTTTGCTGGCTTATGCTGGTCCTTTGCTGGTTTATGCTAGTCCTTAGCTGGTGCTGGTCTTTTGCTGGTTTATGCTGGTCTTTTGCTGGTTTATGCTGGTCTTTTGCTGGTTGCTGCTGGTCTTTTGCTGGTTTATGCTGGTCTTTTGCTGGTTTATGCTGGTCTTTTGCTGGTTGATGCTGGTCCTTAGCTAGTTTATGCTGGTCCTTTGCTGGTTTATGCTAGTCCTTAGCTGGTGCTGGTCTTTTGCTGGTTTATGCTGGTCTTTTGCTGGTTTATGCTGGTCTTTTGCTGGTTGATGCTGGTCTTTTGCTGGTTTATGCTGGTCTTTTGCTGGTTTATGCTGGTCTTTTGCTGGTTGATGCTGGTCTTTTGCTGGTTTATGCTGGTCTTTTGCTGGTTGATGCTGGTCCTTAGCTAGTTTATGCTGGTCCTTTGCTGGTCCTATTTCATAGGGCCCTACACTAGCTGTGCCAACTGCTAACAATAACAAGTAGCAAATCATTATGATTGATCTTCCTGTCAATAGAAAACATGTCAGCACCGGAAAATCTTGAGTTCTTTTACGTTTGAGCATTGTGCTTCATGTGTATTTCCTTGACTAGTGATCTAAAAAGAGTGATTTGTTTCCCATAAAACATTTTAATACTCTACTGAGCGTGTGCTAACATTTGAGTTTGGGGTGATGCATTGCTTACATATGTGTGCTGAGTGGTTTATGGTAGTAATGTCAGTCTTCCGAGGTCACTTCAATTGCATACACATTGTCTGGGATTGTAAAACAAGACTGCTGCAGCTATGAAATTCCAGTACAGTGTTTTGTTGTTATAATGCATTTTATTAATGCCCAGAGGTTTTCCCTCTCGTGTCTGCTCCCGTTATAGATTATTGTGTTACTGATTCAGGCAAATAAAAAAAATACATAAATATTCTGAAAATGTAATGATTGTAAAGACTAGTTAAGAATAAATTATCTTGTAAATGATCAAATCTACGCTTTCATTTCCTCTTTCAAGTCATCCTGTTGACCTATTTGCCTTTGATTGATGCCAATATGGCAGGATACAAGACGTTAGTGAAAGAGAGCCTTATAATGTGAACATTTCATTGTATCATTCCTTTTATTTTGTTATAATTATTAACATTTTGCATGTTCTTTAAGGTGAATGTAAACTTGACTGCAGTTTTCTCATTATAGCTTGGTTATAAAATATATTAATCTTTTAATTTATATTTAATTTATATATAGAAATTTAGTTTACACAAATTTTTCTCTCACCTATTCTACTATCTTGGATTTTTTTGTTCTTTAGTGAGCTCATTGCAATGCATTTTGGGACAATACAAAATGCTCCTTTACAAACTGCTAAGTTTGGAGTAGAGCAAATGTGTCTTTCTGTGTCTGTTTTTTGGATGCAGGTCTGATTCCAACTCCACTCACTCTGGGCAACCTCTCAACCAGCTTGAAGTGCATCCTGGGATACTTTTTGCACAGTAGAAGTAGTTCAAATAGTTCCCACGTTTGTTAATGCTAGACACCTGTTGGCTGGTTTTCCTTAACTATCTGCTTCAGAACAAAGCTTTTATTTATGCATGCTATGCATGTAAATACTATGCAGAATATGTCACAAAAGTAGAGTAGTCAGTGTGCAGCTTGTATAGCATTTTAGATTTATTGTTCCTTGAAAATAACTCAACATACAGCCATCATTGTCAAAATAGCTGGCAACAAAAGTGAGTACACCCTTTTAACCAAAGCCACTTACATTGCATTTGTGGTATACATTAGATTTTTTTGTTTTTGTTTATGCATTCACTTGCAATAAAACCAATGAACTTAAACATGCACTTTTACCTTTTGGGCTGTCAGTATGTATGCAAATACAATGTATTATAGTAATTATAGTAACTTGGTGATAACTAGGTAGTAACCACGAACATAAACCTAATCTTAACCCTGTGTAATTTTTACTCTGGGGTTATCACTGTGTACCGTAAGTATGTGTAAATTGCAGAACCAGAATTTTTATACATAAACACAATATATATTTTACCACAAAAAGTAAAAGCAGGTTTTAGATAATGAAAAAAATTGGCTGGTAGTGCATGTAAATGTAAAGCTTTCCATTTTGGACAAGCACACACAAAAAAAGCATTTGCCTGCTGTGGGGTAAAGTATGTCTTAAAGGAATAATCCACCCCATACTTGAATATTCTGTCATTATTTACCATTACCATTGTATGGACAAAAAATGCTGTATCAGACTGTTACAAAAATCCTTCAAAATATCTTTTGTGTTTCTCAAAGAAACGACATAACACAATGATTAAATGATGACAGAATTTTTTTTGTGGAGTGCTTTTTAATACAACTTGTGTCTGGATATATGAGTGGTAAGACTTGCAGTCTCATATTCATAGATTTACAGTTTGTGTTTGATGAGAGATAAAAATGTCAAAGCACTGAGCGCTGTGGCTAGACGAGGTTGGTGAAAGCACAGACGGCTGGTCCATGACCCCTGCTGCCTCCTCATACATCTCACTGTCTCGCTCTCACTCTCTCAGTCAAATCACCTCGCTTTTAATCCCAGAGGCTTCTTTTATTTTTTTTAGCAGCCTTGCACAGAAAAGCATTTTTTATCTCTCTTGCATTAGCTGTTTTTAGTCTCTGAATTCAGTACTGTGGTTAAAAGGCTCTGGTTAATACAAAATATTTTAACCATATGCTGCTACTGATTAAATTAGACCAAAAACCATTGAGTATGTGACAGACCGGGAGCTGTCAGTCCATAAACTATGAAAAAGCATTTACTTAGATTAACTTAACAGAACAGTCAATGATATATTAGGCTTTACCGGTCAGGTCTCATGGCAGACATGACTCCTGGAGAAGTATGAAGATACCACACCATCCTGTAGTTTAAACTGGTTTTGAGAGTAGCACGCTTGGCTTTACACAAAGATCTTGCTTGAGTGCATTTTTATAAATTGAAAGATTCTTCTGCAGTTTTGTGCAAGAACGTTTTCTACATACACTCTTAAAAATAAAGGTGCTTTACAATGCCATAGAATAACTTTTTTTTTTGTCTAAATGGTTTTATAAAGAACCTTTCTGTTTCACAAAAGGTCCTTTGTGGCAAATAAGGTTCTTCAGATTATAAAAATTTAAGAAAGAGGTGGTTCTTTAAAGAACCTTTGACTGAATGGTTCTTTGTGGAACCAAAAATGGTTTTTCTATGGCATCGCTGTGAAGAACCTTTTAAAGCACCTGTATTTTTAAGAGTGTGGGACACATAAGTAAGAACTCTCAATTTTTGGTGAATGATTGGTGAATTTTCCTAAAGCTCGTGATGATTTGTGTGAATTATGGGAGTAACTCCTGTTGGACTGTACATAATCAGCTGGCTACAATTAAGGGTTGCACCACTACTAATTTCTGCAATTTGGTTACTTGTCAAAACAATACCAGAGTTAATTCAATGCTTGTGGTTTGTTATCGTTAAAACAAAAAAAGGCATAGTTTATATCTACAAGTTTTTATTTAACTAATAGTTCAATGCTTTAAATAGTGATCGACCGATATTGATTTTTTTTAGTACCGATACCGATACCAATTATTTGCATGTTTATGTGCCCGATAATCGATATTCATAACCGATATTTATTTACTATTATACTTCTGTTTTTGACACAATGATTACAACACCACTGAACTGAAGTTTATAACAATCACTCCCTCCTTGCATACAAATCAAAACTCTTATTTATACACCAATAAATAGAGGGGTCTGAAAGTGCAAAAAATACAAGAAGTGCACTGTTACTAAAGCGTTTTTGTTCAGAAATAAAATCTTCAAGTGAGTGAAGTAAGTCCATACTTCACTTTGCTGTCTATTTTTTATTTTGGTCGTCTTAAAAAAAAAAGTGTTGAATGTTAGCAGTCTTTCAAGTTAAATTTAATATTCATATTACAACAATAAAAATATTTTATAAAAAGCATGAGCAGCAACACTCAACATTACCAATAAGGAAAATAAATATAGAATGTCTGTCTTCAAGCACAGGAGTCATATCAACTTTGCAGAAATGTAACATCATTTTAAACTACAGTTTTATTAGGTTTATAAACTGTTTATAGGCTAAAGAGTGAATAATAATTAGCTGGATAATGTTAATTTACTGGGTAATATTCTGAAATATTGAAATATAACAAACAAAACATCGTTTTTATTGCATTTCTGATATGTTATATCACAATTACGTTTTTGAAAAAAAGATTATGATTAGATTATGAAATGCGTGCTGACAAAGCGCATTCAGTTTCTAGTTATATTTATTTAGAAGATGTTTATTAGCGGAATGATGGTTATATAGTAAATGTTAATATAATTCGGGGTGTTTTAGTGAATCTTGTTAAAAGTTATATGCGGTGGCTGTGCTGGAGCATTTCATGAGCATCAACCCGGCGAGCGAACAGCAAAATGGAAGCCACTTCACGAGGATTGTTCCTTATAGATACTGAATATTTACAGGTGAAAGCATTATTTAAACAGGTACAACACTTATTTACACGCAATCGCTCTGTCAACAATGCCTTAAAACAAATGTAATGGTATCCGATTTCGAATGAGCAGAAATCTGCAGCGATCCGTAGGTAAAATAACTGACGAAAACGTATTGTTATTTTCATTACAAACTTTGCACTGCAAAAAGCAGCAGTTATACTCTTTTAATGCTGACAATTATTAGCTTGGCATGTGGTAGGAACAAAGATTGCACACTGTTATTTTATTTTATTATATTTTATGAACAGGACTGTTACATTTCAAACATACTGATTTTTTTTGACGGGCATGTATGGCGTTTAAATAGAGTCAAAAGTCGCGCGCACGAAAACCACGAGCACGCGCGAATGAAGCAAGCGCGCAAAACAGACCCAAGAGAGGAAAATGACAACGCGCGAGCGCATCTGTGCGCCCGCGAGTGCGCATTTGTACACCGCGAGCGCGCAGAACAGTATTTAGGAGCGGAAATGAATACTGGCGCAAGCCCCTGCTGCCTAGCGCGCACAACTGCACTTGAGCGCTCGCTCGCTCGAGTTGACTTTTGACACTTTGAGGGCGGGGCAATGACTTTTGTCTTCCCACCTGTGATTGGTCATTTGTTTAATCAGTTTCACTCTTGTTTAAACATGTAGCAGGACTTTGGCTTTGAGTTTCCAGTGCAATATATTCAATATATGATATTGTATTGTACAATTTCGAAGGTACTTATTTTGTTTACTGCCTAATACATGTCGATAAAATCACCAGTTAATAATAATATAATATAATATAATATAATATAATATAATATAATATAATATAATAATCCTCAATTAATAATAATATAATACAGTATATAGATTATTTAGGCAACTCAATTTTTATATTTTTAAATCACTTATAAAATGAGCAAAATATGTACCAAGTCTACCCATGAGACTTTTAACATTATTCATTAAATATCTTAATTTTAGATTATAAAATGCATGTCAACAAGCCATTACTACAGTATATATTAATTGAGAGGTAAACATGTTAACCTATTGTTTACCTTATGCCAATATCTCCGAAAAGCACATGTAGGTTTACACTTACACGTTTACACTTAAATGTAGGTTTACACTTACCCTACTACTTTTATATTAAATGGTGATAACATGCATTGTATGATCAATGTGCAAAATGATGTAATTGTCAATCTTTTAGAAAAGCAGATCAGTGTAAGTATAGGTAAGAGACAATCCTCACTGTTTCTTGTTGCAGGCCCGGGAAAGGGTGCTTTGCAGCAGTGAGATTACCTTTCTTGTTGCCTCCTGCAATTCTTCCTAATAACAGTTTACAGATATGTATATAATCAGTCTTTCGTTATTATGAGCTGACTACTTTACAGAAATCAAAAAGAAGCCAAGAACATGATGGAATTGATCACTTAGAACCAAAACAGACGTATGCAGAATATTTTCATAACAATTAAATACATTTATTTTATATTACTGCTGTTGTCAAATAGGCTCTGCAAAGTAGGCCATTTCCAATGTATGGTATTAAGGACAATAATGCTTGCCATTGTGTTTTACCTCCTTTTTCTCCGACATCTTTGGGATTCTTTGACGAAAATGCTGTAAGGGGTATAGGGGAGCCGGCAGATTTTTTTATTTTTTTTATTCAAACAGATGAAATATACAATCATCTTCAGGAGAACATTAATAGTGTAAAGAAGATAGAAGTAAGAAGAGGAGAAATAAAATACAGTAAGGGGGTATGTTGCTTAGAATAAGAAAAAAACATATATAATAATTAAAAATAATAATAATAATGTAATAATGTAATAATAATAATAATAATAATATAATATGTGTTAACAGAAATATTTTTTTCATATATTTCCAAAAACCTGACACATTTATTATTACTAGTCAAACAAAAAGATGTGAGCAGTGAGTCAATCTCAATCAGAAAATGTTGAAGAGTGGGAACTGAGCCCATACATTTTTGCTTATGTATGAAGAATTTGCCAAACAAAATTAAAAAGTTGAAAATATATTCTTTAGATTTGTTGGCAGGGTCAGAGTAACAACAAATAATATCTTTGGGGAGCCGGCAGATTGTAGTTGATTGGGTTTAACAAATGACCAATCACAGGTGGGAAGACAAAAGTCATTGCCCCGCCCTCAAAGTGTCAAAAGTCAACTCGAGCGAGCGAGCGCGTGTAGAGTAGTCGCGCGAGTATGGCAAGCCAAAAGGGTCAGAATTACGCTATAGATGAATCGCGTTTACATACAAAACGCCGTTAAATACGGCGTTTTAAACAGCATTGGCGCCGCAAAATACGCTGTTGTGACTATAAACGCCGTAAAAAACGCGCGAAAATACGTCAATGACGCCGTTTTAGTGTGCAAGAAAAGCGCCGCTTTTTACGCCGTTCAATTTGCCATTTAACGCCGTAAAAAACGCCGGTTTTGGTTGCACAGAGCGCGCGTCACTTACGGTGCTTTGCTTATAGTATAATGAGTCACACCCATTGATTTCCACAGCCAGTAATATTGAACGGTTCTCATCCAATCAATGATTAACAGAACCAGACCAGACCAATTGATCAAACTGATCACGTAATTCTAATTAAGAACATGGCAAGACAAACTTACAAGAGATTTTGCACCCAATTAATGTACTCCAATCAACTTTAATGTGTAAGGATTGTTTCTTCAGACTTGTTAAAACATTGCTGCCTTTCAGTCTGTTCCCATCGGCGCTCTTTCAGCTCATTTGGGAGTGGCATACAATTAGACCTTGGATAAAGTTCTGTATTAAAACGTATTTTTATAGCATGTTTTTGCAGCGTTTAGCAATAGCCCATGACAGATATGTTTGCTAAAATTGAATGCGCAGCTGAGCAAAAGAAGAATTTTTAAATGGAATGGTGCAGGCTGTTAATATATGCACTGTCTAATATTTATCTATACATCACTATTATGTTAAATGCGACTATATACTTCGCTAAAACAATATTCTTCCATCTATATAGGCCTAGAACAATGAATTTTGTAATTTACAACAAATTCATGGCAATGTTTTACATTTTAACTACCGGTAAAAGTTATAGGGGAGTGCACAACCTAACACTTTTTGATTTTCGCTGTAGGCTACTCTAAATTATGTCAGTGATTCTCCGTTGTTAAATATGATCAAGAATTATTTTATTTCGATCTACAGTGTAATGAAAATTAAGAAAAAGATTAGCCTATAGCCATAAATATTACAGACTACAAGCTAATTCCTTTTTTCTTAACTTCTAAAATTTAACAAGAATATTAAATCAACTGAATAGGCTAGGTTAACGAGTTTTCTTATACAAACATAAGGAAGTTTTCATATATAAATTCAGGAATCACGAATATGACCAAATAATATTATATATATATATATATATATATATATATATATATATATATATATATAAAATAGTTGTATCAATTGAATAAGGAAATTATATTGCCTTGAATTTATTAAGGAATGCTTAATTGCATTCGTTTCTTTATGTAGCCTAAAGAAAAAATACCGTTTTTACTTGGAATTCGTTTTTAATCCCTGGTTTTAAACAAGCATATACATGAGATAATTTATATATTATTACTTGAATAAACGTTTAAAAATAGTGCTAAATTTTATAATTAAGGAAATTAAACAGACCTAGGCATTGGAAAAGACATAGTGAAATGTGTCTAATAATTCCAAAAAGAAAGAGAAGCATTGGACATAATCAAAATATTCGAGACATTTATTAGGAATACCATTTTCTTAACAATTAAGATGCTGCATATGTTTATCCAGTCTAATCGAATTGTGCGTTTCTCCCCCAACTTTCCCAACAAAAATCACCCCCTCTCAGAAAATACACACTGTAAAAAATTACTCTGGGGGGTATTAAATACAACTAGGGATGCACCGATGCGTATCGGCCGATCACTTGCACGTTTTGTCAGTAAAGCCGTTTCTGTAATCAGCGGTAAATGCCATCAGGTGCGTGATTTCACGTTGAGCCGTATATACTACACACAGCCGTTGTTCACTGACGAGCTGCGCACTTTCACACTGATAATGAACATTGATTTGCGCAGCTCGTCGGTAAACAACGGCTGTGTGTAGTATATACCTGATGGCATTTACCGCTGATTACAGAACCGGCTTTACTGACAAAACGCGCAAGCATGATCGGCCGATTCGTATGGGTGCATCCCTAAATACAACCCATAAAAAACAGTTAGATTTTACTTAAGTATATTAGTCATCAAGTAAAATATATAATAACCCAGCTGGCATTTCAACGTTGATTCACCGTTGAAACAACGTCAGGTACCATGATTGGATCAACGGTGAAAAACCTTTCGGATTTGCAAAAATTTTCAACGTTGATATTGTGACGTCTTTTCAACGTGGAAGTAACAACGTTGATTCACCGTTGAAATCGCGACTTTGTTTCACCCTCCTACCTTTCGGGTTATGGTCATCTGTCGACGTTGAATCAACGGTGAAAAACCTTTCGGATTTGCAAAAAATTTCAACGTTGATATTATGACGTTGATTCACCGTTGAAATCGCGACTTTGTTTCAACGTCTTACATTCTTTTCAACAACGGTGAATACACAACTGTACGTTCAATTAGAACCAGTTTGCATTTAGATTAACACTGTACATACATATTAGTTAAAAATCAAATGATTAGAAGCATGGGTTGACTGTCAGTTTCAATAAACTAACACATGATCAATATTATAAAACAAGTTTTATTTTGGAAACATACACTGTATAAATCAAAATAAAAACCTGTCAAAATCATTTTACAAAAACAATACAAATACATTAATTATGCTCACATATTATTGTAGCCCAGGTTGTGATGAATACAAAGTAATCAGACTTTAGACATTATACATAACCAGTCAGAAGTTTTCTCACAGTAAAATAAGTCTCTTCTGCTCACCAATTCAAAGTACAGAAAAAATGAATAAAATCTATTTGTACTATTTAAAATGTTTTTTTTATTTGAACATATTTGAAAATGTAATTTAATCATGTGATGTCAAAACATAATTTTTATCATCATTGCATCATTGCATCCAGTCACATTAACCTTCAGAAATCATTGTAATATTTTTATTCTAGAATTCTTTTAGTTTTCTTTGATGAACTGAAAATTAAACGATTGATCTGATATAGAAATCTATTGTTATATTATGTCTTTATCCTCAATTTTGAGCAATGTAAAGCATCCTTGCTAAATAAAAGTTGTGAAAAGGATGTTTTTTTGTTTACAGATGCTTTCCATTTCAAGTAAATGTTCATCTTTGGATCTTACTATTCATCAAAGAATCCTGAGAAGATAAAAAAAAAGACAATCTACTGCTTATTGATAATAATGTTTCTTGAACAGCATATTAGAATGATTTCTATGAGATCATGTGACACAGATGGAGTAATGATGCTGAGAATTTAGCTTTGATCACAGGAAAAAATTACATTTTAAAATACTTCAAATGATATTAAATGTTCTTTTAAATAATACTAATATTATTAAGCAGAAGGAATTTAACAAAAAATATTTAAAAAAAAAACCTTACTGTTCAAAAACTTTTGACTCGTAGTGTATTTTTTTCAGATACTGAAAATAAAAATAAAAAACAGACAAATGTCAGGGTATGTTTAAATCCCTAGACCCCAGAAGGTTAAAGACTCAAAAAGTTTTTGTACAAAAGCATGCATATTTTGCACTTCACTTGCAAGAGAAACCTTTTTTGACTAAAACCACTTGATCTCTTATTTTGGTGGTTAACTAGTTCTGAAAACAGGTTTACAGATGTGTAACAGGTTTACATTTGTGCAGTGGAAATGGGTAAAATACTTTGAGAATGGAACCTGCAACAGACACATGTCAGTGGTGAAGGGATATAAAAGCAGTCACATTAAAATTCTTTACGCAGGAAATACCTTAAATGAAATGTATTTATTATTTTAAGCCAACATGTTTCTTCAAATTCTGATAAAAACAACAGCCTTGTGCATATAGCATGGTTGTGCTTCGGGTGATCCCTGAAAGAGTCCCAGCTCTAGGTCCTTTCTGATGCTGTCCCCTCCTCTCTCTCCCACTTGTGTGCTTTCTGTACTGTCCTGCATAAACACCAAAAATAAAATTTCATGAAATACCAACCTTGATACCGTTGAATATCTTTAACTGAAAACACTTGATGCAAAACAGATCTTGTACAATATTTTTACTTTTCAGTCCAATAACAGTGGAGTTGGAAACTAAGTGAACAACACTTCATTAAACACATTTTGATGTATTCAGATTAAAGTTTAAAACAACATGGCTTAAATCACAATTCTAACTAAACAATGTATATATAGTGGAACAAGTAAAATCATATTGAGTACATTTGTATAAAATTAAATAAACCTATAACAAAAGATCAATGAATCTACCAGAACTGACAGTGCAAAGATGAACAATTCCTTACCAAACTGCCAATAAGCTGGATCCTTAATGACTCTACAAGGGGAAAGAATAAATGGTTTACTGAAACTTTCTTAAAAAGCTGTTTTTAGTTTTATACCATTCCTTTAAAAAATCTTAATACATTTAAATTATAAAGACATTTGCCGTTATACGATATACAGAAAAGAAACAAAAGTATGTCATCTTTAGGACAGTTATTATAGGATTAAAATGTAAACACACCTGCAGTAATGCATGGCATTTATATCGAAAAATGTGAATCTCTAAAAGACAGACATTAACAAATACTGGCAACACACAACAACAGCAGATATAGGCCTATGACCAGATGAGTTAATATTGCTAGCGCGCTAAATGCGATTAGCTTCTAACTTTTGCTGTCTGTGATAATAAAGCAGCACAAACAGACACTCAAGTATTTAACTTCTGCAGTTTACATGTCCTTTACCAATTTGTAAACTCTTGTACTATTTTTGAAAGGTAATAATAAATACTTATTGTCTTACCTGATATAGCCAGTGCTGTATGTTTTCGGAGACTCGCAGCTCACGTCTATTTCCTCTGTGTTCCGGTTTTTGTTCTCCGTTGGGATCTCATAATTCAAATACGCTCAAAATAAAAATATAACAGGAAAATATAAAATAATTCGGGACCAACCGAGTAATTTCGGTAAGCAGCAGCTCTCGCACAGTCTATGCAGCTCACAGCCTCACAAGTAAATGCAGTAACGGTCAAACATTTTTAAATTACGAAGGCCCGCGCACTGCACGCAGTTTCACCTGTCAGTTTCCTGAATGACAGCCAGATGAACCAATCATGATCAAAGCAGTAAGGCAAAACAGCCAATAGGAATTGTTTCAGCATGTGGTGAATACAAAATGTATTATTGTTGGTGATGATAATTATATTTTAAGTAACATATGCACTTTTATACATTTCTTTGTATGCTGAAGACATGATCTTATAAAAAATGTTGATTTATAAGTTAACCTTGTTAATTATTTGTATTAATAATATTATAATTTAAACACTTGCTTTTGAAGGTATATATAACCGTTTAGCATTCAAAGTGTTTTTAAAGTTGATTTACCGTTGAAAAAACAACCGACCTAATTTCAACCAAATTTCAACGTTGAATTTCAGTCATGTGTTGACTAATCTTCAACCATTTAGCATTCAACGTTACATCAACGTTGTTTCACTGTTGAAACAACAACTGACCTTATTTCAACCAAATTTCAACGTTGAAGGTCGGTCATGTGCCGGCTGGGAATGGGTAAATTCTACCCTCACTACCTATTAGTTTACAGTAATAAATGCAACACGAAAGAATTAAGTAATATATACCGAAAAATATTCGGTATATATGTTACTGGTGCGCATGCGTCAACGTTCAGGAGGGAATCACGGGATACTCGTGTTCTGGGCCAATGGCGGGACAGTGATGTGTCGAAATACAGGTATGTTTTATTTAAAACATTCTGATATCATCATGAATGCAAATGTTAAAATGTTTGTTTGAAGTTAAGAGCAACAGAAATATTTTGTACTGGCACGATTCTGTGTTATGTTGTCGGCGCCACAGCCGTCATGAAAGATTGACTGTTAAGATTTTGTGGTTGGTCAAACTAGCTTTGAAAACTGAGGACATTGTCCAAAAATGGCACCGGTAAATGTGAGTAAAAACATATATTTGTGATTCAAATATATTACCTGTCATTAGTTTTATGTATATGGCTAAAATGAGCAAACAGCTTTAACGAATCTGCAGCGCGCGTTTGGTTGAGCGAGTGAGAAAGAGAGAGTGGCTTAAATATGCCTTTGTGAGTATATTTGCTTTAGTCTTCATATGTCAGCATGATCTGCTTCATTGGTGGTGCTAAGTTGTAAACAAAACTTACTGTACACTAACTACTGTCCCTCAGTGAATAATGTGTTATGTACACTTGGTATCAGTGTTGGGGAGTAACTAGTTACATGTAACGGCGTTACGTAATTTAATTACAAAATAAATGTAACAGTAATTCGTTACAGTTACGTAGAAAAATGTGTAATTAAATTACAGTTACTTATGAAAATGTTAAAGATTACAAATGGGGTTACTTCTAAAAATTTTCTTTAAAAATCTGGGATATGTTGAATAATATTAATCTGTTGCTTTGCCTGTTTTTGATATGCACGATGCCTTCTGCTAAGGCCATTTATTAAAACGATGCTATTCTGATGCTTTTGATTGGTTTGAATTTGCGGTGCACCACGTCTGCCAATTACGTTAATCCTCTTTGTCAGCGCGTTCATCGTCCCCTTTGTGTATTCGAGACCAATATTAAAAACATTCATAACAAATTAGCTAGCCTTCTAGCTGCCTTTACCAGACACACTTGTATTTATGAACCCTTTCACAAAAAATATCGCATTTTTTCTCCTTGAATAAGGTTGGTAATGTCAGATCTAACTTGCGATTTTATCACATTAACCCATTTTAATTTTGAGTGTCATTTGTAATATCAGTGTTTACACTACTGCGTGATTGTCAGCTGAAACGTGACTTATGATTTGAAGGCTGAAAATCCGCTGCAGTTTAGTTTATTTTCGAATAATATAGATCTATTTTTCTCAAGGGCTTGAAACTTCTCTCTATAATGATTGATGTTGACCTAACGTGCCACCTAGTGCAGTGGTTCTCAATCCTGGTCCTGGGGGACCCCTGCTCTGCACATTTTGCATGTCTCCCTTATTTAACACACCTGATTGAGATCATCAGCTCATTAGTAGAGATCCATTAACTGAACTAACAAGCTGAAGATCTCAATCAGGTGTGTTAAATAAGGGAGACATGCAAAATGTGCAGAGCAGGGGTCCTCCAGGACCAGGATTGAGAACCACTGACCTAGTGGACAGATCTCTCAATTAGTTTGTCCCATTTTGTCTTGCAAAATCGAGCTATCATCTAGTGAAGCACCCCAGTAGGTCACTGAATCTAAGCAGTGTTTTAGATGAAATGTAACTTTATTTAAAAAAAAAAACAATACCATGGATTTTATGACACAGCTACAATGATGGAGTCTGTTTCGATTTGGCAGTATCTATTCTTTTTTCTGTTAGTGAGAAATAATTATTAACCCTGTATGGTATAATGATTTCCCTTCACACATAGTGGTAAAAAAAATAATAGTATGCAGATTTTTAAAATTTTTTTATTATATCAGTAAGAAGAAAAAAACGTGTTTTTACCTCATTATTATAATCTAGAATTGTGTTTTCTCTTAAATATAACTAAAAATAATGATCTATTATTTTAAATAGATAATTTAGATATTTAAAGAAATCTTTAAATATAACGTTATAAATCTAAAGATTTAAATCTAAGATTTAAATTTTTCAAGGCATTGTTACTTGCCAGTGTGTCCTGTCGTAGCTATGCATAATTTTCATTTTGTAACAACAGTAAACTATTTTTTTGTTATAAGGTCTGGTTTTGTGATGGCTGTACTTTAAAATAAATTAATATAATCTTAATTCAAGTGATGAAAGATTTTGAAATTCTAACAGTAAACTACTGTAAGGTCACACCTGCTTGGTATAAATGCTTGAAAATGATTTAGTTGAAAATATCCATTAGAAACTTAAAAGTAATCAAAAAGTAATCAGATGTAATCAGTTACTTTACTTTTCTAAAGTAATTGAAAAGGTACACTACTTATTACATTTTTTGTTTTGTAATCTGTAATCTATTACATTTCCAAAGTAACCTCCCCAACACTACTTGGTATTATAGCTCACCTTACAGGGAACGTTAAGTCCCCAAGGCAAGCTAAGTTAATGGTTAGCAGCATGAATGTGCGGTTAGCGTGTGCTGTGGTGAAACCGACAAAAACAAAAGATAGAATTATGTAGGCTTAATGCATTTTATATTCATTATGTGATCTTATGTTATCTTGAGTTTTATATATTTTGTCAATTCACTTTGAGTTATGTGTTAGAGTGATCTTGAGGTTGCAGACACATTGCAATATGAACTTTTTGAAAACTAAATTCTAACAACTAAATTCCATCTCTTTATAGTTCCAGAGTATTATGGAAAAAGGACAGTGTATGTTGCCTCATTGAGTATCCTGGGGAGGACCAAGAAGAGCTCTTTCAAGATCGTCAGGTATGTTATTGATCAGACAGATACACAAAATGTTGCCCAGATGCCATTGTTTTATTTCTAATATCAATTACTGTGATTTAGCTGATCAACCAGTCCAGTTTAAAACACTCACTATATGTTTGTTTTGTTAGGCAGTACATTTTAGCAATAATTCACCCAAAAGTGAAAATTTACTTGATGTCATGTTGTTCCAAACCCATAATATTTTAGTTAGTCTTTAATACACAAATGAATATATATTTTTAAATGAATACTGACTGATTTCTGTCCATCAAATGAGAGTCTACTCATCCAAATCTCTTCATGCTTCAAGAAGTTCATGAAAAGATCATTAAAAATAAATACTTTGAGCAGATTAAGATTAATCCAAGTCTTCTGAAGAGGCACACTAGTTTTAAGTGATACACAGATTTAATTTATTTATACATTTACATTCATCAGCCAACATATAAATAAGCTCAGCCTCTCATTGCTTGATGCATGAGAACAAACCTCGTTGGTTCTCACTCGTCAGGCAAACAAGTTTGAGCTTCCATTTACAAAAACAAAGCCTATAATTACATCATATCAATATATGAAGTTCATATAAATTCATCAGGTCTCTTTATGAGACTTGGATTAAACCACTCAACTCACATAGATTTATTTTACAATCTCTTTATGAACTTTTTAAAGTCTCAGTTATGGGTGAATAGAATTTCAGTGTAGGGACAGAAATCTCTCAGATTTTATTTATTATATGTAAATATAATAATATAGAAATATGTAACTATTGCCATTTGTGTTTTGAAGATTAACAAAAGTCTTATAATTTGCAAAACAACATGAGGGGGAGTTTAATTTTCTTTACGAATTAAATGTGAGAATAAATTATCCTTGACATTAAATTTTGGGGGATTAATCCAGTTTTTTGTATTGGAGCATATCATGGCCCACTTTTATAAAAAAAAAAAAAAACACCTCAACAAAACATTAGAATGGCATCATGCTAGCAATGTAGAATCACAAAGAAAACAATTTTACTGGAACATGTTAATATGCTTAAATGTTAAAAATAAATAAATGATATGCTTCTTGTTTTTCTTTCTAACAGGAGGATGAACTTGAGGCACACACAAATCAAATGATGAAGATGCTGATGATGCATGATCCAGGAGGACCCAGCCTCTCATTTTCAAGTGTTGTAGCCTTTGTTTTAACAAATGACGTCAAGTCAGTTTTTATATAGTTTGAAATGACAAAACGTGGGACAGCATTTAAGATTATTGTTTTTAGCACATATTCTGACATGCATGAAGACATTATTATTATTTTTTTTTTAATGGGAAGCGTTTAAGAGGTTTTATGTAACATCAGTGATAGAAAGTTGTATTTCACTTAAATTGATTGTAAGAGGATTCTTTTGAACATGCATTAATACATTTGTTTAAAGAAGAAATGTTTGTTATTTGGTTAATAAAAAGTAAAATGCAATGTCCTGTGTCTGACCATTTTTTAGGTAAATTCAACCTTTCCGGAATAAATAATGTGTAATTATTTATATTGGCTAATTATTATAAATAATAATTTAGTAGATGAACTGTTGCCTACTAAAAATAGAGTAAATATTACTCAATCTTTATAGCTAATTAGTATTCAAAAATATTACTTAGACTTTACCTACTTTTTTTTAGTTAGACATAGCTGTTAAATCTAGGTATTTTTTACTCAAATATATAGGGTAGAATCTACCAAATCAAACTGAGTGCAAATTGTTACCTCAATTTTATTGAGTAGATTCTATAGGTTATTTTTTACAGTGCATAAAGCTGACATTATATGCGTTTAAAAGTAGCCTATTAAAATGGTACATTGGCCTTGCTCAGTTCAAGGTGTTGGGAAATCGAGCATTTTGTCCTGCTTCAGCATTTATTCAACAATAACACTCAACATTCAAAAGGTAAATATTATTCAGCCAATAAAGTTGGTCTATGTATTTCATAGAAAAGTGTGTCTAGTACTATATAAATTACAAAGGTTTAATTGGCATCTTTATTTCAAACGACCCGACCGACCGCGACCCGAATATCATTAAAATATTTTTGGATGACTTGTAATCGCAGGCACGCGCTCGATCAACCGGATCAACATTAACTTGCGCTAAATATCATTAAGAAAAAGTAGTTGCAGTACGAAAAGGTACTTAAGGCTATGGTCATTCTTGTAAACAATAAATTACAAGCTTTAGAGCTTGCAGACAAAACGCAGTCTTATGCTATTTTTAGAGCCTGCTGTTTAGGGAAAAAAAGTTAATTATAACAAAGCACTTTGAGACTTTCCTCAAGCATTTTAACCCTTTATTTGATATCTCTACCGCACAGTTGAGCTAACTTTGATAGAAAAAAAAAATCTGTCAAAAGGAAAAGATGAGAGAGCAATCTTTCCACAGCTATACTGCCCCATCTCGGTATCTGCTGCTTCCATGACAGGATGAGAATTTCCAGTTTTTAAGTTTACAACTGTTCCCCAATGCCCCCCTTGGAGATGGGCCTGTGCTGTAGCATTCATTAACAACAGTGTTGTGCAAGTCATTTCCAAAATGTAATTTGTTACATTAATATATTACTGTCTCTAAATTGTAATGCGTTACACTACTTTTAAGTTACTTATGAGTTACTTTTATCAAAATTTTCACAGATATAAGTTTACAGCTGCTCATTATACATTCAGTGGAGGTCTGGAGGATAGCATAAAATTCTAAAAATGTAAGGTAGGCCTAACCGTATGTCTGTTAATGTTACATTGTAGTTTAGGTTAAACACAAATAAGCACAAATCGCATTAATACATTCATAAATAACACTGGTAAATAAAGCGAAGTGTTATAATCATAGGCGGAGGGTGAACCAGCTCCAGGGTAAGGCTAACTCATAAACTCCTCTTTTTAGGAAAGAAAACAGACGCAGGTGTCACGTAGGCCAATAAAATATTTTTAATGGGACTGAATTGTATTTAATGTGATTACAAATTAATAAAAACATTAGAAATTGGTTATTTTAACGTTTCATTTCAAGTTATTCAAACAGCGATAGGCCTATTCAGAATACTACATTATCACTAACTTTGCAAATCTCACTCACCAAAAAAACAACAAAAAACAAACAAAAAAATATATAAAATACGCACATACAGGATTTCTTCCAAGGGTACGCAGTTTTTCTTTTTTTTTTTTTCTTTTTTTTGCGAAGGCCAAATGATGACGGCTTAAACTCAACAAAATGGTAGAATAGGCTACATCTATCAAAAGCAAGCATTCCGCTATTAAATTAGTTCGGTTTAAAAATGGAAAAGTGATTATATTTCGTTTAGGTTTTTTATTAAGTTAATTTAGCAAAACGTTTGAAGCATTTTTGTTCGTTAATTGTACGTTAAATGTTTTTAAAGTAATGATGATAAGCAGCCAGCGGCAGTGAGCGATTATCTATATTTGATCAGTTTAGCTTTCTCAAAGGACTTGCCTAAATGAAAATCTATGTATAAAACAGTTCAAGCATATCACACACATTAGTTAAAACGTTTAACCTTGATAAATGCGCGCTGTTGGATGAATATCCAATCGTTTGTGTGGAGACTTGAAGGCAGCTGAAGCAGCTTGAAATGGAGGCACCAGTGCAATCACTTTTTGTGTGTGTGAAAACAATCAAAAAAACATTTCTTCATTTTTACTCATAAAGGTAGGAGTAATACATCATTCTGACCTGTAACGGGTCAATTTTTATTTTAGTGCACTCACAATAGCCTATAAACAACTCGTTGTGCGTTTATAAAATAAAGGAAAACAGAATGCGCTTTCTGCCGTCTGTTCTTGAACAGCATCGCTTCACAATGAACACAGAAAGCTTTAAATTACCACTTTAAAATGAAATAATTCAAATCGAAAATAGAAACGTTCATTATGTAATCTGTAAAGATGTAAAGATATTTCTAAGGCACGTCCAAAGAAGAGATGGCGAGTCATTTTTTTCTTCATCTCCATTATTGATGAATGTCTAAAATATAAAAATAAGGAAAAGCCTAAAACAGGCCCGATTATATTTATTTTATAATTCTATTAAAATTAAAATGTTATAGAATATACTATAAAATTATAATTATAATTACAAATTATACTGGCATAAGGTATATTAAAACTTTAATTATTGTAGCTGCTTATATTTTCTGATTTTTATGTTTCTCTGTTCTAAATATCTTAAAATTTAGAGGATTTGCTGCAACGCAATTTTGTCCGATATGCAAATTATTTATTAGCCTATTAGTATTTTAATCCATACAGCAAATGCTTTAATAACACCTTTAAAAATTACTTTATTGCATCCAGATGCTTTTAAAGAACTTTTCAATATACATGTTATCTTATATCTTAAATGTTCTTGTATCTTAAATGTAAACCATGATTTCGTTGTATTCCCTGTGTAATGAATCTCTTACTTAGCTACATTTTAGGTGCGTCTGAGCTTTGTTGTTTATGATTTTTTTTTAAATCAAGAGTTGCGCGCACTCAACAAAACTGATAAGACTCATTTGAACGCATTCCTAAACTCAACAGAATCGTGTGTGATTGGTTATAATACGCAACACTGTAAAAACGCCTAAAAAGAATTACGGTGCAGATCTTAATGTAATCCCGCAATTGCTTTCTATTCATTTTCATTTTATTAGCAACAGACGCAATATATTGAATTTGTTTGTGCAGGGGAATAGGGCCTATGTCCAATTTAGGTGCATTTTTTGGCCCCAGGTCCCGGTGGCCAGGGGAAGGCTAAGCCTTCCCTATAGCCTTACACACGCTCCGCCTATTATTTATAATGTACAATCATTAAACACAATAAATAGCCTATACTATTTTAAATGGTTTTCAGAACAAAACAAGACAACAAAACAGTGTTTACATTTATTTCTGGCATCTGGTTGTCCTTTCCGTGAACTTTCGTAGAGCGCCGCTCAACACAAATGAACCAACTCAGTAGCATACGCTGTACCAGAGTTGTCATATAACTCTGTTGTTTTTATTATATATATATATATATATATATATATATATATATATATATATAATTTAAACTTCTTTATTGGGTTAAATTCCTTATTTGCTTGTCTTTTCTTATTTGCTTGTCTATTCACTTGTGCTTATATGACTATCATAAAATAACATGGGATGTCATTAATGAACCTTTTTAAATGCAAAAAATTTAAAAAACGTATAAAAATCGAGTGCTTGATAATGCCTAAATGTACATCATAAAGCAAAGTATTAAAAATAGAAGCAGTCATGACCGGCAATACTGTTTTGAGCAACTAGAGCTAAAGAATTCATTAAAAAGCCATTAAGGCATCTAGTGGTGAAAACATGGCATTACATAAGAGTATTTTCTTTCTCGCCACTAAATGCCTCCAATTTGCCTCTTTGCACTGGAATAATAGGCATATTAAAAAACATTTTTTTTTTTTAAATGGCCATCAAAAATATTGCACATTTTATTTAGAACCAAAATCAATGCACATTATGGGTTAATAATTTCTAGAAATTGCTGCAAACACAGCCAAACGTCTGTCCTGATTAATCTTATTCAAATATGTTCACAGCGCTGAGTTTTTGGAACTATTGAGAGCTCCATGAACTACGTGACCCTGTGGCACGAGATCAAAGCATGTCACAACTCCTTCTCAGCGGTTCTGGTAAAGCGACATTACTCTGCAATATGCAAATATGTCGTACACATTTGTGTCTGTCATTTTGTTGGATGTCATTTTACACAATTGTAGCTATTCACATTCAAAACACGGGTGTTTTGATCATTGTCTGTGTGTGCAAATCGGCATATTCAGCTTCTCACATCAGAGCTGCCAGTTCAAATTTCAACTTACAAATACGAATATAATAATGACAAGCTTTCACGTTCAAATCAACAAGCTCTCGAGTGTTGCCTCTGTTTTACCTTCATACAGTATTCTCTGTAAGCTGGCAAGTGCAATCATTTAATGTTCGATTGCACCTCAAAATTAAGCTTCTTTTGTTCATTTTAAAGCAAACTGGATTTTTCTGCTTATTTAATGGCAAATAACTAATGCAAATTGGATTACCACAAATGATCTGTGCTGAATTGGTCTGGTCTGGTTCTGTTCATCATTGATTGGATGAGAACCGTTCAATATTACTGGCTGTGGAAATCAATGGGTGTGACTCATTATACTATAAGCAAAGCACCGTAAGTGTTGCGCGCTCTGCGCAACCAAAACGGCGTTTTTTACAGTGTTAAATGGCAAAATGAACTGCGTAAAAAGCGGCGCTTTTCTTGCACACTAAAACGCCGTCAAATACCGCGTCATTTACGTATTTTCGCGCGTTTTTTACAGCGTTTGTAATCACAACAGCGTATTTTGCGGCGCCAATATTGTTTAAAACGCCGTATTTAACGGCGATTTGTATGTAATCGCGATTCATCTATAGCGTAATTCTGACCCTTTTGGCTTGCCATACACAGATGCGCTCGCGCGTTGTCATTTTCCTCTCTTGGGTCTGTTTTGCGCGCTTGCTTCATTCGCGTGCTCGTGGTTTTCGTGCGCGCGACTTTTGACTCTATTTAAACGCCATAGGCATGCGGTGTTTCTGATATCAGTGAGCGAGGAGTGGAGCGTGAGTGAAGCGCGGAGGGGAAATTGTTGCCGCTCCACTCCGCTCACATACTCTGCGCCGCATAGAGATTTCCAGCCACGTGGTAAAGTTGCGTTTTTGAAGTTTTCTATATTATTCTTTATTCTTTATATATTTGTTCATTAGTTTACTTTACCACTGCGACTTTGCATGTTCTGGTTTTGCACAGCAGAGCTGCCCCTGCTCTCTATTTTTGTTCGAAATTCCTTTGTTCTGAGATGGTGATAATAAACTATAAATCTAACATTGTGATATATTGATGTTTGTTTTATATCTGTGGATTGTATTGTAAACTAGTCAAGTGTTGATTTGATATAGGTTAAATTGAGTAAAGTCACTGTGGACCACATACCGCTTGGATATCGATGTCACTTAAAAAAACAAAAACTTATATTTAAAAAACAAACAAAATAAAATTCCAAACATTTCTCTAAATTATTCTGATAAAAAGACGAAACGAAAAAACATAAACTTCCAACCAAATACAAATCTGGTCTATTTTAATGGCTGTAACAGTATAAGCTGTTTGGCGGAAAAAAAGACGGGCTTCCATAGGCTTCAGGTCGGACTCGGGCCAAAAATATTGAAAAGCTGTTGGACAAGGTCCAGGCTACAGCCTGTGCGTCTCGGATTAATAGCTGTTATGTTAAATAAAGTTTACTAAATATAGCAAAGCAAGTAAGTATACTTTACCTGTGCACGCAGTTGTTGTTTCCCCTCAGACGCCGTGCTTCAATATTGGTAAATCGATATATCGGTCGATCTCTAGTTTTAAACGATTATGTCTCTTATGTGTATTGTAAAAACAACAAATGCCTTATTTCAACATCTGTTTTGACGTTGAAAAATATGTGCATGCAATAACAGATCTGTTCTCACATCACTAGATCTTTACTCAACCGTTTCAAAATAGTTTAAATACGGTTCGTACTCTGTTTGCTTCCATTGTCCTCCTAACACATGCTGTCTTTGGTCTCGGTCATGGCTTGCTTGTTTGCGCTAAGAAAACAGGCACATCAACTCTACATTATAAACATTTGAGGGCTCTTTTCTCTTGAGAAACACTCTTAGAGGAGCAGTCACTCATCCTTCTTGCTGATTTTCTTCTTTTTTTATTCGATCATCATTACATTACTTCACCTCATATAATTATTTTCTTTTATTCAGAACCAAAAGAAGAAGTTTGGCAGCTTCACTTCAACACAAGGCTCATGGTAAAAGCAAAAGACTAGTAAAGCTAGTATTATAAAACAGATGGTTCTGACTTTCTTATTGGATAGAATGCATTAAATGTCAGTCTGTGCTTGTTTTTGTCTTGTCTTTATTGTTTGGGAAACATTCTGTACTCTATACTGTATTTTCACATTACTTCGTATTTAGTTGTTGTTGTTGTTGTTGTTGTTGTTGTTGTTGCTCTCATATGTAACCTAATGTAGTCCTCTTCACTGATGTGCAAATACCATACCGTGCTTTTATCATTCGATGTATCACCATATTACAGCCACAGTACTTTTTAGTAAGTGCCATATGAAAATATTCTATAGAAAATAAGGGAATCAGCCTTAAAATAACTGCCTTCAGAGCTGGGTAGATTACTTACAAATTGTAATTTGTTTCCAAATTGCGTGACAAAAATTGTAGTCAGCTACGTAATCCATTACATTACACATTTTAGGTAATATAATCTGATTACTTTTGACCCAACTCGTTTATCACATTGATTTAAACAGGATAAACTTGTACCATAACGATGTAAAATACAAAGAGTGAGAAAATATATTCCTTTCATTGTAATTAACAACATGAAGTGCATTAAACATTATATTATATCAAGGTTTCTCAAACTGGGGTTTGTAAAGGATCTGTGGGGGATTGTGAGTTTAATGATAGGCTAACAAGTAATTAAATCGTAAAAATGTTAAATTAAAATGGTTTTAAAATAACAATTAAAAAGCCACTGAAGGGCTGTAGTGCAGTCCAGAGCAGGAAGAACAAAAACAGCAGAAATTGAATGCACACGAAGAACGGCCAATTCAGAAGTATTGGTCAGAAAAGTTGCACCACTTGGTACTCGAACCCACAACATGACAGGCTTCAGGCTTCGGAGCCAGTGGCCAGAAGAAACGTTTAAGAGTGAGAATGAGCTCACAAAAGCATGACTTAGCATTTATACAGATTTTAGCATGCTAAGATAACTTAATACTAAAGTAGTTTATGGTTGACCTAATAACTAAAGAGCTACATTAGAACAAATGGCAACGGGTTAGCATGCTAACCAATTAGCATGAACACTAGGTGGCGCTGTGTTCAAGCTTCTCAGGTACCTCTGGGACATGCTGTCGATGATCCCTACCAATTTTTGTGTAGATATGTCAAAAGGTTCAAAATATATTGCAAATGATGTCAAATTTCAAAATGGCGGACAGCCAATCCTGGCAAAATTGATATCCTCAACATGAGCCAAGAAATTCACAGATACCAAGAACATAATTTTTTTGACAAACTGTTTGAAAGTTATAAGCAAAAATGTGCATTTTTAGTATTTCACGACCCATAGGTGGCACTGTTCCCAACTTTGGAGTGGACCCATAGAGCATGGTTTTGATGAAGCATACCAAGTTCAATTTCAATTGATCAAAGTTTGGCCAAGATATTATAGCCTCTGAATCAATTTTGGGTCAACCTCGATATCTTTGCGACATAACTTTTGAACAAAGATGAATAAAAAAATTGTACAGTAATTTCTGTGCAGCTCAGTCCAAAGATCATCTGAGCCAATTTTTGGAAGAATTTGATCACTTTTCAAGGAGGAGTAGCAAAAAAAAAACAGAATACTGTACTTTTCAAAATGGCCACTACTGTAATGGGTGGAGTGTTAATGTAAGCTACTGATTCTGATCAACAGGAAGAGAGGAATCAGGTGTACTAAGTTAAAAGTCAAACATTTTTTAAATAGTTGTGGCACTATATAGTTGGTCCTAGAGACTCCAAAGTTGGTCAGATTACTATTCATTGCCATCACTACAAGTGTGCCAAATTTCACCAATCTTCTATGTTCCCTTCATAGGGCTGCCATAAACTCCCATTGGACGAAAATACTAAGAAAACACACAGATAGTAATAATACACTTACTAATAAATGTTTAAAATATGACCATTAACCAATGCCAGAGAACTGTGAACATGTGATACTTAAAACTTTAGATACTTAAAGGGGTCATTGATTATTTCACTTTTTTTAACTGTAGTTAATGTGTAATGTTGCTGTTTGAGCATAAACAACAACTGCAAAGTTTTGATGTTCAGTGCAAGATATTGTTTTTTTACAGAATTGCTGGTTGAAAGTAAATATATGAGGGAAAGAGGGTTCAGCTGACAAAAAGTTGTCTGCAAATAAGAAATACTTTGGGCATTCTAATGAGTTTGAAAGACAAAAGCCTTTGGTTAATCTACTGAAAATGTAAAAGATGGAAGGAATTACAGAGAATTATGTATTCATGTAATCCATAAAAAGTAACTGTAGTCTGATTATGAGTATTTTACTCTTATTTACTCTAATTACAAATTCTTAATTGGTGGATTCCGATTACGTAATCCAGATTACATGTAATCAGTTACTACCCAGCTCTGACAACTTCTCAAATTAGAATAATGTCAAGTCTAAGGCAGAGTGATAAGGCAGAAATGCATATTTATTCTGCTGTTGCACGAGGTTTGAATGCAGAAACCCTCTGAACATTCATTAGGCGTCATCAGTCCCTCAGCATGCTGCAGTTGTGTTTGTGTTGTTGAAGTGGTCACACTGTGGGTGGATAAGCAGCAGGGGAAGGTTATGGGTTTATTGTGCTGTTATTCACCACTGAAACACTGTGTGAAATGTACCAGCGTTTCTGTCCATAACCTTGTTATTGGCATTTGCTTGTACACATTCTGAGCTGTTTGTGTACTTCAAACTGTTTTTGGGCTGTGCTGGGCGGTGTTATATGACCTTTACTGATAGATTTTTAGCCTCTGTTTTCAGATCTGTCTTGCAATTATTCTTCCGACAAGACCACATAAAGTATTAATGCATTTAGACCATTTTGTTGTACTGTGGAAATACATATATAGTTGAGATGTGGAACTAAGTGCATTACATTTTATTGAAATAAGATGATAATCCAAGAAGGAGACCAGCCAAAAAGGTAACACAAACAAAACTGCTTAGCCAAGAACACTTAATAACCGACAAAGGATGAAGTGAAACACAGGGCTTTAAATACACAAAGAAAATGAGCAGCTAAACAAGACAGATGTGAACACAAGCAAAACCCATGGCAACAATTTCAAACACAGAAGGGGAAATGGAAACAATGAAAGCAAACTAAGAGTCATTTTGAACAGACTACATATGATGAGAAATAAAGAAATTTCAGATTTGTTTGCATTGCGAAATTACTTTTATGACCGTTAAAAAAAAATGTTATTTCATGACTCCTAGCAATTTTTAGTTCTCATTACTGCAATGTGTATTTTCGAAACTGATTGAGACAATAATTAACTGCATGTGGAAGTGACATCTGGGTCATTCCGTGTCAAATCAACCAAGTTTCAAAAACTTCCCCGGCTCAAATTTTAGATTTTGCTGAGGAAAGATAGACATGTATAGTGATGAAAGCCAAAATATTTATTTTCATGGATAAATATTTACTGAGTAATCCACTATTTTATAGAGGGAGGTCAAAATGGCATTTTTCATCAAGTTACAGGGGGGTATTTATATTGGTAAAATCTGTTGACTTTAGCAATCTTTGTTGCATTATGTGCCAATGGTGACCATTCAAAAATGGGGAAACAGCACTTTTCTCAAAAAAGCAAGTTTTTCTCTAAAGTTTGCATGCCTGTAACTCAAGAAGTATCAAAGATATTTTAATGCCCTTTTAGATATTGGGGCTTAACAAACTTTCCTTTTGGTATCTTTATTTTTAATGCCCTATAAGATTTGGTTCCAGAGATATTAGGATTTCAATATGGCTCCAGGAATAAACCATTCAAATGTACACATTTTCAGTGGTTAAAAACCAAATGTTGGTCAGTTTGAAAAAATATGATACTTATTTTCTTTTAAAAAGGAATGTCTGAAGAACAAATAACGTTAAAACTAGATATGTGTCTTGTTCCTTTCTGTCAAGACAAATAATGTCGAAACTGAATTGTATCTTGTTCCCCTCTATCAGAATGTTACATTCAAGAAAGTTATTAGGTGGTTGTTTTGTCTGTTGCTCTTTTTTCTTTATTTCAGGTCCTTAGTGGTTCCATTGCTTGCTGCTCCTGATTGGTTGGCTCATGTTCCATTATGTCAACCAATCCCGTCACTCCATTCTTCTGATTGGTTGCTGCACATCTCAGTACTTCAACCAATCCCGTCACTCCATTCTTCTGATTGGATGCTGTACATCTCAACACTTCATCCAATCCTGTTACTCCATTCTTCTGATTTGACGATAATCTGTTTCAGTGCACCGTCCTCAACCAATCCCCATTTTCCAGCTGGCTTTTAAGAAGCCATTTCAGGAATTAGAGTTAGTCTTGGGGGGGGGGGGGGCATTAATATCTAAAAGGGCATTAAAATATCTTTAATACTTCTTGAGTTACAGGCATGCAAACTTTGGAGGAAAACTTGAAAAGAGCTGTTTCCCCATTTTTTGAATGGTCACCATTGGCCATAATGCAAATAAATTGCTAAAGTCAACAGATTTTACTAATATAACTACTAATCTCTGTGCAAAAATAAGATAATGCTGCTGCCATCTTTCCGAATTTTTAACCCCCTGTAACCTGTCTCTAAGGTGAAAATTGCCATTTTGACCTCCCTCTATAAAATAGTGGATTACTCAGCCAATATTCATCCATGACATT
Source organism: Garra rufa (assembly GCF_049309525.1). Classification (NCBI taxonomy): domain Eukaryota; kingdom Metazoa; phylum Chordata; class Actinopteri; order Cypriniformes; family Cyprinidae; genus Garra; species Garra rufa. The sequence continues at coordinate 17,594,509 of NC_133377.1, forward strand.
TAATATTTTGGCTTTCATCACTATACATGTCTATCTTTCTTCAGAATACATATTAGCAAAATCAAAAGTTTAATCTGGGGACCTCTGGTTGAGTTGACATGGAATGACCCATCTTTAAGTTGACTGCACTTGAACCAATAGTGATAATATAGGCTGAGACGCATATTTGACAACATTCGTTACTAATGACGCAGGTTCAGACACTGCGCTGTGGTCAGTAATGAAAAGTGAAAGAGAAGAGCATAATGTGAGTAATGCCTGTGTAATGTTTTGATTACATCAGACATTCGGAGACCGTAAAGCATGCACACACTGGCCAACTCTTCTGCTGTCAGTTTCTTTGAAAAGTCTGTACTTCTGAGAATGAAATTAATTCCCTGGGCCTCTTGGAAAAAACACTAAAAAAAGGCTTCAGTGATATGGTGCATTCATAATGTAGGGCAACCCATAATTCATTTGTTCAAATGATTGTTGTTTTAGGATTATACTGTAACAACATGAATGTTTCTACAGCTCAATATTTACCTAATGCACTGCTTTAGCTGAAAGCTGAGAGATGCACACACTATACCAGAGATGTACAAGTTTTAAGACTCATATTACAGTTGGCATGAATGAAATTTGATTTGCCAGCATTCTAAATATAAAAGTCATAATATCTCTTAATATTGATCATGCAGTCCCTTACCAAAAAGAACTACACTTCAAGTTTATTTTTTAAGTATACTTAGGTAAAGCTCAAATATATTTTTAAGCATACTTTATGTAGTAATTATACAAATATCAGTGGACTAGTAGTATACCTTTAAGTTTACTATTTCAATACTCCAAGGGACTAAATTGGCCCACTTTCTAGTATATAAAAGTATACTTTTAAGTATAACAGTAGTAAACTTTGAGTACACAACTAGCTTACATCTATGTTTTTAGTTTGTACTGCAAGTATACTAAAAAGTGAACGTATAGGTATACTGATAGTTTACTAATGAAATACTTTTTATGCATTTTTAGTACACTTTGAAGTATAGTCTCAGTAAACTACTAGTTCAGTAGCTTTATACTGCAAGTACACTTGAACGTTTTCTTTAAGTGAACTTTACATCATACTTTAAGTATACTACTATGTCCTTATTTAGGTATTAATTTGTAAATATTTTATATAAATATGTGAACATACAAAACATCAAAAGAAAGAACAGGTACTCGTAGTAAACAAAAACTTTTTCTTGTAGCTTCATGCATTCTTTTTATAAACACTTGAATGTGGATGACTTTCATAAAAAAAAATGAATAAACAACATTTTTAACAAAAAGCTTAAAAAATATGAATTGGATTCATGATTATAAAAACGTAGATCGAGTTGATCAACAGCCCAAAACTTGTCAGTCATTATTACCTCTTCATGGGTCGACATTTTATTCCACAACATTACACAGTTTTACATATCTATGGTTTTGACGCTGTTTTATGTCTGACGATTGTGTTAAATAACTTGTGGAAGCATCTGTTGTTTCGGTTTCTTCTTCACTTGTGTTTTACCTTGTCTTACCATGAAGCACTATGGCTTTATGCATTTGTACTAACTGACGTCTGTTTTATCTTGAATATTTGTTTTGCTTGAGGAATATATTTGTATAGAAGGTTGGAAGGGCGTCACCCAACCTGTGGTTAAACTTTCAAACTGAGTTTAGTGGATTATTCTGTCAGCGCTCTCCTAATATGCTTGCATTAGACAGCGTGCGTTTCCACGTTCGGAAAATGATGCATGTGTGCTTGTGTTTCCTCCATCTCAGCCATTCACAAACATGTTAGAAGACAGGACGTTAGCTAAGCCATTACATGTGATTAGGAGTCTTAAGGGTAAACACATCACATAAACAAGTAGCTGTTTTTTCCTCTTGTTTACTTTCCTTCGTTTTCATGCTTCAATTTCTCTCTTTCTCTCTGTCTTTCTCTTGCCACTTGAATTATGTGTGAAATGTTGCACATTCTGAAAGCTTTTTACTGTAATTTTAATTCAGTCATGTAGCACTTTTGTTCTGCAGTTCTGCTCATAATTTTGTATTGGATGATCCACCAGAGTTGTTGAATTCTTTGTTTGTCCTGAGCAGTTAAACTGCATGTTGTTTTTCAGAAAAATCCATTACGTCCTGCAAGTTCTTTGGTTTTCCAGCATCTTCTGCATATTTGACACCTTTCCAACAGTGACTGTTTAATTTTGAGGCCCATCTTTTCACACTGAGGACAATTAAGGGACTCATAAACAACTATTACAAAAGGTTCAAGCATTTACTGATGCGTCAAGAGCCGGGGGGTGTAACTTTTTGAATTGGATGATCAGGGGAAATTGTAGAAAAGTATTTTACATAGCTTCTTAAAAGCAGTACGAAATAAAAACTAAGCTAATGATTTTTATACAAATTAAGAAAAAAAATAGGGGTCAGATATGCAAAAGAAACCAGAAAACCAAAGAATATGCAAGAGCTGGATGATTTTTTTCGTAGAACAGCAGGCAGGCAGTTGATCTGCTCAGGACAATAAATGATGAACTGACTTGAAATGGAAAATTAAGTGTTGACTTTTGTCCTGTTCAAAACTGTAAAGCTGTAATCTGTATTGTTAAAAGTGCTATATAAATAAAGGTGACTTACATTACATTTAGACATTTGGCAGATGCTATTATCCAAAGCGACTTACAAAAGAGCACAATGGAAGCAATCAAAATCAACAAAAGAGCAATAACATGCTCAATAACAAGTGCTATGACAAGTCTCATTTAGCCTAACATAGTACATGTAGCAAGGTTTTTTTTAATAATGCAGTTTACGTAGAAAGGGTAGCAAAAAGAAAATAGAATATAAAAAGAAAAAGCAAGCTAAAGTTATGCTGATGATACACTGATAACTTTTTAAGCAATGTTGCCAGGCAGCCAGGTGTGATACAGGGCCCACAACTAGTCTAAATTATCCAGACAGAAATGTTTTACCCATTCTCAATGGGAAAGTGCCCAATCAACATTGCTCCAAAAAAGTTGCTCGATAGAATTGCTCAAAAAGTTGCCCAGTGTATCATTAGCATTAGAGGCCTAAAATCAATAGATAGAATGCAATTAGAATAGAATTAGAATGGAGGGTGCTAGAGGAAGAGGGTCAAATAAAGATGGAAGAGATGTGTTTTTAGCCAATTCTTGAAGATGGCTAAGGACGCTGTACGGATTGAGTTGGGCAGATCATTCCACTAGGAGGGTACATTTAATGTGAACGTTTGTGAAAGTGATTTTGTGCCTCTTTGGGATGGCCAATAATGCACTGTTCATTTGCAGAATGCAAGCTTCTAGAGGCACATAAGTCTGATGTAATGAATTTAGGTAAATGGGTGCCAGTGGTGGTTTTGTAGGCAAACCTTGAATTTTATGCGAGCAGCTATTGGTAGCCAGTGCAAATTGATGAAGAGAGGTGTGACATGCATTCTTTTCAGCTCATTAAAAATTAATCCTGCAGCCGCATTCTGGATTAATTGTAAAGGTTTGATAGAACTGGCTGGAAGACCTGCCAGAAGGACATTGCAATAGTCCAGCCTGGACAGAACAAGAGCTTGAACAATGAGTTGAGAAGCATGTTCCGAAAGAAAGGCCTGATCTTCCTGATATTGAATAAAGCTAATCTGTAGGACTGGGCAGTTTTATCAATGTGACCTGAGAAAGTCAGCTGATCATCAATTACAACTGATCTGTCTTGGAAAGGTTGTGTTGAAGATGATGGATGATTCATCCAGCAATAAATGTCTGTTAGACAAGCTGAGATGCGAGCAGCAATCAGGATGGAATGAGAGGTAGAGTTGAGTGTCATCAGCATAGCAGTGAAATGAAAAGCCATGTTTCTGAATGACAGAACCTAGTGATGCCGTGTAGACAGAGTAGTGAAGTGGTCCAAGAACTGAGCCCTGAGGTACTTCAGTTGTTAGATGTTGCGACTTGAATGCCACACCTTTCCAAGATACCTCGAAGTACCTGTCTGAGAGGTAAGACTCAAAGCACTGGAGTGCGGTTTCTGAGAAGCCAATAGGGTTGACAGGAGGATCTTGTGGTTCACTGCGTCAAAACTTGACAAACAAAAGATTCATTAAGAACTATCACAAAACAAGAAAACAGTTGTTGCCTATCCAGGTAACGACACACAGTTTTAAGATTCAAGGGTATGCAAACTTTTGAATGAGATAATTTTTATACATTTAATAAATATAAATTATGCATATTAAAATGTTTCTCTCTGCTGCAGTTCTCAAATCACATTTTTCATTATGATACAACTGCGTCACATTTGATTGCAACACATGAGAACCAATGGCTTTTGGCATCAGTGACATGAAACTTGGCGTGAGGCCTTGCCACCCTGTTTATCTGAAAGATATTTCAGAGCTTGGCTGATGACAGGTTTTTCACTGTAAAACTAACACTTTTCTTTTAGTGGGTAAACCTTCTTTACAAGCATGACTCGCACTGTGTTCCTAGTTTATAAATTCTTCCAACCTAAACCATCTCCTTGAAGACCTTCCAAACAATTTCTCTCACTTAAATGTGACTTGAGGCCAGATCACTCGAGTGATTTGACTAGAACTGACTAATGCGTCTTGGAAAGGCTTTTGAAGGACATCCTCCTCTGATGTTCTGAGGAAGCATTCTGGATTGTTCCATCTGGTGATCAGCAGAGGTCAAGCAGATGGTAATGCTCCTCAGGGGAGAGACGGGGCGGCAGGGAACGCCGCATCTGGAAGGCTGGTTTCCTCAATCCCTGCGCTCTGCCATGGACATATCCTGCTATCCAAACACACACAGGGCTCATGGCTGCTTACAGTAAACTAGAGGTTGCATAATAGAGCCGTTATATATTACACTTTTGTTTTTGGCAGTGTCTCTGAAAGTATCTTAAGGGTGAAGTGTGTGTTTTACTGTCACCCATTCTGGTTTAATGTGTAGACTTAACTAACAAGTAAGCCATTTGTAGGTTGGCTTTCTGAAGAGTGTGAACACTGGCTTTGCAGTACTTCCAAAACATTTCTGTGTTTGTTTGTGTGGTCCAATATGTCAGGTTCCTCAAGTCAGTGACTCAATTTGTGTAAGTTTGGAGTTGGGATGACATGTTTTTCTGAAACAAGGAGGTGTATAACACTTAGAGTGTCACGTATTGTTCGTCTTGTCATCATTAACTCTTGCACTACACATCATGGACTTCATTCCCCACAAGCCACTGCACTAATCACTGCATTCACCTGCTCCTTGTTTCTCACTGCACTGAATACCGCTCACAGCTGCACCTCATCACACTGACTGCATTTAAGCTTCTCACACACACAGCCACCTTGCGAAGTCTTATTGTTCCGTATGGTCTTTATTTCCGAGCGTTTCTTCCCGAGTTTGTTTTCCCCGTGTTTGATTCTCGCTGCCAGCCCCGACCTTTCTGCCTGTTTTTTGATGACGATTTCTGCCTGCCCCTTTGTGTTTGTTTTGTTGAATAAATGCTGCAAATGGATCCGAACGTCTCTGACCCTCCGTGTGACAGAGAGAGCTATCCATTATTATCACTGGCGGCTGTCTGGCTGGTGCAGAGCACCCCAGAGGTGAAGAAAACACTTTTAAAGTACAAATTGTGCATAGTAAATGGGTTGTTGGCAGTTATTATTCATGTGTTGTTAATTTGTCGTGTGTCTGGACAGATTGCTTAAACATTTATTCTAATCGCTCTCAACATTTCATTCTAGATTTTCATGTTGGGAGGGATTCATGCACCTCAGCCCTGGCAGGACTAAATGTTCCCACGTCTTTCTGGTAAGAACAGATTTAACAGATTTATATAAAACGAAATTAAATTAATTTGATAATCAGCACTCACATAAAACTGATATGTTTCAACTTCAATTAATTGTTGATATATAAACAATTAAACAGTGGCTGTGATAAAAAAACTTTTATTCAAACATACTGTACATAATGAAGACAAGGTTAATTTAAAATATAAAATTATAATAAAATAAAACAATATGATAAGTTATATATTTAGGTAAATGGGTGCCAGTGGTGGTTTTTTAGGCAAACATTAATGCCTTGAATTTTATGCGAGCAGCTATTGGTAGCCAGTGCAAATTGATGAAGAGAGTGTGACATGCATTCTTTTCAGCTCATTAAAAATTAATCCTGCAGCCGCATTCTGGATTAATTGTAAAGGTTTGATAGAACTGGCTGGAAGACCTGCCAGAAGAACATTGCAATAGTCCAGCCTGGACAGAACAAGAGCTTGAACAATGAGTTGTGAAGCATATATAAGTTATATAGTTCCTGTATTTACCAAAATGTTCCTCTTTCTTTTTTTCTAGCTGACTAAAGCACTATGGACATTGAATGACTTTCCTGAGGTAAATGCAACATTTTGTGACGTTGATTACAGTTTTTTTTTTTTTTTTTTATAGAGGTTGACCGATATTTGATTTTACCACACTGTCTGTTCTACAGCTTTTATCAATCTTAGTTAAAACTCTGTGATGGCACTCTGCGATGCGGCTGAGGATTTATGTCGGCTGAAAGAACACGTTTGCTTTCTCATATCAAATTTGCAACTTGCTGGCTAACAAATGCATTAATGTGATCAGCTGGATATAAGCAAATGCAAATAGATGGCAACAATTGTGACATTAAACATATGTGCTGGACTTACGCGTTTGGTCGCACAGTTTTAACCTCTTGAGGTGTGGCAAATGTTCACATTATAAACGTACTGCTGTCATTTCTCTATTAATGTAGCATCCAGTCAACAAAGTAATTACTAAGTAATGATATGAAAACTTGTATTATAGGTCGTTGTCGATGTTTTAAGGCCGCATCTGTTCAGCGTGCAACCCGGAAAAACTATCGGCATGGATTTTTGACGATAACGATAGTTCTGCCAATCAGATATTGGTCCCAATTAATTGGCAAAAACCGATAAATTGGTTGACCTCTAGTTTTTTATTAATGTCTTAATGTGCATCAAAATGACATTTATTGTTTGAGTTACGCTATAAAAATTACTTCATATGCTTCATACGAAACAAAGCACAAAGCTTATTACGATTACTGAATGATATGTTTTGCTCAGCATAGACTGCAACAGCATAGACTGAAAGATCTTGGTTCAACTAAATGAAGATTAAAAGGGATTAATCAATATTGTCAAACCGGCTCTAGCATCCACACAGACATGTTTTGAGAATGAAATAAACGCTCACACAGTTGGAGAAGTGCTAATTGCTAGCGCCTCATCATTCCAATAACTTCTGCATTCTAACCTTACTTCAAATGTAAGTCTTGTGTCAGTAAAGACTGATGTAGAAAAAGCTTCACTGCAGACAGTATAACGACAGCTGCTGGATTGAGGAATATGCAACTAACCTCAGTGATGAAGCGGACATAGTTAAGTTGACACACTGAATGCATTTACATTTTAATGAGTTCTTAGGTATTTCACTTTACTGTAAAGTGGACTGTAAATATTTCATTTTTTAAGGTTGGCTTTTGAATGTAAATACAATTTAGTTGTTGAATTCAGTTTGAATGAATTGTTCTTGAAATATCAGATTTGAACGCTTTAGAAAGAACTATGGCTGCATTTACACTAGCACAAAAAATCAGATTTTTTTTGCTCACATCTGACATAGATCAGAATTTGTTACACACATGTAAACACAAACAAACACACGGTGTGAAAGTGGCGTCTGCGGTGAGCGTGGAGGATTGTTGCTTGGCGATAGGTGAGGTCGTAGGGCATGAACATATCATGTCGGCCTCCAGAATGAACAGTGCCACAGTTGTTTTCCTTAGTTCGGTGGAAAAAGCAAATGAGGTAGTTAAAACTGGTATAGTTATTGAAAATCTTTTCACGCCTGTACTCCCACTTTCCATGCCATCTAAGAAAGTGTTGTTGTCTAATGTGCCGCCTTTTGTGAGCGATGAAACTTTGGTTAGAATTATGTCTCGGTATGGAAAACTTGTGTCACCTATCAAAATGATACCGGTTGGATGTAAGTCCCCGCTTTTGAAGCATGTGTTTTCATTTAGACGCTCCCTTTTCATGATCTTAAAGGAGGATGAAGAGCTTGATTTGTCACTTCATCTTAAAATTGATGATTGTGATTATGTTATTTACGCTACAACAGAAAAAATGAAATGCTTCAACTGCGGGGATATTAGTCATTTAATCCGCGCATGTCCTAATAGGACAAACGAAAACAGACCAGTGGTTGATGATAGCGCGGGCGGGGTTGGTGAGTCGGCTGAGGCCGGACCATCAAACGCTGCTTTGCCTGGGACAGTGAGCGAGGGGTTGTCAGCTCAGGCAACTGCTTCCAAAGCTGCGGTTAAAGAACACACTTCGATTAATGCTGATGATTTAATTTTGAAATCCGTGGTGCAAAAAGATGTGTTAAGAGATGGGAGCGTGGTTAATGTTTTGCAGTCCGACTTGAGCTTGGATGGCGTTAACACGAAAGCGGAACAGAGACAATTTAAGGTACCAACAAAGAGAAAAAAAGCAGACGATTGTCAAGCTAGTAAAGCAAAAAAAGTGGATGTGGAAGATGTATATTGTGACGATGATATGGAAAGCGGTAGTGAATCCTCTGATTCTAGCGTGAGCTTGTCTCAGAGTGATTTTTCTTCTTGCAGCTATGAAGTGGATGATATTAAACTCTTTCTCAAGGTTACTAAAAATAAAAGAGGAGTGCGCGTAATTGAATACTTTCCTGATACGAAACAGTTTGTTGACAAATCTAGGCTTTTTATGTCAGAGGGTTTATTTACAAATAAAGAAATCTATCGATTAAAAAAGATAGTGAGACAGGTTTCCTCTGGTGACACAAATGAAGAAAAAGTTTAGCATCAGGTTCATGGAAAAAGGTGTGTGCGCAGTCTTATGTTTGTTCTCCTTCCTTTTTCTTAACATTTGTGAGGTTAATATTGCAACAATAAATGTAAATGGTCTAAAGGCGGGCGTACACGGTGCGATTTTTGAGGTCGTACGAGCTCGCATGCGATTTTTGTGGTTATCGGAGGGAATCGTCTCTTCTCGTATGGTCGGGGCTCGTATGGTGTATGACAACTTACGAGACGAGCAGAGTGCCTTACGAGCACTTCACGACCTCACGATCATTTTTAAACATGTCAAAAAACTTCGGGAGCTGTCGGATTGAAGACGTGACATGTGTGCTGTTGAACGAGCTGATTTGTTGAGCAGACTGCAAATGACCAATCAGAAGCTAAAGAAAACCACAGAAGAAGATGAACATGACAGCGCCACACGGTGACTTGGACTATTGAGAAAGAGGATAAACTCGCTGAACTTTGGCAAGAACAGCGAGCGCTGTATGAGTTATCGATCGGTGATCGATCACCTATTGTTTGCTACAGCTATTGCTAGCTATAGTGGTGGCCAACTAGCCCCCTCGACGTGCATAATACTAGGTTAAAACATACATTACAATGCTGTACAGTGCTGTAGCATTGCAGTTCCAATGTCTTTAATTTAATGCTTGTTAGCACTGCTGTAGAGGTGAAGTTTTGTCAAGTTTGCAACGAGTGTACACACGCAATGGTGATCAGACGGTTCCTGCATGTGTAGCAAAGTATCACAGCTCATATTTTTTATATGCAGTTATGAGATAGACAGAGAGCAGTTTTATTGAACAGTACATACACAGTATACACAGCCTTCCTCTCAGAATGTGATCGGCAGGTTTTAAAATCGTGCCGTGTACCACTGCGTCCGTAAAAAAAAGTCACTCGTGACGTGTGCGTGACCATACGGTCTTCCGACTGTCCGAATTCGCACCGTGTACGGCCGCCTTAAGAGAAAGGGTAAAAAGAGTTGGAGTGTTTGAGGTGATTAAACAAAAAAGAATTGATGTTGCCATGTTGCAAGAAACTCACAGTGATCTGAGAAATGCTGCTGATTGGGCAGCTGAGTGGGATGGAGTCTCAATTTTGAGTCATGGCACCTCTCTCAGTGGAGGGGTCGCCATCCTTTTTGCTAAAAAACTTTAATCCATGCACATATCAGGTGGAAGAAGTAGTCAAAGGTAGGCTCTTAAAAGTAAGAGCCACTTTTGATAAATATACTTTAATTTTTATTTGTGTGTATGTTCCTACTTCAGCTGTTGAGAGAATGGTGTTTTTAAATACACTTCGTTCTGTAATGCAGAAATGTCGTGTGGAGGATTACTTATTTTTGGGTGGGGATTTTAATTGTACTATGTCAAGTTTAGATAGAAACCATATTGAACCTCATCAGCCATCACGCAATCGGTTGATTCAATTTGTTAAGACACATGAGCTGTGTGATAATTTGGAGGCGGCTTAATGGGTCACAAAGACAATATACTTGGGCTCACGCTTGTGACACTGTTATTTCTTTGGCTAGGCTGGAACGGTTTTATGTTTATAATCATCAGTGTAGCATTGTAAGAAAATGTTTAATTACCCCCACTGGGTTTTACTGATCATAGCATGGTACAGTGTTTTGTGTTTTTGAACTGTATTAAATTAAAGAGTGCATACTGGCAGCTAAACGTTAATCTGTTAAGTGATAATTATTTTAAAGAAATGTTCAAAGTGTTTTGGAGTGAGTATAGAAATACAAAGGAATCTTTCACTTCTTTAAGACAATGGTGGGACTTTGGAAAAATTCAAATTAAGCAGTTTTGTATACAGTATGCGCAAAATGTCACTAAAGAGACTGTTTTAGTCATGAACACCTTGGAGGCCGAGATTTTGAAGCTTCAGGATTTGGCTGAGTCAACTGGCGTCAGAAGTCATCTGGACACTTTGGTTAATAAGAAGATGCAGTTGGCTGATTTGCTGGGTTTTAAGGCACAGGGGGCTCTGATCAGATCACGGTTTCAGAGTGCAAATCAGATGGATGCGCCTTCCAAGTTTTTCTTTAACTTGGAAAAGAAGAATGGTCAAAGTAGAGCCATTCATGCTTTGCGCTCTGATTCTGGTAAACTACTAACAGACCCTGCAGAAATTCGTAGGAGAGCAGTGGTGTTTTATGAAAATTTGTATAAAAATGAACTCGGAGCAGGATATGAAGGTGAGAGTGATTTTTTTAATGATTTGCCGCAGGTATCGGAGGAAGCCAATGCCGAAATCTCAAGTGCTTTGAGTGAGGCAGAGCTGTATAAGGCCCTCCAAGGAACGGAGTCGGGAAAGGCTCCGGGAATTGATGGTTTACCGGTTGACTGGTACAAGGCATTCTGGGCTGTGCTGAAAGAGGATCTGCTAGAGGTTTTTAACGAGAGCTTGGCTGAAGGCCAACTGCCTCTGAGCTGCCATAGAGCAGTGTTGACCCTCTTGCCCAAGAAGGGTGATCTTACTGACATCAAGTGCTGGCGACCTGTATTCTTGCTCTGTAACGACTACAAGCTGCTCTCCAAAGTGCTGGCGAATCGGTTAGCAGGGGTGATGAGTGCTGTTATCCATTCTGACCAGACCTACTGTGTCCCCGGCAGATCGATATTTGATAATATTTCTCTAGTGTGAGATTTTTTCAAGGTCTCCAAGGTGCTTAATTTGGATTGTGGTTTAATTTCTTTAGATCAGGAAAAAGCTTTTGACCGCGTAGAGCATTGTTATCTTTGGAAAGTTTTAAAATCTTTTGGTTTTTGTCAAAAGTTTACTGATTGCATTAAAGTTCTCTATAGTGACGTGGAGAGCATTCTTAAAATCAATGGTGGTTTATGTGCTCCTTTTAAAGTATATAGGGGTGTCAGGCAAGGGTGTTCATTATCTGGCATGCTTTACTCCCTGGCAATTGAACCTCTTTTACATCAAATAAGGGCTAAATTACATGGTACATGTCTGCCGAAGAAAATCTCGTATTGTCAGCGTATGCTGATGATATGGTAATCATGATTAGCAGGAAAAGTGATATACAGATTTTGTCAAAGCTGCTCTCAACCTTTAGAGGGTTATCATCTGCAAAGGTAAATTGGGGGAAAAGTGAAGCGCTATTATTGGGAAAATGGTCAGAAGGAAAACCAGAACTGCCAGAGGGTTTAAGTTGGAGAACATCAGGTTTTAAATATTTAGGTGTGTTTTTGGGGGATGATTTAACAGTGCAAAAGAATTGGGAAGGGATCTTTGAGAAAATTAAAGGTTGTCTGGAAAAATGGAAATGGTTATCTCCTAAGATGTCATATAGAGGTCGCATTTAATAGTTAATAATTTAGTAGCGTCATCTTTATGGCACAAATTTGCATGTGTTGACCCCCCTGTTCAATTGTTATCCAAAATACAAGCTATTCTAGTTGACTTCCTCTGGGATAAATTACATTGGGTCCCGCAGAGTGTGTTATTTCTGCCTAAAGAGGAGGGTGGGCAAGGCTTAATACACTTGCAAAGCAGGATAGCAACCTTCCGTTTGCAACGTATCCAAAAGTTATTAGGTGGTTCAGTTGATTTTAAATGGTGTGCGGTTGCATATATGATTTTACATAAGCTTGAAAATTTGGGGCTGGACAAAACTCTCTTTCTGCTGGATCCTTTAAAATTGAACACTTCTGGTTTGCCAATTTTTTACAAGAACATTTTTAAGGTTTGGAGCCTTTTTAATTTTAGACGAACGAAAGATCAACAGTCTCTTTTCTGGCTCTTGGAAGAACCATTAATTCATGGAGCTCGTCTAGATTTGTCGACAAGTGGATGTTTCCCGGGACTTAACAAAGCACTTATTGAACATAGAGTCATCACCTTGGGTCAGCTACTGGAATCAGCAGGACTGGAGTTTAAGAATAGTGAAACAGTCGCTCAGCGGTTAGATTTCAAATCTACTCGCTTAATTGCACAGTGTTTATCGAAGTGGGAGGCTGCCCTCAGACCAGCGGAGTGGACTTTGCTATCTAGCCTTCGTGATGGTCTCAGTAAGGCCAATCCAGTGGACTCGTTCCCACTTTTGTATTTTTCTGTGAATTTGGAAGGGTTTGCTGGGTTTTTTTTTAGAAACTGTTGGTTCTGTGTACAGTATGTTGATTTTTTATCTTGTGTTGGGAAAACACTTTATAAGTTTTGTGTAATCAGTTTCAACAAGAAAAGTTTGAATGGGAAAGTTGATACACCTTGGCGTGATTTTTTTAAATTAAGTGTGGATAGAAGGCCACAATGGAGAGCACTGTATAAACCACCATTGGTTAAAAGAGCAGGTGACTTGCAGTGGAGGGTCCTTCATGGTGCTATTGCAGTCAACTCCTTTGTTTCAGTTTTAAACCCAGAGATTGGGGTTAAATGCCCCTTTTGTAATGAGAGAGAAACAATTTTTCATGCTTTTGTGAAATGTGCTAGATTGCAACCATTGTTTTTGTTGTTAGAGAACAGTTTTGCACTTTGCAATGAATCCTTTTCAATGGAAGTGTTCATTCTTGGTTTTAAGTATATAAAGAAAAATATATTTTTATGTCAATTGTTGAATTTTTTAATAGGACAGGCCAAGTTGGCGATTTATATTAGTAGGAAGAAAAAAATTTAACAGGACCTAGAACAGAATGTGGATGTTTTATTTGCAAACATGGTACAAGCAAGAATATTGACTGATTTTAATTATCACAAGCATATGGATGATCTTTGTACTTTTGAAAGTATTTGGTGTTATAACAGTGCTTTGTGCTGTTTGTTTGAAACGGATGTGATTTTTACATTTATGTGATTTGTTATTTCTTTTTTGTAATGTGAAATTAATTGTGTTTTGAGTATTATTGTATTTTTAAAAAATAGAATAAAGTTTTGTTAAAATTCAATTCTCTCTCTCTCTCTCTCTCTCTCTCTCTCTCTCTCTCTCTCTCTCTCTCTCTCTCTCTCTCTCTCTCTCTCTCTCTCCAGCTCTCTCGCTCTCATTAATTAATTCTTTCATTTAAATAAAAATATCATCTTGGTGCTACTTTATTTTCCGGTCTTTATCTGTTCAGATTTTTCTATTCAAACCCAAGGGTCTGCCATGTGCATAGTAAAGCGATCACTAACAATCATTTTGGGTGGGAAACAATGTAAACATATATCATATACCAGTCGTGTCTAAAGTGAATGTAAACAGGCGAGCTAAAAAATTGGATATAGGCAAAAGATGGGATCTGTGCATTAGAACTTCCAGTGTAAATGCAGCCTATAAAATTTATTTATTATACATAAACTTTTAAAGCTACAATGTGGCCATAACATTGTTTTCTCAGGAGCTGCATCTGAAGTGGCTTTTAGGTTTATTAACACAGACTGTTCAGAGGTGGCAAGAATGCATTTACACTGCAGTTAGAATCAAAGATGATTAAAACATAATTAGGTTTTAAGTAGGTTTTAAATGAGCAATAATAAGTTTTTTTTAATTAGGGCCCGAGCACCGATGGTGTGAGGACCCTATTGGATCTGCTTCGTTTATTATTAGGGCCCGAGCACCGATGGTGTGAGGACCCTATTGGATCTGCTTCGTTTATTATTATTAGGGCCCGAGCACCGATGGTGTGAGGACCCTATTGGATCTGCTTCGTTTATTAGGGCCCGAGCACCGATGGTGTGAGGACCCTATTGGAATTGCTCCGTTTATTATTATTATTATTATTCTCAAAATGAATCGCATTTTTGAGGGCCTAAACATACCCGAAAACTCATGAAACTTTGCACACACATCAAACCTGGCGAAAATTTACGTCTGATATGGGTTGCAGAAGTGGGTGTGGCAAAATGTCTCGACAGCGCCACCTTTAGACGTTCAGCGGTGTGCGCTTTCAGCTGTGATTCACGTACATGCACGGAAATCGGGACTCACATGTAACACACCAATACCTACAAAAAAGCCTCTTGGAGCAAAATTTTACACCCAACAGGAAGTCGGTTATTTTTCATTTTCTCAGCAAAATTTGTGTCATTTTTGCCATTTTCAGGCTTCGTACTTGAACGAACTCCTCCTAGAGATTGATTCGGATCAATGCCGAATTTGGTGAGTCCAATCTAAAGCCCTTTGTGACGTTAAATTGCGAAGATCTAGAGTTTTCATCGGAGGGCGTGTCCGTGGCGGCCTCGCAAATTTCGATGTTTCGCCATGAAAAAGGAAGTTGCTATAACTTAGGCATAAAATGTCCGATCTGTCCCAAACTTTACATGTGTTATAACACTCCTGACCTGATGACATCTACATGCCTATATTCAGTTATAGTCATAGCGCCACCTGCTGGCAACAGGAAGTGTCATGCTGTACTCTACAACCAACTCCTCCAAGAGATTTATGCAGATCAACACCAAAATCGGTCAGTCTAATATAAAGGCCTTAGTGATGTTAAATTGTGAAGATCTTGAGTTTTCGGTAAAGGGCGTGTCCGTGGCGGCCTGACAAATTTCGAGGTCTCGCCATGGATATAAAACTTGTTATAACTCAGCCATAAAATGTCTGATTTGCCTCAAACTTCACATATCCGATAAGAGTCCTGGCCTGAATACATCTGAAGGCCAATATTCTATTATAATCACAGCGCCACCTGTTGGCAACAGGAAATGACTTGTATCAAACTCCTCCTAGAGATTTAATGATATCAACATTATATTTGCTCAGTCTGATCTAGAGGCCTTAGAGATGTTAAATTGTAAAGATCTTGAGTTTTCGTTAAAGGGCGTGTCCGTGGCGGCCTGACAAAGTTTGATGTTTCGCCATGGACATAGAAGTTGTTATAACTCAGCCATAAAATGTCCGATCTGCCTCAAACTTCACAGGTTTGGTAAGAGTCCTGGCCTGAAGACACCTAAAGGCCAATATTCAGATATTATCATAGCGCCACCTGTTGGCAGCAGGATATATCATATCTTTCACTAACTCAAACATACCAAGGTCAATCTGCACCAAACTTCATATGTTTGATGAAAGTGGTGGCCTGAACACATCTACATGCCAATAATCAGTTATAGGCATAGCGCCACCAGCTGGCAGCAGGAAATTTGGCACATTTAAGTGACTTTGACATATTTTTCCTATTTTTACTGTATTAAAAGCATACTACCCACCATTTGCTGTGTTCCTAAAGCCACCGGTCGGCGGTGAGCCCATGTGCGAGGGCCCGTTCATCGCTGCTTGCAGCTTTAATTATTATTATTATTATTATTATTCTTCTCCAAAATGAATCGCATTTTTGAGGGCTTAGACATACCCGAAAACTCATGAAACTTCGCACACACATCAGACCTGGCGAAAATTTACGTCTGATATGGGTTGCAGAAGTGGGTGTGGCAAAATGGCTCGATAGCGCCACCTTTACACGTTCCGCGGTGTGCGCTTTCAGTTGTGATTCACGTACATGCACGAAAATCGGTACACACATGTAGCTCACCAAAACCTACAAAAAAGCCTCTTGGAGCAAAATTTGACACCCAACAGGAAGTCGGTTATTTTTAATTTTCTTAGCAAAATTTGTGTAATTTTTGCCATTTTCAGGCGTCATACTTGAACGAACTCCTCCTAGAGATTTATTCGGATTAACGGCAAATTTGGTGAGTCTAATCTAAAGCCCTTTGTGACGTTAAATTGCGAAGATCTAGAGTTTTCATCGGAGGGCGTGTCCGTGGCGGCCTGGCAAATTTCGATGCTTCGCCATGAAAAAGGAAGTTGCTATAACTCAGGCATAAAATGCCCGATCTGCCCCAAACTTCACATGTGTGATAACACACCTGACCTGATGACATCTACATGCCCATATTCAGTTTTACTCATAGCGCCACCTGCTGGCACTAGGAAGTGTCATGCTGTACTCTGCAACAAACTCCTCCAAAAGATTTAATCAGATCAACACCAAAATCGGTCAGTCTAATAAAAAGGCTTTAGCGATGTTAAATTGCGAAGATCTTGAGTTTTCGTTGAAGGGTGTGTCCGTGGCGGCCTGGCAAATTTCGTGGTCTCGCCATGGATATAAAACTTGTTATAACTCAGCCATAAAATGTCCGATTTGCCTCAAACTTCACATGTTCGATAAGAGTCCTGGCCTGAACCAATCTGAAGGCCTATATTCTATTATAATCACAGCGCCACCTGTTGGCAATAGGAAATGACTTGTACCAAACTCCTCCTAGAGATTTAATGATATCAACATTATATTTGGTCAGTCTGATCTCGAGGCCTTAGAGATGTTAAATTGTGAAGATCTTGAGTTTTCGTCAAAGGGCGTGTCCATGGCGGCCTGACAAAGTTTGATGTTTCGCCATGGACATAAAAGTTGTTATAACTCAGCCATAAAATGTCCGATCTGCCTCAAACTTCACATGTTTGGTAAAAGTCCTGGCCTGAAGACATCTAAAGGCCAATATACAGATATTATCATAGCGCCACCTATTGGCAGTAGGATATATCATATCTTGCACTAACTCAAACATACCAAGGTCAATCTGCACCAAACTTCATATGTTTGATGAAAGTGCTGGCCTGAACACATCAACATGCCAATAATCAGTTATAGGCATAGCGCCACCAGCTGGCAGCAGGAAGTTTGGCACATTTAAGTGACTTTGATCTATTTTTCCTACATTTACTGTATTAAAAGCATACTGCCCACCGTTTGCTGTGTTCCTAAAGCCACCGGTCGGCGGTGAGCCCGGGTGCGAGGGCCCGTTCATCGCTGCTTGCAGCTTTAATTATTATTATTCTTCTTCTCCGGAATGAATCGCATTTTTGAGGGCCTAAACATACCCGAAAACTCATGAAACTTTGCACACACATCAAACCTGGCGAAAATGGATGTCTGATATGGGTTTCAGAGATGGGTGTGGCAAAACGGCTCGATAGCGCCACCTTTACACGTTCCGCGGTGTGCGCTTTCAGCTATGATTCACGTACATGCATGAAAATCGGTACACACATGTATCTCACCAATACCTACAAAAAAGCCTCCTGGGACAAAATCCGAAACCCAACAGGAAGTCGGTTATTATTAATTTTCTTAGCAAAATTTGTGTCATTTTTGCCATTTTCAAGCGTCGTACTTGAACGAACTCCTCCTAGAGATTTACTCCGATCAACAGCAAATTTGGTGAGTCTAATCTAAAGCCCTTTGTGACGTTAAATTGTGAAGATCTAGAGTTTTCATCAGAGGGCGTGTCCGTGGCGGCCTCGCAAATTTCGATGTTTCGCCATGAAAAAGGAAGTTGCTATAACTTAGGCATAAAATGTCCGATCTGTCCCAAACTTCACATGTGTGATAACACTCCTGACCTGATGACATCTACATATCCATATTCAGTTATAGTCATAGCGCCACCTGCTGGCAACAGGAAGTGTCATGCTGTACTCTACCACCAACTCCTCCTAGAGATTTATACAGATCAACACCAAAATCGGTCAGTCTAATATAAAGGCCTTAGAGATGTTAAATTGTGAAGATCTTGAGTTTTCGGTAAAGGGCGTGTCCGTGGCGGCCTGACAAATTTCGAGGTCTCGCCATGGATATAAAACTTGTTATAACTCAGCCATAAAATGTCCGATTTGCCTCAAACTTCACATATTCGATAAGAGTCCTGGCCTGAACACATCTGAAGGCCAATATTCTATTATAATCACAGCGCCACCTGTTGGCAACAGGAAATGACTTGTATCAAACTCCTCCTAGAAATTTATTGATATCAACATTATATTTGGTCAGTCTGATCTAGAGGCCTTAGAGATGTTAAATTGTGAAGATCTTGAGTTTTCGTTAAAGGGCGTGTCTGTGGCGGCGTGACAAAGTTTGATGTTTCGCCATGGACATAGAAGTTGTTATAACTCAGCCATAAAATGTCCGATCTGCCTCAAACTTCACAGGTTTGGTAAGAGTCCTGGCCTGAAGACACCTAAAGGCCAATATTCAGATATTATCATAGTGCCACCTGTTGGCAGCAGGATATATCATATCTTTCACTAACTCAAACATACCAAGGTCAATCTGCACCAAACTTCATATGTTTGATGAAAGTGGTGGCCTGAACACATCTACATGCCAATAATCAGTTATAGGCATAGCGCCACCAGCTGGCAGCAGGAAATTTGGCACATTTAAGTGACTTTGACATATTTCTCCTATTTTTACTGTATTAAAAGCATACTACCCACCATTTGCTGTGTTCCTAAAGCCACCGGTCGGCGATGAGCCCGTGTGCGAGGGCCCGTTCATCGCTGCTTGCAGCTTTAATTATTATTATTATTCTTCTTCTCCGGAATGAATCGCATTTTTGAGGGCCTAAACATACCCGAAAACTCATGAAACTTTGCACACACATCAAACCTGGCGAAAATGGATGTCTGATATGGGTTTCAGAGATGGGTGTGGCAAAACGGCTCGATAGCGCCACCTTTACACGTTCCGCGGTGTGCGCTTTCAGCTATGATTCACGTACATGCATGAAAATCGGTACACACATGTATCTCACCAATACCTACAAAAAAGCCTCCTGGGACAAAATCCGAAACCCAACAGGAAGTCGGTTATTATTAATTTTCTAAGCAAAATTTGTGTCATTTTTGCCATTTTCAAGCGTCGTACTTGAACGAACTCCTCCTAGAGATTTACTCCGATCAACAGCAAATTTGGTGAGTCTAATCTAAAGCCCTTTGTGACGTTAAATTGTGAAGATCTAGAGTTTTCATCAGAGGGCGTGTCCGTGGCGGCCTCGCAAATTTCGATGTTTCGCCATGAAAAAGGAAGTTGCTATAACTTAGGCATAAAATGTCCGATCTGTCCCAAACTTCACATGTGTGATAACACTCCTGACCTGATGACATCTACATATCCATATTCAGTTATAGTCATAGCGCCACCTGCTGGCAACAGGAAGTGTCATGCTGTACTCTACCACCAACTCCTCCTAGAGATTTATACAGATCAACACCAAAATCGGTCAGTCTAATATAAAGGCCTTAGAGATGTTAAATTGTGAAGATCTTGAGTTTTCGGTAAAGGGCGTGTCCGTGGCGGCCTGACAAATTTCGAGGTCTCGCCATGGATATAAAACTTGTTATAACTCAGCCATAAAATGTCCGATTTGCCTCAAACTTCACATATTCGATAAGAGTCCTGGCCTGAACACATCTGAAGGCCAATATTCTATTATAATCACAGCGCCACCTGTTGGCAACAGGAAATGACTTGTATCAAACTCCTCCTAGAAATTTATTGATATCAACATTATATTTGGTCAGTCTGATCTAGATGCCTTAGAGATGTTAAATTGTGAAGATCTTGAGTTTTCGTTAAAGGGCGTGTCTGTGGCGGCGTGACAAAGTTTGATGTTTCGCCATGGACATAGAAGTTGTTATAACTCAGCCATAAAATGTCCGATCTGCCTCAAACTTCACAGGTTTGGTAAGAGTCCTGGCCTGAAGACACCTAAAGGCCAATATTCAGATATTATCATAGTGCCACCTGTTGGCAGCAGGATATATCATATCTTTCACTAACTCAAACATACCAAGGTCAATCTGCACCAAACTTCATATGTTTGATGAAAGTGGTGGCCTGAACACATCTACATGCCAATAATCAGTTATAGGCATAGCGCCACCAGCTGGCAGCAGGAAATTTGGCACATTTAAGTGACTTTGACATATTTCTCCTATTTTTACTGTATTAAAAGCATACTACCCACCATTTGCTGTGTTCCTAAAGCCACCGGTCGGCGATGAGCCCGTGTGCGAGGGCCCGTTCATCGCTGCTTGCAGCTTTAATTAATATTAAAATGGTTTTTTTTTTTATGAAAAACCGCCATTAAGAGTAACTAAGTCAATGTCTTAATTAGTCATTCAGTCAACTGATTTGTTTAAATGATTCACTTAGAAATGAAGCAAGTGACTTTATTCATGAATGGGTCACTGAATCATTAGCTCACTCGATTTGTTTAAACACATGGATTCATTCAACAACGAAACAGCACTGTGTGGTGCTCAGATGCACAAAGGTTCTACAGTAGCTTCAATTCAAACTATTTTTGTATGTGAAAGTGAGCAAAAACAGGCGATAAATATAGCTGCAAGCAGCAATTACAGGGGCCAAGCATAATCAGCAGCAAAATAGGAAGCTAAGCATGACATGGAGCACCAGACCAACAGTAACAATAAGGAAAGGAAACCATTTTAATATGATTTTAGTCAAACTGACAAAATAATAATGTAGAACTCTAATATAGTAATTTGATTTAATGGCTTATCACTTTTGACCTGTTATCAAAAAGTAGGTTTTCTATATCAGGGGTTCTCAAACTATCTGGAGATAGGGACCCCTCATAGGGCAGAAAAAATTCCAAGGACCCCCTCATAACCGCAACACAAATGTAATAGCTAAATCGTGTGTGTGTGTGTGTGTGTGTGTGTGAGAGAGAGAGAGAGAGAGAGAGAGAGAGAGAGAACGATGGGAAGGGGTTGAGCAAGTAAAAATTAACTGCAAGAACACAGTGGAACACAATGTAAATAGTGCAAAAGGCTTTTATAGGTATAGTCCTAAAATGCAATGAAAATGCACTGATGCAATAACAAGCAATAAACAGAGAGAATCAAACTTTTTTGGAATGACTTCATGTGTTAGGAAAATATGTTTAACTGGTGTGTGTGTGGGGTGGGGGACAAGTAAAAATTAACCCTGCAGCAACACAGTGGAACACAGTGAATATAGTGCAAAAGGATTTTTGATAAGGATAGTATAGTGCTAAAATATAAAATACAATGACAATGCACCAATGCAGTAACAGGCAATAAAAAGAGAGTATGTTTACCCAGTTTAACAATTAACACTGCAGAAACATTGGAACACAATGAAAATAGTGCAAAAGATGTTTGCTAAGGATAAGTATAGTGCTCAGATATAAAATACAATGACAATGCACCAATTTGGGATTATCAATACTCGACCTTTTTAAATATTTATCCATTGTGGATTCTAGCCTAGTAACGTTAGGTTAGCGTTTTTATAGTGCTTTGACGGATTGACGTAATGTAACAACCAAGTTTCTATTGGCCCAGAATTAAAGCGGGGGGAGTGCTGAAAATAATGCGCCGGTTTAATTGTCTTTCATTCATTAGCTGGAGACTGATTGATACGGTGACGCATTGCTGCCACACACATATTTTTATTGTGACTAATTTGCAGAGCGGTACATCAGACGAACATGTATTCTGCATGATGGGATAGACAGTAGACAGGCTGAGTTGAGAAGTGGCTTTTCAGGGCCGCTCACGGACAAATGTTAAAGCATAAGCACTCTTTTCATGGAAAAAAAAATCATTTATTTTTCATTTTTTAAACAGAACGAAATCATCATCATCATAACACGATCAAACGTGTGTCATTTTTCTTATTTATTTCTGATACTATTTAGGCCTACATTTTCTGTAAAATCAAACTTTCATCCAAATAATATTCAAAGTTCAGAGTCAATCATCTGATCATCTTAAATCCTCTGGGTCTGAGGGCAGATTAGTATGGAGATTAATCCTAATAAACAAGCCGCTACAATTGAAACACTTACATTAAAATTATTAAAACAGTGTATTTCTATATAACTCCAGCAAGATCTCATTATTACGACATAGCTGAGTGGGAAAAAAGTAAGTGTGTGGCAGCAATGCGTTGCCGTAGATTGACGTAATGTAAAAGCCGAATTCTCATTGGTCTAACGTTTCACTCGCGGGAGTAATGACGATGGTCCCTGCACTTTCTCGGAGTTTGATTATATTTTGTAGCAAACTTTCCACGGACCCCCAGGAAGTGCGCCACGGACCCCTAGGGGTCCGCGGACCCCACTTTGAGAACCACTGTTCTATATAAATCAAAATGGCAGACAGGAAGTTCAGCCAACTGTTCAGCCAATTGGCATCAATGTTGTCACCATGGCCCAAGGAACATTTTTAAGACCACTGTCATTACAATAGTCTAATGCAATCAAAAGTTATTACCATTTTTGGAAATTTCATAATTAATGGTTAATAAATGGTTTATTACTCTTGACAAATAGGTGGCGCTGTTACCAAATTGATGTGGTGTGATCAGTGTGAGGTGACCATGGCACATACAAAATTTGGTGTCAATATGTCAAAGCTTTGCAGAGATACAGCCTTAGATGCAGTTTGCCTTCTTTCCATCAAATTCATTGATGCGCTAAACAAAAAAGTAGGTTTTCAGCATTAATCAAAATAGCGGACAGACAGTTCATCCAAATCGTGGCATAATTGGTATCGTTGTTCTCGGCATGACCCAAGGAATATAGCAAGACCAGTTTCATTACAATAGGCTAATGTAAACAAAAGTCTCCAAACTTTTTGAGTACTGTCAGGGCATGGTGCCCGAAGTTTCGTAACGAGTTTCAAAACGATACGTCAAAATTCAAAATGGCTGACACCCCAAATAGCTGACAATTGGGTAGGGTTTGACTCGGCATGGTGCACCGAATACAGTTTTGAGATTTTTGGCCAAACCATTCAGAAGTTATAAGCAAATATAGCCATTTTTCATATCTCCTTACCACTAGGTGGTGCTGTGCCGAAACACTGCAGGTAGCCATAGGTTATGCTTGTTATCACACACACCAAGTTTGGCCTTAATACGCCAAACCAGTGTGGAGATACAGCCTCACATACATTTTTGCGTGCTTTTCTTAGAATGGTCTAAAGATGATCTGAGCCAATTTTGGGGAAAATCAGACAAACCCTCTAGGACGAGTTCGCAAAAGTATGTTTTTCAAACAATTAAAAAGAGAAACCTTTTCGATTTGAGTTTGAGTTAGAGACTCCAAATTTGCTATGGTTAATGTTGAGACTGACATAGTCTCAGCCTCAGACGTCACGCCCACGGAACGCTGGCTAAACGTCTGTTGCATATGGTACACTTAACTGGAAACACTTCAGGAATGTCGAAGTCATCATCTGATTAGTTGAATTTGACCGGATTTCCGGTGTCACGTTTATTATCGGTCCGCCGAGAAACAAAGCGCAGACTGATTTACTCTGCGTTTTGCTAAAAGGTGCTTATGCAGACGCCATTGTTGTTATACACATTTGTGATGTTCGCGGACAAATTACTGACTTACTGCTTGTTTTCCCTCTTCTTCGTTAACTTTCAATGCCGGTTATTTCAATGACTGACTTGTTGCATGCCAGTCTGTTGTTGTGGGGGATTTCCATGCTCCGAAACGTGACGCTGAACAAAACGAACTGTGATTGGTTGTTTGACATGTTGATCAAACATTCTTATGGGCGGGCCTTGGCCAATGAAAGCTGCCATGAATTCCAGACCTTCAGCCGTCAGTCTACAGTCAGTCTCTCGCTACGCGAGACTAAGACTGACACAACTTTCCCGCAAGTGGTTCTATGGGCAGCCATAGACTCAAGAGCAGAAGAAGAATAAGCTTGGCCCCTAATAACAAAATAGTGTCTAAAATGTAACAGACTTAACTCCTTGTTAATATTGTTGTATAAAATCAGTATCACATTTGAAGTTGTGCAGATATTCAGGAAAAAACAACAACATTGTTGTGTGGGTGATATTGCTAAACTATTATATATATATATATATAGGCTAATATTTAATATATACATATAACTGCATTCTAATAGGATTCATCATCTAGTAATAGTGCTGTTTATGGTACATCATGTTCGTCAACAACTGCATGCAGTTTAAGATGACGTACAGGTGGAGTAATTAAATGTGTTAAATCGCCAGCCTTAATTGTTAGTCCTGGCAGATCAATTTATTCACTGGCCCCTAGTCAGCCACATTTTCTAAACACCCATGAGCTGGGTAATTTCAGTAGCTAGGTGTGGTGGTTGTAAAGTCTGTGCTCTTTAGCTGTGCTTCACTGCTAACCACTGAACGATAAAAGGCAGTAATCAATACATACATGCTTGACAGGTTTGTTCCTACTGTGCATCACAATACTTAGTCTTACATGAACCTAAAGTAAGTAACCTGGAGGGAAAGTTTTTTCAGTCCCGCAGAAAGGTAGTTTTCACTCTGTGGCTGCATTGTTTGTATTTATTATATTCCTCTAATTGGGTTTACTTCTTTATATTGAGCTTTAAATTTCTTTTCTCACATAGGCAGCGTTTGTCCGCAGTGATATCAGAAAACATGTAATATGATCAGCCCAGAGAGGATACGTTTACAAAGTCAGGTGGTTTATTCTTTTATCAGACACATTCTTCTAATGAAAACACCATCTGCTGTCCTCGTTCACATCGCCGTTGCCATGTCAATAAGTCTATATTTATTAAAATCATTTTATCCTCGCTACCAAATTAACTAATAGCTCATCACATCCCATGATCCTCAGCTGTTCAGATATACCTATGTCTCTACTCAAGAGTCAGAGTGAGAGTCTGGTGCTGTGTTTGAGCTATACTCTTAAAAATAAAGGTGCTTTAAAAGGTTCTTTGAAGCGATGCCATTAGAAGAACCATTTTTGGTTCCACAAAGAACCATTCAGTCAAAGGTTCTTTGAAGGAATCATCTGTTTCTTACCTTTTCATAATCTGAAGAACCTTCTTTCACCACAAAGAACCTTTTGTGAAACAGAAAGGTTCTTCAGATGTTAAAGGTTCTTTATGGAACTATTTAGACAAAAAAGGTTCTTCTATGGCATTGTGAAGCACCTTTGTTTTTAGACACCACAATCTGCCTAAACAACTAGGGTAAGTGTACCTATTACGCTCACCAAAAGCTACATTGAGACATTTTTAGTGCACATGATATTGGTTTCGGACAAAGAGTTATGTTAAAATAAAACATTAATCTCTCACACAAAAATATTTAATTTAATTTGCAAAAAGTCTGGCTGTGCTTAATGGGTACAAAGGTCTGCTGATTTGCGTCGACTCATTCCATAGAAAATCATGTAGTTTATGACGGTCACAGACTCTGAATCAAAGTCTAAAGCTAAAAACCAATCCAGTTGGAAGAGATTAAACATGTCTGATATTTTCAGCTGATTTTAGTTCACACATTGTTTTTATTTGTCATGTGTCTCCTAACAACAATGCACACATTTCTGTGTGATTTTGTTGTGGTGGTAATGAAGTCTGCTAGTGTATGATCTTCAGTTGTTTAGTGTATGATGGCCATTTTTTCAGTGACATCACTAAGTGTATGATGTCTGGTGTTTAATGCATATTTTAAATGTTGTGTAGTATATATGTAGTTTTTTCCTGGACAGATATGACAGGTTTCTGATGCTCCTTCTTTGTATGGACGACATGCCTCTTTCATCTTTGGGCATCTATAGTTACGCCTAGATTTTGTCATCTTAAAGCAGTCAAAATAAGTTATTAATCTTTTTTTGAAGATTAACTTAAAGTGACAACTATTGGTTAATATCTAAAGTCTGTTTATAAAGTACTTACATACACGTTCAATGTGGAGGAGCTTAAAAAGAGAGCACAATGAGCTTATTTAGAGCAGCAACAATTTTTAACACTGCAAAAAATGCTTTTCTTACTTTGTTTCCAGCCAAAATATCTAAAAATTCTTAAACCAAGAATGATTTTCTAGACAAGCAAAAATTAATGTCTTGTTTTCAGAAAAAAAAACAAGTCAAAATTACTTCATTTTGACTTGTTTCTTTCTAAAAACAAGACAATAATTTTTACTCATCTAGAATTTTTAAGAATTTTTAGATATTTTGGCTAGAAACAAGACAAAAAAATCTAAATTTACCCAACATAAAAGCTTAAACATCTAAAAAAAAATCACATTTAAAGGGCTCTTCTTTTGGTGAAAGTTTTCTGATAGCTTTTAAAAATTGGCCGCCAGTCAGTGTGAACATATGTACTAACACACACATAAATTGGTTGAGACTTGAAGTAGGATAATACATTATTTTTGTATTCCGAGCTCAAAATTGGAAGTGTGCTTAATGGGTATATGGGTTTAATAGGTAGGGTAGTCTGAGTACAGTAGAGACACTTTCTGCTTTTTTCATCACTGCGGCAAAATTAGATGCTGAAATGAAGTGATTTTTCACATGATATTTCTTTTGTTTGTGTACTAAAATATCATGAATTAATAACAGCGATAAGTAGTATATATTTTCCACAATTAGCTCATAAACATAAGGTGCATTTTTGTCTCAACTGTACCCATATGGTGTACAGTTAAAACAGTGCCATGGTACACTTGAGACACCCATTCATAATGCTCTAAACCTGGCTAACCATTTATTGCAAATGTAAAAAATTACTAAATTATAGTTTTGCACTTTTTTTGTTCCTTTATTTGATTCAGATTCAGTTAAACAAAATAGGAACAAATATTTAACACAAGAAAAGATATGGCAAACAGTACAGATGCAAACATAGCAGTAAACATAACAATATACACACAAACATACATACAAACCATAAGCATCACTCAAAACTTTTTGCATTTTTACTTTTTTAGTCATTCTGTATGAATTATAAGCTTGTTTCCTCATGGGGACCTAAAAAAGGTTCCCATAAGGTTAGAATTGACTGGTATTACTGTACTTGTGGACATTTGGTCCCCATAATGTAGGTAATACCAGTACACAAACACACCCAGCCTTTGAATATGCATTTTATTTTCTATGATTGAACTGTTACTGTATACATAGCAACCTACTTTACCACCTTGTATATTTCTTAAAATGCTGTGATATCCTTTAACATTCATGTTCGAAAATACGTCCATTAATAATAGACAGTTGAAATATCACAGATATCATTGCATTAACATAATATGCGTAGCATGTGTGAATGTGACTTTTAACCTGTTATCATAACACTGTACAACTAAACAGCATGTGACTCAATAGGGCACCAATCCAGGTACATTTGATACACTGTCTCAACTGAACACCACTGACATACTCACATTTCTCTAGATGATGAAAAGACCTTGCATGGCACAATGTCATTAAAATATGTCTGTTTTTAGAGCACAGAGTAATGTTTACAACAATATATGTTGAGCTTAACAATCATAAAAGAACAATGAGCTATTCATTGCGGAAGGTGCATGGTGAAATGTAAATCTCACATGAAAAAAAAAAACAAAAAAAAAAAAACTTTTGTCAATATCTTTGGAGTGGAAAGACTCAAACACTTCAAATTTCCCAGGATTAAAGAGAACACTAATACACATGTGTGGAGCAAAAATCACGGCTCAGGTTTTCTGTGTATGCAAGTTATTTAAGGTGTTTCA
Organism: Garra rufa; assembly: GCF_049309525.1. Taxonomy (NCBI): domain Eukaryota; kingdom Metazoa; phylum Chordata; class Actinopteri; order Cypriniformes; family Cyprinidae; genus Garra; species Garra rufa. The sequence goes on from NC_133377.1 coordinate 17,622,725, forward strand.
ACTGTACACACGTCTCAAATGTACTCAGTCTATGGCGATGACGATATTAAAGGAGTAGTTCACTTTCAGAACAACAATTTACAGATAATTTACTCACCCCCTTGTCATCCAAGATGTTTATGTCTTTTTTCTTCAGTCGTTAAGAAATTATGTTTTTTGAGATAAACATTTCTGGAAATTTCTCCATATAATGGACTTAAATGGTGCCCCGATTTTTTAATCTTCAAAATGCCGTTTAAATGCAGTTTAAAGGGCAGCTTCAAATGGCTGTAAACGATCCCAGCCGACAAAGAAGAGTCTTGTCTACCGAAACGTTCGGTCATTTTCTTAGAAAAATATATTTTTATATACCTTTCAAGCACTGAAACTCGTCTAGCACTAGGGCTTGTTGTGCGCGTTCCCGACTCTACTTACTCGCGTCGAAAGGTCACGCGTGACGTATGCGAAACTACAGACCCAGTGTTTACAAAGCGAACTGGAGAAGAGAGAAGTGCAACGCAATCAAATACTCTTTAGCAACAAGGTACAACATAAAGTACAACGATGTCGGACGACTTTGAAGCTGGAGGAGCACATGAGATGGAGTTTTTCACCGTTTCCTACCTTTTTGAGCCGGAATACACAGACGATGAACTCTGTCAGAGAGAGAAAACTGCGACGGCCGCGGCGCGTTCAAACGAGAGGAGATGGTGGTGCAAGTGTGGAAAATGACGGCCATTTCCAACGGAGCAGGAATCTCAGTGCTGTCATGACTGGACCACATCTGTTCCACTGTTACAAACAATCGGCGAGTCAGGTGAGGGGACTGCTTCAAGCATTCGCTGCGTTACAGAGCACGGTGGACGTAGTAACTTACGTGAAGTCGAGAACCCGCACTAGAAGCCCTAGTGCTGGACGAGTTTCAGTGCTTAAATGACGGAACGTTTCGGTAGGCAAGACCCTTCTACATCGGCTGGGATCGCTTACAGCCATTTGAAGCCACATTTAAACTGCATTTAAACAGCATTTTGAAGATTCAAAAACCGGGGCACCATTTAAGTCCATTATATGGAGAAATTTCCAGAAATGTTTATCTCAAAAAATATAGTTTCTTGACGACTGAAGAAAAAAAGACATAAATATCTTGGATGACAATTATCTGTAAATTGTTGTTCTGAAATTGAACTACTCCTTTAAGGTGTATGGTGATGGGTAGAAAGACCTCTCAGCCAATCAAATTTGAGAACCAGAACTAATGTGGTGTTTTTTTCTTATTTCATGACTGTCCAATGGTGCTGCCAAAGTAGTTTTCATAATATGACAAATTGCATTAATATATCTTTGTAATATTTTCCACATCGTGCTTCATAAGCCCCTGCTCCTGTTGCACTGTGATGCTTGGTCATGTAAGGATGAGGGTTTTGGAAGGACAATGAGGGCAGAGTGCAGCTCTTCATAGCATGAGAGTGTGCGCTTGTGTTCACACACTACTTTTTCTGCATGGCTGCGTTCTCCTCAGATGGCCTTTCCCACATTACACCTCTGTGCCTCTGACACACACACACACACACACACACACACACACACACATGTTGGGTTTACATGTTTTATGGGGACATTCCATAGGCGTAATGGTTTTTATACTGTACAAACCGTATTTTCTATTGCCCTACACCTACCCTACACCTAAACCTAGCCCTCACAGGAGATTGTGCACACTTTTACTTCCTCAAAAAAACTGATTGTGCATGATTTATAAGCCTGTTTCCTCATGGGGACCTGAGAAATGTCCCCACAAGGTCAAAATCTACTGGTATTCCTATCCTTGTGGGGACATTTGGTCCCCACAATGTGATGAATACCAGGTACACACACACACACACACACACACACACACATAAACGCAGAGCCTCACAGGGAACAGATGGCATCATTATTCACAAAAACTGCACTCTGGCCAGCGATACATGTCTGTCCTGTGTGGAAACACAAGCAGAGGGGTCAGCAGGCTGTCGTACTGCAGCTTGCACTTACATGACACTTGTGAAGATAAACACTGCACAGAAGATGATTATAAGCTACACATTTCTGAGCTGTATGACATGTAATGGAATAGTTAAAGGGGAAAATGAACATTTTGTGATCATTTATGCTTGTGGTTGTTCCAATCCTTGTCACTAAAGCAGAAAGCGTCCAAATTACAAACAAAGATCAATGGAAAAAACACGCCTGAGGCAACATTTCTGCAAAATCATGTAACATCTCTTCTTGCGCATTTCACAGCACTTTCAAAGTGAAATGTCCATTGAGGATAATGGAGTAAATGATGAAAGAGTTTTCCTTTTTATGTGGACTATCCCTTTAATTACTTATTGGAAAGCAACTTTGAGCTTGGGAAAGGCACTACATGAATAAAATGTCATCTTTTTTTATTACAACATCCACAATTATAAGTTTCTCGTTGTGACTTGTTTGGGACATGCCTCTCTTGTGTTTTCTCATTGTTTCTTCGTTGCTGTAATAGTTGAATAACATATGGCACTGATTTAACCCTTGTATGGTGTTCGGGTCTGTGAGACCCGTTTTCAGTTTTTTTCAAAAGAAAAATTAAACAATTAATTATTTTTTCAACCTGAAATTCATTGGCTTTGGCTTATTTTCTGTGAAGAACATAAATCCGAACAAATTTTCAATGACCGCATACTGTACCTCTCCCCACGCATTTACATTGCATACAAGGTGTTCGGGTCCACTGGACCCAGGTCTAATAAAAGTGGTGAAAGTGTAGGTCCAGTGTTCCTACACTCTGTCTTTATCCTTTCTGGTGATGCTGTTTTCTTCCCCTCCCCCTCCTGCTCCCGCACAAAGTTGCAAAATTGGTGAAAATTCAACTATCAATACTGTTTGCTCTTACATTCCCGCACATTTTATCCTCTCTCTTGCGGGAACCAAGCTTTATTTTCTTATACCCTGTCCCACCTGCAAATTAGGGGCATAATACTATAAATAAGACTTTGCCAGTATGGTTCCTTATCACAACTGATCAAGATGGCCAAAAGATTATCTGCTGCGAGGGCCTTGCAATTGATTTTGGAAGAGAGAGGAGCTTCTGAAAATTCATAGTCTGACAGTGACTTTGAAGAAGAGGATGAGGTTGAGCACCATTTATTAACAAAACGAAGACGAGTACCCCATCAGCAGCCAGCTCCAGGACCAGAGCAAGCCCACCAGACAGCAAGTGAAGAAATATGGATTTCAAAAAATGTAAAAAAAAAAAACGAGAAGCACATTAATTCATCAATGTGATCTAACAAAGGTAAAGGGGAAAAATTAACCATGTTTGCTGTTCATATGGCTTGTAATTGGGATGAAGTAAACATTTATTGAGTAATTTAACATAAAATTGTTTGATAGTGTTAATTTGGAAAGCCAAAACTCTAGCGGGTCCACCAGACCCATGAACACTGGCTGAGTAACAAAAATACGAACACCACACAAGGGTTAAGCTGGTGAACCCATCATTTTTATAAAGGCTAAAAAGAAAATTTGTACTTTTTTTTACTTCTTTCTGTCTTGATGTTATTCTCTGACACTGAACTCACATGTCTGGTGTTCACCTATGTGTATGTGTTTGTCTTTGCTTGTCTCTATTTTAGTGAATAAGTCACAGTTTGGCCCTGTTGCTCTTCCAAGAAAATCTTGTCATAAAACATTTCTCTTTTGGGGTTTCATGACGATGAGTTCTTTGTAATGCAAACCAAGCACACACAGAAAGATCATCTTAGGCCCTTGTAAGGGTTTACTTGAATTTGAGTGTCTCATCATATTAGTATCTGGCAGTGTTGCTGTGTGTCTATGTGGCACGTGTTCATTCTTACTGTCCTGTGAGCTTTTTTTTATCAGTGTTTGAACTAAGTTCAGGTCAGGTTTTTATTTGTCTTTGTATTCATTCAAAAACATGGACGCTGAGGCTGGTAAAGACAGGAATTTATTAAGCCGTACTGATAAACACAAAGATTTTTTTTTAATGGTCTGCATCAAGTTCATTAAAGACAAGTTAACAAGAACAGAGCCACTGAGTGGGATCTCACATTGAGCTCTAAATGCTTATTGATCAAAGTCAATTGGCCTCATTTAGAGGAAGTTAACTCTTTCCATAGACCAGCAGATATTCTGGGCATTAAACCTTTCGTGGAGTTGCTTTAAGAGTTGCACATTTAATTTCGAACCCTGGTCTAGACACACATAAACGTGCATGTAATCATATACACTGCCGCTCAAAAGTTTGAGATCAGTAGGCTTGTAATGTTTTTTAAAGACGTCTCTTATGCTCATCAAGGCTGCATTTATTTGATCAAAAATACAGAAAAAAAACAGTAATATTGCAAAATGTTATTACAATATAAAATAATGGTTCTTATTTTAATATACTTTAAAATATAATTTATTCCTGTGATGCAAAGCTGAATTTTCTTCAGCTGTTACCCCAGTCTTAAGTGTCACATGATCCTTCAGAAATTATTCTTTCATTATTAGAATTATCAATGTTGGAAACAGTTTTTTTTTTTTTTTTTTTTTGGAACCTCTGATTCTTTTCTTTTTTAACCTTTTATTGATCAAAGAATCCTGAAAAGAGTATCACAGGTTCCAAAAAAGATATTTACATTTAGCAGACACTTTTATCCAAAGCAACTTACAAAAGAGGACAATGGGAGCAATCAAAATCAATAAAAGAGCAATAACATGCAAGTGCTATGACAAGTCTCATTTAGCCTAACGCAATACACGTATCAAGTTTTTTTTAATTATATAATAAATAAAAAGAAAATGGCTCGAATAAAAAAAGTGTGTTAGAGGCCTAAAAAAGGATAGATAGCAAGTGTTTTTTTTTTAAGAATAGAATCAGAATAAAGGGTGCTAGAGTTAGAGCAGAGGTCTCAAACTCAATTCCTGGAGGGCCGCAGCTCTGCAGAGTTTAGCTCCAACCAGCTCCAGCTCACAACTGCTTGGAGTTTCTAGTAATCCTGAAGACCTTGATTAGCTGGATCAGGTGTGTTTGATTAGGGTTGGAGCGAAAATGTGCAGAGCTGTGGCCCTCCAGGAATTGAGTTTGAGACCAGTGAGTTAGAGGGTCAAATAAAGATGGAAGAGATGTGTTTTTAGGCGATTCTCAAAGATAGCTTTTCGGATTGAGTTGGGCAGGTAATTCCACCAGAAGGGTACATTTAATGTAAAAGTGATTTTGTGCCTCTTTGGGATGCAATAATGCGCCGTTCACTTGCAGAATGCAAGCTACTAGAGGGCACATAAGTCTGAAGTAATGAATGGTGCAGAGCCAGTGGTGGTTTTATACGCAAACATTAATGCCTTGAATTTTATGCGAGCAGCTATTGGTAGCCAGTTCAAATTGATGAAGAGAGGTGTGATGTGCGTTCTTTTCAGTTCACTAAAAATTTATCTTGCAGCCGCATTCTGGATCAATTGTAAAGGTTTATTAAAACTGGCTGGAAGACCTGCCAAAAGAGCATTGCAATAGTCCAGCCTGGACAGAACAAGAGCTTGAACAATGAGTTGAGAAGCATATTCCGAAAGAAAGGGCCTGATTTTCCTGATGTTGAATAAAGCTAATCTGCAGGACTGGGCAGTTTTAGCAATGTGCTCTGAGAAAGTCAGCTGATCATCAATTACATCTCCAAGGTTTCTGGCTGTTTTTGAAGGAGTTATGGTTGATGTGCCTCACTGGATGGTGAAATTGTGATGAAACGATGGGTTTGATGGAACCACAAGCAGATCTGTCTTGGCAAGTTTGAGTTGAAGATGATGGTCCTTCATCCAGCAAGAAATGTCTGTTGTCTGTGAGATGCGAGCAGCTATCGTCGGATCATCAGGTTGGAATGGAAGGTAGAGTTGAGTGTCATCAGCATAGCAGTGATATGAAAAGCCATGTTTCTGAATGACAGAACCTAGTGATGCCGTGTAGACAGAGAAGAGAACTGGTCCAAGAACTGAGCCCTGAGGTACTCCAGTAGTTAGATGTTGCGGCTTGGATACCGCACCTCTCCAAGATACCTTGAAGTACCTGAGAAAGACTCAAACCACTGGAGTTCGGTTCATGAGAAGCCCTTTGCCAGTAGGGTTGACTGGTGGTTAACTGTGTCAAAAGCAGCAGACAGATCCAGCAAGATAAGTATTGAAGATTTGGAAACTGCTCTTGCCAGTCTTAGGGCTTCAACAACTGGGAGCAAGGCAGTCTCAGTTGAATGTCCACTTCTAAAACCATATTTAGCAGCACAACTTTTTTCAACATTGGTAATAAATCCGGGGATCAAGGATCATGTGACACTGAATACTGAAGTACTGATGCTGTAAATTTAGCTTTGTATCACAGGAATAAGTTACATTTGAAAATATATTTATTTTAAATCGAAATAATATTTCACAATATCACAGGGTTTTTTTTCTGTATTTTTGCAAATAAATGCAACATTGATGGGCTATGAAACATCTTTAAAAACCATTAAAAATCTTACTAATCCCAAACTTTTGAGCGGCAGTGTACACACATTGAAGCATTGCCTCTAAAATGCTGGAAGAACATAAATGTAGTATTAAGAGAGTACAGGCTGATAAATGTTCTGTAGTCCTAAATTTAAATCTTTGCACATTGTGTTAAAAAAAAAAAGGTCAGCAAAACACTGCATGAGAGACTGACCTCAATACACATGCAAAATAACCTATAGGATAGTGCGTGTCTGTAGGCGTTTCAGATGTAAAGTTGGAGGAACCTTGCTGAATGCAAAGCAGAATGCATATTTCCAATATGTTGATAATGAAAACTCTGTGGTAAATCACTAAAAATGATTTGTTCCATTGATATGATCATTTATTTTGCATGTTCTGTCGCATTGTTCACATTTTGCTAATTAAGTAAAAGTGAATTGACTAAACAAAATTAGGACTACAAATTGCAGATTTCACAGCATAAAATTGATTTGTAGGCCAATTTGGACTGTTTTGCAGCAAACAGCGAATCACCACAATCTGGCATACTTTACTGCACTCAAAAATAAAGATGCTTTACGATGCCATAGAAGAACCATTTAGGTCTAAATGGTACTATAAAGAACCTTTAACATCTGAAGAACCTTTCTGTTTCACAAAAGATTCTTTGTGGCAAAAGAAGGTTCTTCAGATTATGAAAAGGTACGAAAGAGATGGTTCTTTAAAGAACTTTTGACTGAATGGTTCTTTGTGGAACCAATAATGGTTCTTCTATGGCATCACTGTGAAGAACCTTTCAAAGCGCCTTTATATTTAAGAGTGTGGGACTGTATTACTGCTGCCATGATCACTGGAAGATGTACACAAATACAAATAGCGCCATATCCAGTTGCGTAGAAAGAAGGTGGTACTCAGAAAATGTAAGGGTGGATTGCTTTATGCCAGCAGCAAACGCAAATGTACAGCTATCCAGTGTTATTACAGCAGAGATATATAAACATAAATTAGCGGTAGGGGCTTCAACATTGCAAAAAGACACAAAACTACATACAGGGAAATGGCACGGCCTTCTGACTTATTGTGCTGCTCACTTTGTGTGGGGTGTTCATGGGGTTTTAGATGTTCAGCGGTACAAGGAAACACACCATGAAGGAAGTGTGGTGATATGCTGCTTCAAAGAATGTCATATCTGATGTAGAATCATTTCCTGTTAACTGCTACTGGAATAACTGGCAAGCATTTAACTGATTCTACTGAGGATAAATTAGCTCTCTCTGTCAGAGGCCTAATTTCCATTAGGAAGAAGTAAAAAAAAAAAAAAACTTTATCATCATATCTGTGGCCAGATTAACAGCTAATTTGGGTTAATGGTTGTGTTTTCCGTTGCGCTTAAATGAGAATGTATACAATGTTGATCATAGAAACAAATGCTGTCCATCAGTCAGTATTACTTTTTTGCATTCTAAAAGTTTTTCCACTTTAATTGACTTTCTGTGTTCACAAAATTGAAATACGAATAATCACATTTAGTCTTTCTTAAAAAGACAGCTGAAAGTGATTTCCCATTGTTGCCACTGTTTTGTCCTACCCTTACCAAAAAGAAGTATACTTCAAGTTTATTTGATTAACCCCTTAAACTCTCCAAAACGTGTTTCAAAATGTTGCTGCTTCATTTACATGACCTTCCTCATATAGTATCAGCCCATATATGGTCTCATTTGAAAGCTTAGAGTCTCCTCTTTACGAGGAATAACTTTTAGTTTTATGATTCATAAAGTAGTAAAATTATGCTTAGAATTTATGTTGTTCCACACACAAATTTCCGCCTAACGATTGTGAAGAATTATTACAAAGAATGTGTTTTTCTTGTATTTTTCACAAAACAGACAAGTCATATATCACAAGAAAGCTCTCATTCTCAAGAATCTGACCATGTAAATCATTATTATGATATCATTATTATTATTATTGTGTGACAAACACAGATCGAATAATCTTCAATTGAATCGCGATGTCAGAATATACTTGAAGAATGTGGTAATATATTCTATTACTTTCCTCCACATACTACTGCTTCAGTTAGCCGCAAACGGCCACAAACGCCATTTTATCTTTTAGATTAGGATCTCTTCTTTCAAACAAGACCATTTTCACGTTTCTGCGTTGCTCCATTGCTGAGAAATCCGTTGTTTTGCCAGATGCGCTCCGCGAAGCACGGGCGCGGCTTTCCAAACGCGCTCTGAACCGCTCAAACAGGTGCGTGTGTGTTCACGGCTGCATTCAGAGCGTGTCAGTAGATCAGATTACACTCTCCGGCGCCTGCTGTGCTCCACAGAGGGACTCACTAAATTCCAGGGGTTTCATTACCACGACGTAAAATGGGCGTCCCTGAGGGCGTTGGGAAAACGCCCCTTTCTAAAAAAAAATTATTAAGAGAGGTCACCGATCATGCGCAGTAAGTCAGTTTTTTTGCGCGGGCATTTCAAAACCTAGGATCAGCACTGATGGATAATGAAGGACAACACAGTCATACAGGTTATTTTTATGTTTTAAAATCTTAAATTTAAACGATTTTCGAAAACAAATAAACAGCCGTTATAGAAATGTAAAACGTGTAGCGTCTATTTACGAAAATAAATCATGGTTTACAACGGTATCGTGGACAGGTAACGTTATTTCAAGACACTGTAACGTTATATGAATATAAATATGAAGGGCACGAAACCCCTGTGATTGTGGACAGGTATTTCAAAATACTGTATATGAATATAATTATGAAGTGCACGAAAACCCTGCGATCTTGGCCAGGTATTTCAAGATATTGTATATGAATATAAACGATCGTGGACAGGTATTTCAAGATACTGTATATGAATATAATTATGAAGTGCACGAAACCCCTGCGAACGTGGACAGGTATTTCATGATACTGTATATGAATATGAAGTGCACGAAAGCCCTAGCCTGGCGAGCCAGACTTACATCAAGATGTTTATAAATTAAAATAATTTTTGCTGCCGCTAGGGTGCGTCTAGATTTCTAGGCTACGAAAGCCCTGCAATAGTGGAGGTATTTGAAGCAAATTGCTTTTCCCTAACTGCGCATGATCGGTGACCTATGCAAATTCTCAAATAGGCCACGCCTGCCTGGTGACGCAATATCGATTACGCTGTACTGAAACCCCTGGAAAAAAATGCATCCCGCTGAACAGAGGTGTGAACGATGACAGCTCTGCCTCTCCAGACGCGAAGAAGAAGCAGAGCCATGGAGAGGTTCCGGGTCACACAAGATGCTTCGACGGTGCAGGGTGTTGTGGGATATGTAGTTTTTGGACTCTTACACCGTAGATATGCGTCTCAGAGGAATATAGCGGTCTCCATTATCCAAAATAGACGCTAAATGAATAAATAACGGGCCGTTTCCATGGAGAGCAGAGGATCCGCGGCTCATAAGCGCGTCTATAAGTATTACAGTGCTTCTATTCAGGTTTGTTTTATTCTTATAATTACTTTGAAACGTAAAGGACACCAAAACAATCTGCTAAGCTATGTATTGAGTGTATATTGAATATTGACAGTAAAGTACAGTAGGTGTTTCAGTAAATACACAGGCAAACATAAAAATGAAACATAATTCAGTCAATAATCATGAAAAGTGCTATGGTACATAGTAGAATAGTATTCTAAGGGGTAATGTGCTTTATAAAACCTGTTTTTGCAAAGAAACAGAAGGACACTTTTAGGGGGGAAAAAGTGGGGAAATAGGGGTAAAAGGGGCAATGTGACTCCCTTCGGTTATAATTCAATAACTTTCAATTAGAAACTGTTATATGAACAAATCTTTTTTCTGGTATATCCTGAGACCTAGTGGAATCAAACAAAACAATTTGCAAAGAAAGGTAGGCCAAATGCAGGCGGAAATCCCCCAAATAGCTGCAGAGCTTAAGGGGTTAAGTATATCTAAGTAAAGTTCAAGTATATTTTTAAGTATACTTTATGTTGTAAGTATACAAATATCAGTCTACTAATAGTATACTTTCAAGTGTACTATTTCAATACTCATTGGGACTAAATTGGCACACCTTCTAGTATATAAAAGTATGCTTTTCAGTATACTTTAAGTATAACAGCAGTAAACTTTGAGTACACAACTAGTCTGTTTTTAGTTTGTACTGCAAGTATACTAAAAGTGAACTTATAGGTAAACTGATAGTTTACTAGTTAAATACTTTTTTATGCATTTTGTAAAGTATAGTCTCTGTAAACTACTAGTTTAGTTGTTTTATACTGCAAGTATACTTGTAAGTTTTTTTTTAAGTGAACTTTACATCATACTTTAAGTGTACTACTATGTCCCAAATTTGCAGAAGGTCAGAACGAGTCATTTTTTGCAGATTAGTTTCAATAAATGCCCTTTTTTACAATTCACGTTTATGCATTTTGTAGAAGCTCTTTACCCAAAATGACTTCAAAACTTGCATTCGAGGTATATGGGATTTCTTACATTCCTTCAGAATCAAACCCATGACAATTTTAGTGTAGTTTTTGGTACCTCTGTATTTAATGCATATTGTTATTCACTCTCCTCTGAACAACTGTTTCCATGCATTACGTAAGTCTTTCATTCTGTGTGTCTTTCTCAGCCTCCGCTGCTCCAAATAACTCTGGGATGACTCCGATTGCACAATTTTTAAGTGAACTTAAAAATGTTACACAGTTTTCCATATCTATGGTTTTGATGCTGTTTTATGTCTGATGATTGTGTTAGATTACATGTGGAAGCATCTGTTGTTTCGGTTTCTTCTTCACTTGTGTTTTGGAAGTTCTCCACAGAAGATGTGTAATAGCGCCCCTAACGTATAACAGTGAAAACTCGGATTCTACACAAGTGTAGCTCAAATAAGACAATTTCTAGGTAAAGTATACTTAAGTCATTTTAAGTATATTTCTGAGATGTATATAAAGCACATTTCTGAGAAGTACATAAAAAGTAGACTGGAAGTATACTTTACTATTTTAAAAGAAGTTTACTAATAGCACACTTGAATAAACTTTTTTTTTTCTTAAGAGTAACTATTCACTATGGTTTGCAGTGTAGATGCAGACATTTAGTACAATAACAGTTTGCCAGTCAGTTTGCTATTTGTAAACACTGCAGGTTCTCTACTTTAGAGCTTGACACTTCTGGCAACCAGATTTGCAGATTTGCCACAAAAACAAAAAAACAAAAAAAAAAACACAGTTTTGAAAAATAAATAGTTTTTTTTTGCAAGGGTTTTAAAGTAGAAGCCCAGTAGAGCTTGTAATCAAAAGTCTGATCTTTGTATATTTGTTTTCTCTGAAATGTAATTCAGATCTTTCTGAAGAAAACAGTGTCAGTTGCTTTTGCTCTTGTTCAGTCTGCTGTGTGTGGTGTACTCGGCATCATTCTGAGGTTTTCTTGGCAGCAGTGTGTCCTGTAACAACAGCGGTTAGAGTTTCACACTCTGCACTTTTACCCTCTGTCTGAGAGACAACAGAATGTCCTTTTACAGTATAGGTGTTCCAGCACAGTAATGATATTCATCAAACATTCTGCTTAAGGTTTGTTCAAAACCATTAACCTAAGAATGAAACTTATGGGTTTGGCCTAGTTTCTGAAGGGAAGGCATCATGTTCTGCTTCAGAATGTACGCTACATAATGGAAACCATGTTAACCTCAATGAACTGCAGCTCCCCAGTACCAGCAGCACTCATGCAGCCCCAGACCATGATGCTACCACCACCATTGCAAGATACAATTTTCTTGGTGCTCCTCACCAGGGCATCGCCACACATGCTGGACACCATATGAGCCAAACAAGTTTATCTTATAGTCTCATCAGACCACAGGACATAGTTCCAGTAATTCATGCTCTTGGTTGTCTTCAGCAAACTGTTTGGGGGCTTTCTTGTGAGCCAGCTTCAGATGAGGCTTCCTTCTGGGACGATGCCTATGCAACCCGTCTTGTTGCAGTGTGTGGTGTATGGTCTGAGCACTGACAAGCTGACCTTCTACTTCTGCAACTGTTAAAGCAATGCTGGCAGCACTCATGCGTATGTTCTTTGAAGCCAGGTTCTGCATCTGACGCACAGAACGAGTGCTCAACTTTGTTGATCGACCCTTGAGAGGCCTGTTCCAATTGGAACCCATCTTGGAAAACCTCTGTATGACTGTATGAACCTCTAATAGCCTTGGCCATCTTTGTGGATAGTGACAATTCTAATTCTTAAATCCTTTTTTGAGTTATTTGCCATGAGATGCCATGTTGAACACCCAGTGGTCAGATTGAGAGAATTGTACTTAAAAGCATCACATTTTAACTTCTCTAATAAAAGATACACAGATTTGTATGGTCCTGTCAAGCAGACAACAATATAAACATGATGAATAGGACATGTGGCTTTGCATGATTAAACAACATACTGCTGTTATCACTTGTACTCTCTTTTGTTGCCAGGTAGTTTGACAATAATGGCTGTATGTTGAGTAATTTTCAAAGGACAGTAAATCTATACTGCTATACAAGCTGCACATTGGTTACTCTAAAATATAACCAAGTTTCATTTCTAGTATTGTCCCTTGAGAACTTATACTAAAACGGTTGCTGAAATTTGAGGGGTGTACTCACTTTTGTGAGATACTGTAGATTAATCTTTTATGTCCCATTAAAGGGATAGTTCACCCAAATATGACAATTCTGTCTTCATTTACACACTCTCCACCACTACTTGTTGTAAACTTGGATTTCCTTTCTTCTGTTGAACACAAAAGAAGATATTTTTAAGAATGTTGGGAACCAAATATTTGACGGTAGCCATTGACTTTCGTAGTATGGAAAAAATAGTCTGTTTGGTAAAAAAAAAAACATGTTTAATCACCCACAATATTCAGTGTGTTGTATTCTGTCCCTCAATAGCAGCATCTTACATTGTTACAGATTCATAAAATAATCTACATAAAATGTCCCATTCAAACACTTCAGATTAAACTGAAATGATCAGAGCTCTTGTTCCAATAAACCTCAGTCGCTTATTTCATATGTGCTTCCAACTTCAGACACTGCACAGCCAGAAACAGCAAATGTCTGGAATTTGCAGAGGGTCAGAACAAGTCAATTGTATCAGATTAGTTTCAATAAACGCTCTTTTTTACAATTCTCGTTTATCCATTCTGTAGAAGCTCTTTATCCAAAACGCCTTGAATTGCATTCAAGATATATGGGATTTCTTACATTCCTTCAGAATCAAACCCATGACCTCGACATTGCTAGCCCTGTTTCAGATTTTATTTCAGAATTATTGTGTTTCATAAGTTCAACTAAATTCAAGCTAAAGTGCAGCATTTCTGACACAAGACTCCTTTGAGCAGTGTTTTGATAGATTGACAGTAAGTATGAAAGTATGAAAAACTTAATAACATGAACAATCTTAGTGTAGTTTTTGGTACCTCTGTATTTAATGCATATTGTTATTCACTCTCCTCTGAACAACTGTTTCCGTGCATTATGTAAGTCTCTCATTCTGTGTGTCTTTCTCAGCCTCCGCTGCTCCAAACCACTCTGGGACGACTCCGATATCACAAAGAACAAGGTAGGCCAAAGCAACTTTCATTTTTGAGTCATAGAACAGAGGTGTTGTCAGACCACAGGATTTCTGTTTCTCTTTTTATTGCCGCAATAATTCTACTGTTTTTCGTCTTATTTGTTATTCCTCTTTTGACTTTGTGTATCAGATATCAGCGGGTCCGTGGATGACAACAGAATGATGTTTAAGGCCTAATACACAGCAGTATGTCAGGTAATGTCTTCATATACCATCAGCATAGGCAGCTACCTTCTAAGGCAAAATCATATAGATTTTTTTTACTTGCATTCCAGTATCTTTGATTTGAAAGAGTTTTTCTGTTTTGTATGTATACAGTATGTTCAAGTTAAATTCCATTCTATTTAGCAAATGTACAGCTAAAGTTTTGTTGGTTTATTAAAGAACTGGGAAAAGTGTTATTGGGTAAACATTATTATATCTACTGTGCATATGTTTGTGTTTGTGTGTGTGTGTGTGTGTGTGTGTGTGTGTGTGTGTGTGTGTGTGTGTGTGTGTGTGTGTGTGTGTGTGTGTGTGTGTGTGTGTGTGTGTTTTTTTGTTTTTGTTTTTAATAAATAAACAGTGACTGTGAATCATTTAAATAAGCATATATATTTGAATCAAAATCTAAATATTGTGAATTACATTTGGGGAAATAATCAGCAATTACAACAAATATCAAAACAAATATTTTTTGTCATAATCGTGCACCCATATGAGAAGCGCACGAGGGTCAAAACAAACAACAAAAATAGTCAACTTTTAATTACATTTATTTTTATAATTAAACGTTTTTTATCATAATGGATCTGGGATTGTCTTCACAAATAATAAATGTAATGTTCCTTTACAGTTTAGGAGAGCTCATATGATGCCTCATATAATCACTTTCAGTTCTAATACGCTACCAACTTTAAGTTTCTTTTGAAAAAGCCTGATTAGAAGGTGTGAAAAAGTTGTACAAAGTTGTAGAAATGTAATGGTTTTCAGTCCAAAAAAGATTGAAGTTTAAAGTAGTTTTAAAGTTTAAAGCTTCAATGTTTTGAAGGCAATACAGTCTGTCAGATGGATGGATGGATGGATAAATAAATAGATAGCATGTTGCTAGCATGATTAGCATTTTTGCTAACATGGTTAGCATGTTGTTGATATGTTTTAACATGTTTGTAACATGATTAACATGTCAATATATTGTTTCTAACATGATTAGCATGTTGTAAGCGTGTTTCTAACATGATTAGCATGTTGTAAGCGTGTTTCTAACATGATTAGCATGTTACTAACGTGTGGCTAGCGTGATTAGATTGTCGTTAGAATGATATTAGCATTACAAGCATGATTAACATGTTGTTAAGATGTTTCTAGCCTGATTAGCATGTTTCTAGAATGATTAGCATGTCAGTAGTATGTTGCTAGCATGATTAGATTGTCGCTAGCATGATGTTAGAATTAGTATCCTGTTGTTAACATGATTAGCCTGTTACTAGCATGTTGCTAACATGATTAGAATGTCACTAGCATTATGTTAGAATTAGTATCCTGTTGTTAACATGATTAGCCTGTTACTAGCATGTTGCTAACATGATTAGAATGTCACTAGCATGATGTTAGAATTAGTATCCTGTTGTTAGCATTATTAGCCTGTTACTAGCATGTTGCTAGCATGATTAGATTGTCACTAGCATGATGTTAGAATTAGTATCCTGTTGTTAGCATTATTAGCCTGTTACTAGCATGTTGATAGCATGATTAGATTGTCACTAGCATGATGTTAGAATTAGTATCCTGTTGTTAGCATGATTAGCCTGTTACTAGCATTTTGCTAGCATGATTAGATTGTCACTAGCATGATGTTAGAATTAGTATCCTGTTGTTAGCATGATTAGCCTGTTACTAGCATGTTGCTAGCATGATTAGATTGTCACTAGCATGATGTTAGAATTAGTATCCTGTTGTTGTCATGATTAGCCTGTTACTAGCATGTTGTTAGCATGATTAGAATGTTGCTAGCATGATGTTAGAATTAGTAGCCTGTTGTTAGCATGATTAGCAAGCTACTAACATATAGCTAGCATGATTAGAATGTCCTTAGCATGATGTAAACATTACTAGCATGATTACTAACACATGTTGTTGTTAACATGTTTCTAGCCTGATTAGCATGTCAGTAGTATGTTGCTAACATGTTTAGATTGTCGCTAGCATGATGTTAGAATTAGTATCCTGTTGTTAGCATGATTAGCCTGTTACTAGCATGTTGCTAGCATTATTAGATTGTCACTAGCATGATGTTAGAATTAGTAGGCCTATCCTGTTGTTAGCATGATTAGCAAGTTACTAGCATGTTTTTAGCCTGATTAGCATGTCACTAACATGATTGTAGTAGCTAGGCTTGGATAGATTTTTCCCAGTTTTAATCGTCATTCTTTAGGAAAACCGTAAGTCCTATCAGTTAAAAAAAAGATAGAGCATCTGGAGTCAGATCCGTTTGAAGATCTGGGCTGAGTTTGGAGTTGGTAGAGTTAAAGCTCTAGGAGGAGGAGCAGTCCAAAAAATGTTTATTCTCAGAAGAAGAATACCTGTACGTTTAAATAGCATTTCAATGGCTTTCTCAAGTCAACTTAACTAGATAGTGTAGTGTTAGTAATAGAACTAAATAGTGAATAGTGTTACCCTGACGTCTGTTCTAGCTAGTTGAAGTCTAATAAATAAAACCAAACAAGTATTAATTGAAAACTTTGCAGCAATATCTGACATTTTGTGTGACCCAGAATGTGTGTGTTCTGTTAACAGAGTTTCCTGTGTTCAGCAGATTGTGATCTCTCAACTGAATCATGTCTGACTTTCAGTTTCCTAATTGCCTTATCTTTAGCATTTTCTAAAAAAAAAAAAAAAAACAGTACTGAAGACATTGCCTCACAAAGATTATTCACTCAGAAACAGAGATCCACTGATTGCTGGCATTATCGCTCTGTGCTGTACGCTGTGATTTGTTGTTGTGCGTCACATTGATCATTCTGACCACAGGATCCTGAGATCTTTTGTAACATAACACACAGTTCAAAAGTTTGGGGTCAGTCATTTGGTTTCTTTCTTTTTTGAAAGAAATTCATATTTTTATTCATGCGTTAAGTTGGTAAACAGTGAAAGCAAAGACTTTGATTGTTAGAAAATATTTCTATTTTGAATAAATGCTGTTCTTTTTAACTTTTATTCATCAAAGAATTCTGGGGGAAAAATCACAGGTTCCAAAAAATATGACATAAACATTATAAATAATAAATATTATGTAAAAAAAATCTGCATATTAGAATGATTTCTGAAGCCTCATTAAACACTGAATAAATGTACAATTTTAAAATATATATTAAAATAGAAAACCATTATTAAGTTGGCTTGAGATCTATCTATCCATGTTAGTGATATGCTAATCAGGCTAGAAACATGTTAACAACATGCTAATCATGCTAGAAAGATGTTAGTAACTTGCTAATCATGCTAACAACAGGCTATGAATGCTAACATCATGCTAGTGACATTCTAATCATGCAAGTAACATGCAAATACCTTGCTAATAATGCTATAATCATGCTAACAACGTGCTAATCAGGCTAGAAACATGTTAACAATGCTAATCAATGCTAACAACAGACTACTAATGCTAACATCATGCTAACAACATTCTAATAATGCTAACAACATGCTAATACCTTGCTAATAATGCTATAAACATGCTAACAACATGTTATTTATGCTAGAAACATGTTAACTAGTAACTTGCTAATCTCGTCATGTTAGCAACATTCTAATCATGCACACAAGATGCTAATAACTTGTTAGTCATGCTAGAAAAATGCTAACAACATGCTAATCATGCTAGAAACCTAATTGGTAATTAGGTTAGACACATGTTAACAACTCGTTAACAACATGCTAGTCAGGCTATAAACATGTTAACAAAATGTTAGACTTACTAATCATGTTAGTAATGCTAACATCATGCTAGTTGTATTCTAATAATGTTAGCTACATGCTAGAAATATGCTAACAACATGCTAATCATGTTAAAAACATGATAGTGCCTTACTAATCATGCTAGAAACATAGTAGAAACATGCTAGCAACATGTTAATGACGTTAACAACATGCTAGCAACAATGCTAGCAACACGCTATTGACATGTTAATCATGTTACAAACATGCTAGAAACATGCTAACAACATGCTAATCATGCTAGAAACATGCTAACAACAGGCTAATCATGCTAGAAATATGCTAGTAACTTGCTAAATAAGTTAGAAAAAGGCTAAAACATGTTAATGATGTTAACATGCTATCAACAATGCTATAAACATGCTATTGACATGTTAATCATGTGACAAGCATGATTATCATGTTAGAAACAAGCTAACAACATGCTAATTAGGTTAGAAATATGTTAACAACCTGCTAATCATGCTAGAAACATACTAATAACAGGGTAATCAAACATGCTATTTATCCATCCTTCCCTCTGACAGACTGTATTGCATTCAAAACATGTTAACAACATGTTAAACTTGCTAATCATGCTAGTAATGCTAACATCATGCTAGCGACATTCTAATAATGCTAGCTACATGTTAGTAACATGCTAATCAAGTTAGAAACATGCTAACAAAATGTTAATCATGTTAAAAAACATGCTAGTGCCTTAGTAAACATGCTAGCAACATGATATTGACATGTTAATCATGTTACAAACATGTTAGAAACGTGCTAATCATGCTAGCAACATGCCTTACTAAACATGTTATCAGCAATGATAGCAACATGCTATTGACATGTTAATCATGTTACAAACATGCTAACAACATGTTAATCATGCTAACAACATGCTAATAATCCTAGAAACATGCTAGTAATTTGTTAATAATGCTAGCTACATGCTAAATAAGTTAGAAACGTGCTAGAAACCTGCTAAAGCATGCCATCTATCCGTTTATCCATCCATCATCTGACAGACTGTATTGCCTTCAAAACATTCACGCTTTAAGCTTTAAAGCTACTTTAAACTTTAATCTTTTTTAACTGAAAACCATAAGATTTCTACGATTTCTACAACTTTTAAAAACGTTTTAAAACTTTGTCACACTTTCTGTTCAGGCTTTTTCAAGCCAACTTAAAGTTTGTTTTGACAAATTTTTATCAAGTTTTAAATTTTAAATTTCTGTATTTCTGATCAAATAATGAGGCATAAGCTCACAGGAGACTTCTTGAAAAAAACATTGAAAATCTTACCTATCCCAAACTTTTGAGCAGCAGTGTATGTACAGTATGTAAGAGTTTTAGTTTAATACTCTCATAGTTTAGTTTTAGTATGACTCATGTCTTTCACACATCTGAATTAAATAAAGCAACAGAGTACAGATGGTGCAGTTGAGTTGACCTCCAAACCTCTCTCAGACTGGCCCCTCAGACCATCCTGAAGTTGCTGTTTCTTCAAAAAAAATTATTTGCAAGCTGTTTCTCTCTTTCTGTCTCTAAATGTCATTAGAATAAAGTATAATGTGCTTCTCCCATTCCTTTCAGAGCAAGGAGACAAATGCAACTCGCGCTGGAAAGATGAGCCCATGCAGAATGGTACGGTAACACTTTCCATCATCCATTTATTCTCCTCTCTCTTTCTCTTTGGTGAAGTGCTGCTATAGAGAATACAGATGATCGTGTCAGAGATGGAAGAGTGTTAATCTCATTTTACTTACTAATGTGACATATTTCTGAGATCAGTACATTCAACCAGAAAAAAGAAAAATGTGAGGAGAGACTTGATTTTATTCATCTGCAATTGACTGGATGGTAAAAAGTGACTTGCCAAAGCAATGATATTTGGCCATTGGCTAACACGAAAGCAGTGCCAAATGAAAGCACATCAGTGGTAAAAGGAAGTGAACCAAGAACAAGTTTCAGTATTGCATTTGTTTTCCTTCCGCAGTTCAGTGACTGTGGTCAGCATTATCCTATCCGTTTTTGTGATTGTTCATTTGTTTTATTGACTCACATGAAGCTGACATTAAATTAATTCCTTTAAGGTTTAAAAGGAATTATTGTAGCTCTAAATGTAATTATTAAGTTGGCTTGAGAAAGCCAGCTTACTGAAATGCTATTTAAACTTCTTATTATTATTATTCTTCTGAGACTAAAATGATCAACTCTAATCCCACCTAGAGCTTCAACTCTACAAACTAGGGATGCTCATTTCGGTTAATTTTCCTGACCGACAACCGCTGCTCGTTATCCGAACATTAACCGTTAACTGATAAAATTAGAATAATAAATTAGTTTAAAATAAAAATAGAATGCACGAGTATCTGTGATGATACATTAAAAATACAAGCAAATGTTTTATTTTAACGTGCAAACAGCAGCATACAGAGCAACAACAAAAACTGTATTGACATATACTTAAATTATCACGCATCAGCAGCGGTTCTGAGAACAGAGAAAATCTGAATGAAAAAAAAAAAGAATAATATAAATAGGCCTACACTAAATATGTATAAATTAAATAACTACCTAATTAAGATGACAAAACTAAAACACACTAAATCCTTTTATGCGCTTTGAAGAACTGTACCGGTCTTATTCTTCTCGTCGGACATAAAAATATAGCAGGCCAGCCAATACCTCAGTGTGCCTAGTTTTTAACATGTCCTCATGCTGTACGGATAGGCAGGACCGCTGCCTGTTAACTCTTAGATCCGCGAAAAAAACACCATCACAAAAACCCTTTCAATTTGCGGTTCGGGACTTCCATCCACTGTCATATGCGTGTGGAGAAGCGCGTGTTTTACAGCGTTCAGCAATAGCAAATCACAGACATGTATGTTGATTTGATTATCGCTGTGGCCAATCAGAGGAGGCTATGTTACAATCCACTCACCAACCAAAGTGCCGGTTTCAGTTTTGCTGATTTCTAAACTTTCGCGAACTCTTTTATTAAAACAAAGAAAGTGTTGGCATTATATAAATAAGAGATTAATTGTGCAGTGTAAAGGTTATTTTATTACTTTTTAATAACTTTATGAGATTGCGATGAACTACTCTAGGATGAGTGATAGCTTTCCAGTGATTGTAACGGCAGCGCCTATTGCGCACTTTCTAGACTATAATTCATTCAGAATTTGAATACATTCACTCACGGATTCACTCTCTGATAACCCAATAACGCCACTTGCCACTGAGTTGCATATACTACATCTGTTAACTAAGTAAAGGTGAAGCGAAATATGTCTGTACAGCCACACTGCACGTGTCGACACGTGAGTAAACAGATAACTTACAAATAGCATTATTTCTTTCACCATGCAGCAAACGTAAAAAAAAAAAATAATAGAAAAAAACTCTTTTAAACCGTTTAACTGATAGTAATAATCGGTTAAAATTCTTACTGTCGGTTAACGGTTAAACGGTCAATATGAGCATCCCTACTACAAACTCCAAACTCAGCCCAGATCTTCAGACTGATCAGAAGCTAGTTGTTGTATCTTTTCAGACGGATCGGACTTACGGTTTTCATAAAAAATAACAAATAAAACTGGGAAAATCCCATAGGCTGCGCCCGAAATCGCATACTACTTAAGTAGGTACTACATTTAAATTCAAACGTACTACCCGACCGTTAAAACAGTACGTTCTATATAGTATGAATGTGGGTAGTATGAATGGAATTCGGACATACTACATCCGCCATATTGATGTTGTCACGTGTCATGCGTCGTCACAACAGCGCGAAAATTTAAAGAGACCGCTCCACTGCACGAACATCGGCACCGGCAATGTTCGCCGTTTTAACGTTGATTGGACAGACAGCTCAGAGAAGCCGTCGGTCTGCTGCTCGCAGATCATGCCTTTGTAGACAGCTTCTAAATTATTTATCAAATAATGTAAGTATAATTACTTATTTAGCTAGCAAATTTGACCTCAGAATAAAAAAACACCTCTGTGAACACCACGACAGAGGCTGACTTGAAGCAACAATAAAGTAATTTTTTTTATGAATGAATACACAGGACAAAAAAAACAAGAATAAATGAATAAATATGAATGAATATATACACACTTTATTTATATATATATGTGTGTGTGTGTGTGTGTGTGTGTGTGTGTGTGTATTTATATAAATGGATAAATACAATATATACAGTTAAAATGAATATATTATACATTGATACACTTAAATAAATAATATATACATATTCTAAAAAAACATCTAAAGATGGTGAGCTGTGTGTGTATATAAATAAATGGATAAATACAATAAATACATAGAACAAAATGAATATATTATGCATAGATACACAACTAAATAATATACAAATTCTTAAAAAAACTATATACATATTTACAGATGGTGGGCTGTGTGTGTGTGTGTGTGTGTGTGTGTGTGTGTGTGTGTAATATGTATGTATGTATGTATGTATGTATGTATGTATGTATGTATATACAGTCCACGGTGCATGACATTGTGCACAGAATCAGCAGGGCAATCATCTGTATTTTGAAGAGGGTGATCACTTTCCCAACCCCGGATGATCTGGAGGAAGTGGGGGCAGATTTTGCCCAGCTGGCTGGGTCTCCAGCTTTCTGCACGGTAGCTGGTGCAATAGACGGCTGCCACATCCGGATCAAAGCACCTGCAAGTGACGCCCCATGCTATTTTAATAGGAAGCATCACTGACCACAAGGGGAAGTTCATTGATGTCTTTGTTGGGTATACTGGGTCGGTGCATGATGCCAGGGTGCTTAAGAACAGCCCTGTTTACACTGGCCGCTTATATCCACCTGCAGGAAAATGCATCCTCGGAGATGGTGGGTATCCCTGTTTGAGCGCGCCCATCTGCCTCATCACCCCGTACAGAGAGCCTGTACAGAATCCGCACCAGACAATTGTGTGCCGGCTCTTCATGAGCATGATTACCTGTAAGACAATTTAAGAGGTTAAGACTTTGCAAATCAGTTCTTGTTCTCAGATTGACATTCTTTAAGCTTGTCTTTAGCTAGTTAATATGTAAATAGTTAGGTGTGTGTGGGTGGGCACAGCCCACAGGGTGTTGTGATGCTAAAAAAAATGCAGTAGTAGTTAGAGAGGTGGAAGTGCATAGCTTCTGTGTGCATCCCTCTTGCTTACTGCCAATGGCAATGTGATGAAAAAGCAGTTTTTTCAGGGTTTCTGACGGTTTTATGAAAGTAAATTTATGAAAATTTAAAGGGAATACAACTAATCAGTGCTTAGGATGCAAAATTATGATACATTTACATTTAATCATAGCTTAATGCAGTATATATACAAGGTTTTTTAAATTATATAGTAAATAAAATAAAAAAGATAGAAAATCAATAAGAAATCCACAATAAATCAATAAATCCACAGAAATCAAGCATTAAAAGTAATGCAGTAAAACCTTTGCTTGAAGTGTTAGTGTGTATTACATTCAGTGTAAACAGCACCTGAATAAAAGTACATTTTACATAATTTGTTTACTTACTCAAAACCTTTGACGGCAGCATTTCTCCTTCCAGTGAAGAGGGTTTCATTCGCCACTCTCCACTGAATAAGGAGCCGAGTGTGTTCATCAGTTCCTGTAATGTCAAAACAGCAATCATTAGTCATGATCAATCTAACTTGCATTGACAAGCTGAAGCATAACGTTACTTATTACTAGCTTGATATGCAACCAACAAAATATCAACTAAAAATGAACACTAGTAAAAAGGAAACAAATCGTTTTAATTTCGTTTAATTTTCTAATCTCATTAAACTGTTTAACAACTAATGTCTACGTAAAAAAGCTGTTAACAAGCTGATGTACAAAACAACTTCTTACAGCCGATTCACGAACTCACCTCATCGATTTACAATGTTTAAACTTTCAATGAGTCTTCCGTTTATTTAGATTGTGTTAAACAAGTGTAATTTAATCACAATAAACAACGTTTTATCCTGAGGTACTTACAATTGAAAAGAGCCGCGTCTCCACTTTCCGCCATTTTTCGAATATGACGCCTCCTCTCGCGGAGCCTCATGGGATAGAAAAGTGTCCATGGTGTGCGTACTACAGAATTCGGCCGGAAGCAGTAGGTCATCCGGGTACTTCTCGCCTACTGAATTTCGAATACTATGAATTCGGACATACTACTCGCCTCGCATACTGTTTTTCGCGTACTATATAGTAGGGTAGTATGCGATTTCGGACGCAGCGATAGACTTACATTGACAGACTGTTCAAATGATCAACACTATTCAAACTCCAACTGACAAAACTCCCACAATCCCTTGCGACTCAATCAAACTTCCCTTCTATGAACTATATCTTTAATCCATTCAAACTCATTCAAACTAACTGCTAATCATGTTAACAATATGCTAATTATGCTAGAAACTTGCTAGTAACGTGCTACTCATGCTACAAACATGCTAGTAACTCATTAAGCATGCTAACATGCTAGCAACTTGCTAATCTTGTTAGAAACATATTAGCAACTCGTTAATTATGATAAAAACATGCTAGCAACTTGCTAATCATGTTAGAATCATGCTAAGAACTTGTTAATCATGCTAGAATCATGCTAGCAACATGCTAATCATGTTAGAAATACATTAGCAACTTGCTAATCATGTTAGAATAATGCTAACAACTTGTTAATCATGCTAGAAACATGCTAGAAACTTGTTAATCATGCTAGAAACATGCTAACAACTTGGTAATCATGCTAACAACATCATAGCAACTTGCTAATCATGCTGGAAACATGTTAACAACTTGGTAATCATGCTAACAACATCCTAGCAACTTGCTAATCATGCTAGACACATGCTAGCAACTTGCTAATCATACTAGAAACATACTAGCAACTAATTAATTATGGTAAAAAACATGCTAGCAACTTGCTAATAATGTTGAAATAATGCTAGAAACATACTAACAACTTGCTAATAATGCTAAAAATGATAGAAACATGTAAATAATGCTAGCAACATGCTAATCATGCTAGAAATACACTAGCAACTTGCTAATCATGTTAGAATAATGCTAACAACTTGTTAATCATGCTAGAAACATACTAGAAACTTGCTAATCATGCTAGAAACATGCTAACAACTTGGTAATCATGCTAACAACATGCTATCAACTTGCTAATCATGCTAGACACATGCTAGCAACTTGCTAATCATACTAGAAACATACTAGCAACTCATTAATTATGGTAAATCATGCTAGCAACTTGCTAATAATGTTAAAATAATGCTAGAAACATACTAACAACTTGCTAATCATGTTAAAATGATAGAAACATGTAAATAATGCTAGCAACTTGCTAATCATGCTAACTACATGTTATAAACATGTTTACAACGTGTTAATCATGTTGGGAACATGCTAACAACATGCTAAAAATGCTAGAAACATGTTAATCATGCTAAACACATAGTAACTTGCTAATAATGCTAGAAACATGTTAACAACATGCTAATTATGTTACAATCATGCTAGTAACATCATAATCATGCTAGCAACATGCTAGCAACATCATAATCATGCTAGAAACATGCTAGCAACATCATAATCATGCTAGCAACTTGCTAATCATACTAGAAACATGTCATCTATCTAGCTATCTAGCTATAAAACATTAAGCTTTTAAAACTACTTTAAACTGAAAAACGTCAAACTTAAAACTTTTAAAACATGGAATTATTTTTTAACTTTTCAAACTTTTTTTTAAACTTTTCAAACTTTTTTTAAACTTTTCAAACTTTTTCAAACTTTCTGGTCCTGATTTCTCAAGCCAACTTCGAAGTTTGTCTTGACGGACTTTTGAACTAGTTATTATTTGAAGTTGTGTAACAAAATGGTAAAACAAAAGTGCCTTGCTTCGTTATGATCATATCTGCAAAATCAAATATCGTTTGACCTTTAATATGTAAAACCTATATATTGTATAAGCATATCTTGAATATTTTAAACTTGCAGTTCTCAAGCCTGTTTAATTAAGTTAAATAAACTGTGATATGTTTTTTTCTGCATGAACATACAGTATTTATTTTATTTGGGCAGCTATTTAAATTCCTAAATTAGATTTGAAAAGCTTACCAGATACATAATAACAGTATTAATTTAATACCGTCTCTCTCTCTCTCTCTCTCTCTCTCTCTCTCTGGGTGGGTGGTTTGCATAATAGCTGTGCACTCAGTTTGTTCTTTCCCAAAGTTATAATAAAATCTGATACTGGAGCTGTTTTACAGTTGCTTTCATAGTGGCCTATATTAGTGCAACACAATACCCTGCGCTTTGTGCTTTCCAAAATACTAATGTTCACCACGCTGCCCTATAGTGGCCACTAAAAGCATTTAGATATACACTTTAGTATCTGCAGTATCAACAAAGCAAGTGTCGTCTTTTTTTAAGGAAAGCACAAGCAAACTTTTTAAACAAAACATTTTACAAGTTTGTTAGATTTAATGTTTTAATGTCAGATCTTTAAATCTCTTTGAAATAAAGATCAAACCAACAGTATTTGGGCACCTAGGTCACATAAAAATAATATCTGAAGTTAATTGCATAGATGTAATATTACAACAAGTGGCATCTGCAAACAAATGCTGATCAAGCTTTTCTCAGAAGGAGCTTCTTTCCTGACCCCCTTTTGCAATGACTTGCAGCTTGTTTCATAACATTGAAGACACATCAAATTATTGAGCAATAGCAGTCTACTGGTTGCAGGCCTACATTAGTTTGGAAATCATTGTTGAATTATCGTTTATCTATTATGCTGCACACTGCAGTCTGCCTCTTGGGGGCAGTGAAAGCATATCGCAGTCCAACTGCATCTCCAAAACCATGCCAATAGGAATGGGAAAAGGCTTGTTTGGAGTAATGCACTGCTAGAATATTTTTTTTTTTTCTCCCCATACTGTGTGCAGTAAAAATAAAAAAAATAAAAATGTCAGAGTCATACACTCTTCAAAATAAAGGTGCTTCACGATGCCATAGAAGAACATTTTTTGTCTAAATGGTTCCATAAAGAACCTTTAACATCTGAAGAACATTTCTGTTTCATGAAAGGTTCTTTGTGGCAAAAGAAGGTTCTTTAGATTATAAAAAGGTAAGAAAGAGATGGTTCTTTGACTGAATGGTTTCTTTGTGAAACCAAAAATGGTTCTTCTATGGCATCGCTGTGAAGAACCTTTTGAAGCACCTTTATTTTTAAGAATCATCAAAAAACAAAAACTGCTAACTAAGAATCATTATTTTTTTTTTTAGATTAGAGTATAAAAAATGATTGTAATACATTACTTGCATCAGCACAAAGGCACTACACTGCAAAAATTGCTTTTCTTACTTAGATTTTTTGTCTTGTTTCCAGCCAAAATATCTAAAAATTCTTAAATCAAGAAGGGTTTTCTAAACAAGTAAAAATGATTGTCTTGTTTACAGAAAAAAACAAGTCAAAATTAAGTGAGTTTTTACTTAGAACAAGCAAAATAATCTTATTTCAAACTGAAAACAAGATTATTTTCTTACCCCATTGGCAGATTTTTTTGCTTGTTTCAAGCAAAAACACACTTAATTTTGGCTTGTTTTTTACTCGTCTAGAAAATCCGTCTTGATTTAAGAATCTTCAGATATTTTGGCTGGAAATAAGACAAAAAAATTAAGTAAGTAAAGCATTTTTTGCAGTGTGAATATTTTGTCATATTTTTCATAGTGCAGCAATGCTACCTGCAACTGTTGTACACTGTAGAACAAACTAAATAATCTGCCAATGGGGTAAGAAAAGAATCTTATTTCAAATATAAAACAATATTATTTTTATTACCCTATTGGCAAATTATTTTGCTTGTTTCAAGCAAAAACACACTTAATTTTGACTTGTTTTTTCTGAAAACAATACAATTTATACTTGTCTAGAAAATCCTTCTTGATTAAAAATGTTTAGATATTTTGGCTGGAAACAAGACAAAAAATCTAAGTAAGAAAAGCATTTTTTGCAGTGTGAATATTTTGTCATATTTTTCATAGTGCAGCAATGCTACCTGCAACTATTGAACACTGCAAAAAATGCTTTTCTTATTTAGATTTTTTGTCTTCTTTCTAGCCAAAATATTAAAAAAATTCTCAAATCAAGAAGGATTTTCCGAACGAGTAAAAATTATTGTCTTGTTTTCAGAAAAAAATAGTCAAAATTAAGTACGTTTTTGCTTCAAACAAGCAAAATATTCTGCCAATGGGGTAAGAAAAATAATCTTGTTTTCTGTTTGAAATAAGATTTTTTTTGCTTGTTCTAAGCAAAAACAGACTTAATTTTGACTTGTTTTTTACTAAAAACAATACAAATTTTTCTTGTCTAGAAAATCCTTCTTGATTTAAGAGTTTTTAGATATTTTGGCTGCAAACAAGACAAAAAATCTAAGTAAGAAAAGCATTTTTTGCAGTGTTTGACAAAATATTAATACCATTTATGACAGAAGAAGCACATGTAAAGTCAAATTTATTTGAACATTGCTTTTCACAATACACGTTTTCAAAGCAGATGATAATCGTTATAATATCTTAATATCTTGCTTTATAGTTGCTTTTGCAGTTTAAAGCTGTTTAATGATATAGTTTACATAATGTCTCGAAATAAACAATCACACCCATGAGTATACTGCATGTAGGCGTGTAAAGTTGGATGTACTATATGTATATATTTAAATATATCACTGAGCGATAATATAGTTTACGTTTTGCAACAATATAAAGAATCAAACCTTACATATATAACAAAGCATACTCTAATCAGTGAATTATCTACAGAAAAACACAATTACACATGCATCTGGATCTTTGTTTTGTTATCCAGAAAGCCTGTGATTTTCTGAAAAGATCCTGTGCTTTATTCACTGTTTCATTGTGCAAGAGTAATGTGGCCAAGGCTTTACACTGCAAAAAATGCTTTTCTTACTTAGATTTTTTGTCTTGTTTCAAGCCAAAATATCTTCTAGACAAGGATTTTCTAGACGAGTAAAAATTATTGTTTTGTTTTTAGAAAAAATAAATTAAAATTAAGTGAGTTTTTGCTTGAAACAAGCAAAATAATCTGCCAGTGGTGTAAGCAAAATAATCTAGTCATCTGCTTGAAATGAAATTATATTTCTTAGCCCACTGGCAGATTATTTTGCTTGTTTTAGGCAAAAAACCCCAACAAATTGTTTTTCTGAAAACAATACAATTTTCACTTGTCCAGAAAATCCTTCTTGACTTCAGATTTTTTAGATTTTTTGGCTGGAAACACAACAAAAAATGTATGAAAATTTTTTTTTGGCAGTGTAGTATTCACTGAAAGGAGCAAATCAGACACTGACAATAATATCCAAGATAGCCAGTGTCTCTCTCTACACCAGCTCTATGACATATGATCTGAATTTTATGCATCTTCCATTTGACACAAAATGTGTTTTTCATTCCCTATTGCTCAACGTAGGTAAACATGTCACACAAAAAAGCTAAAAAAAAACAACACTTGTGTAACAATCCATCTTTGACTTTGAAAAAGCTTCTCTTTTTTTAATACGTTTTAGTTTTCACACTTTAAATATTTAACCAAACCCTGGGTAAACAGAATGCTGGTTTATCTTGCTTCAGGTTTAACGCTGCTCACACTTTACCCAGGATTAACAATTAATCCTAGCATTCATAAACTGACATTTCACACTGTACATTCCTAAACCCTGGGATAATGTTCTTATTTGCAAATATGTCAGTGTCATGGTCAGGCAAATGCAGCATGCAGCCTGTTTACATAACGTTACATGACGTCTCTAGCCTTATGCATCCTCTTATTATATATTCCCGAATGTAACATTACTTATTTTCCGAATGGACTTTTTCATATATCCTCTGAAATATATACACTGCTGTTGTAAGCTTTGGAGTTTTGCTGTATTTTAGGGAAGTTTCTTCTGCTCACCAAGGCTGCATCTATTTGATAAAAATAGAGTGAAAACAGTAATATTGTAAAACATTATTACATTTTTAGCATCATTTCTCCAGTCTTCGTGATCCTTCAGAAATCCCTTTAATATGCTACAAATAAAACTACAAAGGGCACTGTTTGCCCTTAAGTTTAATCACTTTTTCTCACAGGGCGTAAAAGCCTCATGTATCAAATATTAAATAATATTAAATCAGCCCATTATAAGCATTTCTTAAAATAGGACAAGAATTCAGAGTAATGTCTGCCCTTACAAAAAAGAAGTTTATTTAAGTGTGCTATTAGTATACTTCTTTTAAACTAAAAATAGGACAGTATAGTTTCAGTCAGCTTTCAGAAATGTGCTTTATATACTTATCAGAAATATAATTAAAATGACATTTTACTTGACTTAAAGCAATAAAATGTTTTTGTTTACAAGCAGACACCTTGTTCTTTCTTTTGATGTTCTGTATGTTCAGATATTCATATAATAAAATATATACAAATGAATACCTAAATAGGGACATAGTAGTATACTTAAAGTATGATGTAAAGTTCACTTAAAGAATAATAGTATACTTGCAGTATAAAACTACTAAACTAGTAGTTTACTGAGACTATACTTGAAAGTGTACTAAAAATACAAAAAAGCCTTTAATTAGTAAACTATCAGTATACTTATAAGTTCACTTTTAGTATACTTGCAGTACAAACTAGAAACAGATGTGAACTAGTTGTGTACTCGCAGTTTACTACTGTTATACTTTTATATACTAGAAATTGGGCCAATTTAGTCCCAATGAGTATTGAAATAGTACAATATACTACTAGTACACTGATATTTTTATACTTGCTACATAAAGTATACTTAAAATATATTTACTTATTTACTTTACTTAAGTATACTTAATAAAATAAACTTGAAGTATACTTCTTTTGGTAAGGGTGCTGAAGATGAAGTTTTGTCATAACAGGGAAAAAAATAATTGTATAATATATGAAAGTAGAGCACAGTTATTTCAAACACTGATAATAATGTACTGCTGT